>NC_091461.1:56491843-56803648 GCF_027789765.1 Dendropsophus ebraccatus
ATAAGATCCTTTCACCTGCTGAAGTTGGATAAAGCTCTAAGGTTGTCTGGAAAACATAGATACAGCCAATGACTATATCCATGTTTTCCTCATAGCCTTAGGGCTTTATCCAACTTCAGCAGCCACCGCTAATCAAATGAAGAAAATGATTGGGTTCGGATGGACTCGGGCATGCTCGAGGTTCGCTTATCTCTAATTATAATGAATATTTTTAAAATGCAAACTTAACTATGATTATTATGCATCCTGATAATGTTCATGGTTACCTAGTATAAAACCAGTGCATATTAGTAGAATATAATGGGTGTTATTTGGCAGATGCCTACTGGGGGGACTGGTTGTAGAAATCTCTGTTGCTCATCCCTTATCGCAGGGGGAAAGCTTGGACTGGGTTCTGCAAGGGTAATGTAATATTACATGCTGGTGAATCAATTCAATTATCATCTTCAATGTAGTATATGCATGGGATGGGTCCACCACACCTAGGATCTCCATTGTGGCCAATAGACGAGTGTCCCAATTGGAGTCCTTCCATGATGTCTATAGGATGTTTTGATAAGTGCCCTAGCTGTTGATAGAGTAGTGACTTTTCTATTACAATCGAAGCATTATAATAATAACTGAAAACAGCATCTTCATACCTACACAGAGCACACTGTACTTGTACTGTACTGTGTACTGTGTAGTGTTCCTTCATTGCAGTCACACATGTGCCAAAGCATGTGCCAATGGAATAACTGGCTTCATGATAAATAACTGATTTCAGAAATGATAAAACAATAAAAGGAAGTTCATAAATGAACAGGAACATCTTTGACTCGTATGAATAAAGTAAGCATTGTTCTACTATCCCCTGGAGAAGAAAATGTCACTTTTAGAGTACATCCACTGCAGTACAAAGATAAATTATTCTGCTGTTTACGTTTACAAAATGTTTGCGTCCTGTTTATCCAGCAACAACAATGATGAGGTAGGAAGCCAGAAGAAGAGCAAGTGAAAAACAACAGCCACCCCCTTACCCCAGCCGGGTTATTATATGGCAGTGGGTTCATGCCAAGACTTAGGTTATCTAAGCTGTTTTTGTCTTTTCTTTGCACTGCTACAAAGTATTCATTATAATGATATTATCTCTGTAGAACCCACAGAAATATTATAATAGAAAGAGTTTTAGACCCACTCCTGTTTTTGGTTAAAGGAGAACTCTGGGCAAAATCTATTTTTTTATATTTTATTAGATAAGCAAAGTTAAACAAATTCCTGAGGTACACTAATTATGGGACATGCACATATAGTGCTATTTCCCTCAATCTAGTTGATCAGGCAGGCTTCAATTTCTCTATAGAGGTGTGACATCACAACCTGGGTGTATGTACCTGAAGGGTCCAGCAGGGGGCTCAGTATATGTAGAAGTATAGAAGTAGAAGTCTATGCAAAAGTATATGTAGTGCAATCATCCCTGTCCCAGTCCCCTCCCATGCAGCGGGTAAACTCTTTAATTACCATCTATCCCATTCCCATCTGCCTCCCTCCCTCCCCGTGCTGCCCACTCATGTGCCTTCCTCCCTGTGCTGCACGGTGCCCACTTATGTGCCAACTTCCCTCCCTGTGCTGCCTGATGCCCGCTTATGTGCCTCCCTCCCCGTGTTGCCCGTTCCTGTGCCAGGCTTCTTGCCTGTGCTGCCTGGTACCCACTCATATGCCAGCCTGCCTCCCCGTGCTGCCCGCTCATGTGCCTAGCCCTGTGCTGCTTGTTGCCATGCAGCAGGGTGAGCGCTCCTTACCTGCCTTCCTCTGCTGATCAATTACTGCAGTCGGAGAGAGATGGCAGGGACCGATAGAAAAAAGCAGGTAAGGAGCGCTCACCCCGCTGCATGGCACCAGGCAGCATGGGGCGGGCAGGAGGCAGGGAGGCACATGAGCAGGCACCAGGCAGCACGGGGAAGGAGGGAGGCAGATGGGAACGGGATAGATGGTAACTAAAGAGTTTACCCGCTGCATGGGAGGGGGCTGGGGATGTGGATGATTGCACTACGGATACTTCTGCATAGACTTCTACTTCTACATATACTGAGCCCCTGCTGGACCCTTTAGGTATATATAACCAGGTCGTGACCTCCTTTTTTTTTAGAGAGAGAAATTAAAGCCTGCCTGATCCACTAATTTGAGGCAAATAGCATTATATGTGCATTATATGTACATTAGGAATTTGTTTAACTTTGCTTATGTAGTAACATATTAAAAAATAGATTTTGCCCAGAGTTCTCCTTTAATTTCTCCTTATTTTCCACTACTATTCATACCCTTTTATCTATTACCTAATCTGAGTTTCCATATGGCACAGATTTACGTAGCTCTATTGATTATAAGTCAATTTCCTTTGGTAAGAACAGGTTACAAATATCCATGCTAAGTATCTGCATTATTAAATAAAGAAGGACAAATCCATAAGATAATAAGAGATGAGAAAAAGCTTGAAGAAATGCAGGCCCATACCATTACGCCTGTGTTTCTAAATGACATGGCCTATCTATTGGAGCTACTAAGCAGGTCATACCTTGACCTTCACCTACCACTGCTGCTGTGCTTGACAACGTTAAGGAGGTAATATGGCCAGAAACCATCCATAAGTGTTGTCACAATGGTCAGCTGTCTGTTTGCAAAGCTTCCAGGAGCAGAAGCCGCAGTAATCCAGGCCATGTAGTGATGCTTGTATGTGCGGCATGTCATGTAGAGTAAACACAGACTGGCGGGGACCACCAGAGCAACGGCACAGGGGATCTGACAGGTGAGTTAGGTTTGTTTTTTTATTATGTAACATTTCCTGCAGCATGTTTAATTTCCTAAACACTTGGGCAATCCTTTTAAGCAAATGGTAGTAGAATTCCTGTCAGGAGGAGAAAGATGAGGTGATGAAAGAGAAAAAGAAGGAAAGGTCAGGACTAGAAAGGCAAGGACAAGCAGAGAGTGTGAGACACGAAGTGAAATGCAGCCTTGTTTACTATTCTTTCACAATATTGTCACTTTTATGACCACTCATTTGCTTTTCAGCTATCATAAATCACATCATCTTTATCTGCTTAAGTGGCCATTATCCAGAAACAAAAATTCAATCTGGCGGAATACTCCAATACAGAATAACATCAGTGTGTGTGCTCCTATATCTATTTTACATTAAAGCAATTTATTGGGAATACATGAAACTTTGACAAAAGTGACAAGTACATGGGAGGAGGGGGATGCTGCTTCAGTTCTTCTCCTGCAATGTACAAATCATGATCTAATCATGAGAGCAGGGGGTGGGTATAATAAAAGTACAGCCTAAAGCTGGCAATGCAATTTAGCAAGCTGCCAGCTTAGGCCAACAGCTGTACTCACAGTAAGGAGAGGGTAAAAGGCTGCCATCAGACACCTAAGGTGGCAAGTTATCCTACTTGAGAACAAAGGATCAGGCCTTTAGTTGTCAAAAATGATTATTCTTTACCACAATATCTGCCATAAGGGTATGTTCACATACCCTTAGAACAGGCGTGTGTCAATAGGATACCTCGCCCGCCTACGCTCTCCATGTCAATTCTTTGAGTGCAGCGTAAACTGGAGGTGTGCGAGGCATCCGATTGATAAACTGTGGCAGGCAGGATTCTGAGCGGAGTTTGCGGCGGGGGCTCTGCTGCAGAATTCCGCCCGTTTTACTGCGTGTGAACCTACCCTAAGAGGGTAACAGTAACATTCAATATATGTTAGATGACATCATCTGGTAAAGCTGAAATCAATGTATTCGCCAACACTTGTGCAGTGCAAAGTGTTAGGGTGGTATTACACAGGCCGATGGGGGCCCGATAATACCTGTAAACGAGCAGCGATCTGCTGGACCTATTACACGGCCCGATAATCGTTAAACAAGGGCTTAATTATATACATTATATGCTTAATTATATACATTACCTATCCATGTTCCAGGGTTGCTGCTGCGGTCTTCTTCTCCACAGGTCCCGCGCGCTCTAACTTCACAGTGTCACCTGACAGGCCTCTCAGCCAATCACAGGCCGGGACCACCGCAGCCTGTGATTGGCCGGGCAGCCTGTCAGCTGACAGGCCACTCTGAAGCTAGAGCACGCAAGACCCGGGGAGAAGAAGACCGCAGCAGCAGCCCTGGAACGTGGATAGGTAATGTATATCGTCAGTCGCTGACCGAGCACCGCTATTACACGTAGCGGTGCGCGGTCGGCGCCCAGCGAAAATAGGTCCAAACCTATATCAACGATCAGCCGATGATCGTTGTCATCGGCTGATCGTTGTATTTATTACATGGAGAGATAATCGGCCGATTATCGTTCCGTGTAATAGTACCCTTAAAGAGAGAAGACCAATCATAAGACGATAAAAAAAACTTTTAACATCTCTGCGACGTCAATTTGCAGAGCAGAGGAGACACTTGTCATGGGGATGGGGGGATATCTTTATAACGCTTGCGCGGGTCTGACCTCCAATGCACAACGGCCCTCATTAGTATATTGGATTACAGGCAAATATAACGGGAACCAGGTGGCAGAATAAAAAAAAAAGCTGATTGACCGCAGCGGCACAATGGATGGTATGTAAATCTTATTACCCGCTTTAAGGTTATTTCCAAAGTTTCTTTCAGTTAGAAGTATCCCTGATTAAAAGCTCAGTGTGGTTAAAGAAACATGTTTTGCAGTTCTGCCAATAAAACAAGAATGTTTTGCAAGAAAAATTTTGGAGGGAAAATCTTGTTTGTATCTCATGATAAGGAACAATACATGACAATGCCAATTTCTAGTGAAGAGTACAATAGATGATTCAGTAGCCGAGATGTAGGAAGCCGTATTGACTTCATCAGTGTTTCAACAATGGGATTCAAACCGGACGTGAGACAAGTGTTAATGCATTTAGCTAATGTTTTAACCACTTGCTTTAGTTATAGGTCAGTGCATGTGAATACCACATTTCGCCATTACACGAAATGGCCACTTGGTTGTGGGCCAATATGTCTCTGTATCGGGTTCACCGATTAACACTACAGATCATCACCTATTGTAACTGACACACTTGTACACCTTTGCAGTGTTCTGTATAGATTATCCTGTTTGGAATTTAGCAGAAAAACCCCATGCACATCTTAAAGTGTCTAGTCTGATAAGATGTTATGGGCATGTCAAGACTGAACTAAAGAAGATTAAAGGGTAACATGTCAGCAGTGTTTAGAATCTTAAAGGAAATAGGCAGCTTTGAAAGTGCTTGTTTTGGGAAAAAGATCCCTGGGTTGTCTTGCGGTACGTCCACTATTCACTGTGATCTGTAACACAATTTCAGTCTGTTGAAAGGATTTCATCCGATTATTTTCTTAATTTGAGTCTCGAGACAAAAGGTTGTTTTTAGAATTTATAGTTTATGATCAGGCTGAGATAAGAGAATTTATGGGACTGTAGTGTTTGGGCAGGGGGTGAGTCACTGTCATTACAGGGCTTCTAGTCCTGTTTAGACAGATGTTATAGGGTGTAGGATGTAGATCATTTGCACATCGGCACCTAGCTGTTTCCACAATCCCTTTGATCACGCTCACTGCTAAAATCATACTGTTACTGTTATGAAAACTTACCTGTCTGTGTTGGTTTAAATGCTGATTTCCCTTGAATTCATAAAGCAACATCATTTACAACAATTCACAAGTCACTTGTAATTAGCCACAGATAACTATGTCTTGCTTTTGTTGTATTGTATGGAACACAGATATAACAAAGCTGAAATTGCCGCTGAACTGTTTCACTGTGTTAGGGTGCGTTCACACCTACAGGATCTGCAGCAGATTTGATGCTGTGTTCAGTTATTTAAATGAAATCTGATGCAGAAAATCAGCTGCAGATCCTGTAGGTGTGAACGCACCATTAAGGGGATTAAAGAAAGCACCACATATATCCACCAAGGGCTGCATCTGGTCTTGATGCTTAGATCCATTCACTTTAATGGTAACAGACCATGGCCCATGTACATTTAGGGTACTCTTTTTTTTTGGGGGGGGGGGGTCCTTTTTTTTCTAACACTACAAAATTATCTAAAACAACACATAACACAATATCTATGTAATAATATAATAGATCTCTGTAATCTGATGACTGGTGACATGATCGCTATGATAGCTGCTTGCTGATTGTTTCCAGTAACAGTAAGCAGAAGTTACACCAGTGAATACAGTTCCACACTGTTTAGAAAATTCTATGGCTAGAATAGTAGAACAAAAGTAATGCAAATATGTTTAAAAGTTAACTTTCTATATAGATTATTTGTATACCTTGTAAAGTGTTTTTTTAGAGATAAACACACGTTTGTCTAATTCTCTGCAGTTATAAAATAGCATTTTATCCGATAATAGATATTTCAGCAGTGTGGAAAATTGGCAAATATGTGCATGACATAATGACATCTATTTGTTTGACAAACAGAATCCACCAGTAGCGAAATTTGATGGGGGGCAGGGGGGGCGGCCGCCCCCGGGCCCACTCTGGCAGGGGCCCACTCAGATCGCTATTGAATTTTTGCTCCCTAAGTCTATTCCTGAAGATACAGACTGCCTGTGCAGTCTGTATCTTATGCTTTTACCTAATCCTGTATAGCGGAGAAGTACGGCCGGGGGCGGCCATCTTGATGACGTCACAGTGGTGCGTTCCAACGCTGGAACGCAAGGGACGTCATCAAGATGGCGCCCGGCTTTACTGCACCGCTACAGAGGACTGGGTAAAGTATAAGATACAGACTGCAAAGGCAGTCTGTATCTTCATGAAGTTTATTTCTGAAGATACAGACTGCCTGTGCAGTCTGTATCTTATACTTTACCCAGTCCTCTGTAGCGGTGCAGTAAAGCCGGGCGCCATGTTGATGACGTCCCTTGCGTTCCAGCGCGGGAACGCACCACTGACGTCATCAAGATGGCCGCCCCCGGCCTTACTGCTCCGCTACACAGCTATAGGTAAAAGCATAAGATACAGACTGCACAGGCAGTCTGTATCTTTAGGAATAGACTAGAGCTGGACATGTGGATGCAGGGGGAGCTGGACATGTGGACACAGGGGGAGGTGGACACGGGGGGAGCTGGACATGTGGACACAGGGGGAGCTGGACATGTGGACATAGGGGGAGCTGGACATGTGGACACAGGGGGAGCTGGTAAAGAGGGGGAGCTGGACATGTGGAAACAGGGGGAGCTGGACATGTGGAAACAGGGGGAGCTGGACATGTGGACGCAGGGGGAGCTGGACATGTGGAAGCAGGGGGAGCTGGACATGTGGAAACAGGGGGAGCTGGACATGTGGACACAGGGGGAGCTGGACATGTGGAAACAGGGGGAGCTGGACATGTGGACATAGGGGGAGCTGGACATGTGGACGCAGGGGGAGCTGGACATGTGGAAGCAGGGGGAGCTGGACATGTGGAAACAGGGGGAGCTGGACATGTGGACATAGGGGGAGCTGGACATGTGGACACAGGGGGAGCTGGACATGTAGAAACGGGGAGCTGGACATGTGGATGCAGGGGGTGCTGGACATGTGGACACAGGGGGAGCTGGACATGTGGAAACCAGGGGGAGCTGGACATGTGGAAACCAGGGGGAGCTGGACATGTGGAAACCAGGGGGAGCTGGACATGTGGAAACAGGGGGAGCTGGACATGTGGACACAGGGGGAGCTGGACATGTGGAAACAGGGGGAGCTGGACATGTGGACATAGGGGGAGCTGGACATGTGGACGCAGGGGGAGCTGGACATGTGGAAGCAGGGGGAGCTGGACATGTGGAAACAGGGGGAGCTGGACATGTGGACATAGGGGGAGCTGGACATGTGGAAACCAGGGGGAGCTGGACATGTGGAAACAGAGGGAGCTGGTAAACAGGGGGAGCTGGACATGTGGAAACAGGGGGAGCTGGTAAACAGGGGGAGCTGGACATGTTGGAAACAAGGGGGAGCTGGACATGTGGAAACCAGGGGGAGCTGGACATGTGGAAACCAGGGGGAGCTGGACATGTGGAAACCAGGGGGAGCTGGACATGTGGAAACCAGGGGGAGCTGGACATGTGGAAACCAGGGGGAGCTGGACATGTGGAAACCAGGGGGAGCTGGACATGTGGAAAACAGTGGTTTTCTGATTTAACCCTATTTGGCCCAGTTCTCTCTGGCAGCTTCATAGAGGAGCTGGGGGCTGATCTGGAGATCCTGGGGGAATGGGGGCAGAGGTCCGACCCCTCCACCCCAGTCTCTTACAGGATAAGGGACAAGTATGTTTAAATCAGAAAGCTGTGATTCGGATCACAGAGAGCAGGGTGCAGCAGCCTGTAGTGGCTGCCCGAGTTAGCTAGTGATTGAGCCTGCGGTACCTCCCTGTGAGTGATGCACCTGTCTTAGGCAGAATGCAAATTATCTACCTCTATGGTATATGGGTCAGTCAGTGTATAGGGAAAATAATAGTCTTTGCATAATGGATTTAACTTTTTTTTACAGTTTTAACTACAGATCTCAGGTGAACCTGTTATACTGCCCATACATCCATGACATTGGGATAGTGAGCGACTCCGATGAGAAGACACCCCTTGTAAGTCACTGTTTCATTTTATGTGTCTATATATGTAAATGTAGAAGCCTCTAACACTGCTCTTAATTCACTATGAGTAATGGAGCAGAATATACCCTTTATTATTTAGAAAGCATTGTTGTCAAGCGAGGTTCCCTTTGAGTAACATAATCGGTTGGGGGCCCACTCAGACTTGCTCGCCCCCCCTAGGCTGAACCCCTAGCTACGCCCCTGGAATCCACAAAACCATCAGGGTCTAACAAAAGATAAGACTCAGTTTACCTAATGGCAATAACTTATCAGCAGTGACAAGGTGGATTTTGGCCATTGCTGATGTTATAGCTTAATGGTGCGTTTACACAGACAGATTTATCTGACAGATCTTTGAAGCCAAAACCAGGAACAGACTATAAACAGGGAACAGGTCATAAAGGAAAGACTGGGATCTATCCTCTTTTCAAATCCATTCCTGGCTTTAGTTTCCAAAATCTGTCAGATAAATCTGTCTGTGTAAACGCAGCATTAGGCAGTGTAGTATAGCTGAACCAGCAGGAGGGATCAATTATAAGCTGTACTTTGAGGGATATGCAGATATAAAAGATAGATAGATAGGAGATAGATAGGTAATAGATAGATAGATTAGATAGGAGATAGATAGATAGGTAAATCTTTAACCATTTTAGAGCTATGTCCTTATCCTTTAACTACCAGTCTGTTGGCAAGCAATAAATAATAATAATTTCCCTCTGATTATCATCATTACCATAAATTTACTTCATATAAGCTCCTTTTACGTAACCCTAACAAACCCCATTTCTCTACTATTATAATTAAATGGATAACATTGTATTATAGCCATAGACACCAATACCAGCTATGCCTCTGCATAAACTCCTCTTATAATAATTGATAATGAAATGTAAAAAATTCTCTATTAAATATTACATGAATTCTCTCTACACATTACAGATCTATCTAGCATGAGTAGAAGTCCTACCTCTCTTCCAGTATGGTAAGATAGCAAAGGTTTTGTGCCAGTTAAACATGGTCCCCCTCTCCCAGGCAGACTGTGGCAGCTTGCTGTGCACTTGTGTCCTCTCCAGGGAGCAGTGACTGGAGACCTGTGCTGTGGAATCCTCTTTGCTTAATGCAGCAAGGCTATAAAGTAATCAGCTTCTCCTTCAGGCTCCATGATTGCAGTATGTACAGCCAGCTATCTCAGCAGAGTCTGCTTTCCAGCTGGAGAAGGAACTGGAGACTGGATTCTTGTCTCTGCCACAGAGGAAACTGAGCTAAAAGCTCAATCAGTGCTGGCTCTTTGAGAGGCTGTGCTGAACTGTAGGTGGCTCCCAGCCAGCAGGGACTGAAGAAAAGGGAGCAGCCCTTAGGAATGTATCTCCCTTGGTTGATAAGCCAAGATGACTGGATGGGTTGCAACTACCTCTGTGAGGAGAGCACCCCTGAAATGCCTGAGCTATTACACAATCTTACCACATGCTCTGTATTGTATCCACCAGAATAAAAACATGGAGAGTGAAGTAACGGGAGCGATGAAGTGTAAATCTACTGCAAACAAAAGATCTCAGCTATTAGGAAATGTTGTTTTATTGTCCTCCTATGTGTATGGTGGCAGGAATTTGGTCAGAGGGTAGCAGTTTCATTTTATGATTTGCGTTGTTACAGTTCTCACCTATGTTCTCGTTCACCTCAGGGAACCTCACCAATGTGGATTATTTATCTGAGATTGAGACTTTATAGCAAAGCCAAACTAATAAAATGTGATTTATGTTGGTATGTTCCACTGTATAACGATCATTTTTGGTATTAATGTTACGCTATAAAAATGTGGAAATTATATAAACTATAAATGGCTTCTTATATATCCGTGCATACCTGTTATTTAAAAAAAAAAAAGAAAGTAATATGTCGCAGAGACATGTCAAAGGTTTTGAGTACGCCAAATGGAGAACCTTACAGCTTTCAACAATAAAAGGGTGGAAAAACTTTGAGCCGTATGGGACCTGTGGGAAGTGGTTTGTGGTCCTACTGTTCCTCCATAAGAACTTATTCTCACGTTCGGTATAACATGGAACCTATGGACGGGAAAGCCCTATAGTGGACTCTTTCCTCGCCCCAACACTGTAATAAAACAGCCACGGGGAGCAGGGAGAGGACCAAGTGGCCGAATTGATCTCAGTCTGAACACCAAGACTCTGACCAATAAACACTTTGGACGTACTCACCAGTTCCCTACATTCTGGGCTCCTGGTCCCCACTGCTCTCCACTACTTCTTTCATTACACACCCAGTTTAATCCCTGATTGAACATTTCTACTTTTGTGCCTCTCTGTTTTCTTGTATTTCATTAACTGATTACGTATTTGCATTAATACATGGTTTCATATGGTGTCTGTTAGGACCCAGGAAAGGTGACTGCTATAGGTAAGGTGCCGACTTGTGACCATCCAGAGTTATTACACTATGCAAAGTTTGCAGAAACCTTTAAGTCCCACTAGGTTCCGAGTATTGGAACATAAATAGGGAAATACCAGGGTGGCCACTTTTGCGTCAAAGTCTAACTCTGTGGCGAGTATTGCGACATGTCAAGGGTCTACTAAGGCAGGCATCCATCCACAGACAGCCGTTTCGGGGTAGTTGCCCCTCATCAGTGTGGAGTAGGATTCTGGCTAACAGGGGCAATGAAAAATAGACCAACAAAACACAACAATCGCTGAGCTCAGGGAGACCAGCGACAAAAAATAAAATGGAGTACTCACTGAAGAGTCTCCATTGATACATTGCCCCCTATAAATTTAAATATGCAAAAGAGGGGTCTGTAGAGCCTCAGTTACGAGTCTTAAAAGACAGGAATAGCCAGATATCCCTCCAGGGGAGAAAATTTTGTAGAAAGTACAATGCTGATTTGAACTTGAATTTGAACGGAGTAGTCCACTTTGGCAACCTCTTTTCATGTACCCAATAAGGCCATATAGAGATGAAAAAGGAGATAAGTTGCCCGATCAAAGATCCCATTATTATTTACAGACAGAATTGATTAAAAATCATATTATGCTGTACTGGTTGAGTAGTTCCCTAACAATGGTGGCACCTATGGCAGCAAAGTAGGTCCATTATTTGGTGGGACCTGGCGCAGCACTGCAGCCACAATGGATCAATGTCACTAGCAGGAACAATGTTGGGTGTAGCAGCAGGTGAGTCGTAGTTTTGACAAATGTCTGGGCCAGTTTAAGAAGGATGAAAGCAAATTACTACATTCAGGGAAGACTTTGGCAGTCTCTGCTTCTGTTCTCACAATTTTACAATGGATTTCTTGCTTGGTGAACTATTTCCTTGAACACATTTAGCTCTTTCGCTCATTACACTGTACCAGGTCAGGTAGTATAGAAGTCAACCTCACCTTATCACATGTACTGCATTCCTTGCTAGCACTTTATAACACATTTCCACATACTAACCTGTACACAATCTGGTATCATGGAAAGTAAATATGGTTATAAGTGCAAATATGGTGCAATCATGACTGCAGCAGGTCTAATACTGTACATGAACTCAGAAGTGTACTTGTGTCATGTACATCAGGGCTAAAATATTCTTATTTCAGCTGCATTTTCTCACTGAGACTTTTTCTCCATTATCTTTTCATAGGAACGTACGGTAATAGTTTGCTGACTCATCCAAAACTGAACCAAAGGAGATAAAATAGACAGGACACTTCAGCGTGATGGAATCCATGCCTGAAATGTAAAAATATACATCGGTATACAAAAAAAAAGATTTTTAGTGAGGCTGGGTTTACACTGTCTTTTTGCTGTCTGTTTAGCTGATCCATTTATTGGGTAAAACAGGTGAAAAAATGTATGCATCTGTTTTGATCTGTTTTTTATTGACCTCCAATATATTATATATATATATATATATATATATATATATATATATATATATACTTATCATATACAAAGATGGGGTCAGCTAGACAGCAAAAATACAGTGTGAACCTAGCCTGAACTATTGTGTATCCAGCAGATTGTGGTTAAAGGGCTTGTCTGGCTAGAAAGCTTTATCTACCCCCTCCACAGGCATATAGCTAAAACCCCTAATGCCCAAACAACACGTTTAACATAGGTTTTCTCAGAATATATTATACAATACACACGATTAGGAGACATTGTAGGTCACATGTGCCAAACTCAGGCTCTCCAGCTGTTACAAAACTACAATTCCCATCATGCCTGGACATCCAAAGCTTTACCATGATGGGAATTGTAGTTTTGCAACAGCTCAAGGGCCTGAGTGTGACACCCCTGTTGGCGGTACGTGATCCTAATAAATAATACTATAAAACCATATGCATGTAAATACCTCCATTTCTTCCATCTTAATTTCAAGGTGCAATGTTCCATCAGATGCCATATGACAAAGGTATCATATGGCATAACGTTCTGTATACCTCCAAACAACCTTCATGGACACAGCTTTGTAATGTGCAAAGAGCCCAGGCCATGTTTATAGATTACTTTATAGTACGACACCACTTCCAGCAGGACATACTGCAGCTGATAAGTAATGGAAGACTTAAGATTTTTAAATTAAAGCAATTTACAAATCTGTATAGCTTTCTGAAACCAATGGGTATTCCAGGAACAAATTAACTTTTCCCTTATCCACAGGATAGGGGAAAAGTAGGAGATCGTGGGGGTCCAACCCCTAAACCCCCCCGGCGATCTCCGCATTGAACCTCGCCAGCTCTGTAATGAATAGAGCCCAGGTCGGTGTGCAACCCGCGGCTCTATTCATTCCTGTGGAGCAATGGAAAGAGCCAATTACACCAAAAGAGGGCAGTACTCGGCTCTTTCCGTAGCTCCATAGGAATGAATAGAGCCGGTGGGGTCCGATACGAAGATCGCCAGGGGGTTTAGGGGTCGGACCCCCCATGATCTCCTACTTTTCCCCTATCCTGTGGATAGGGAAAAAGTAATTTTTTTCCAGAAATACCCCTTTAAATTTGTACAAATTTTCATGTAGAAATTTTGTCAAAAATACAGCAGAAAAAACAGAAAAATTTTAATTTCCACAAGCCTTGAGAGCAAAGATATGGCTGCACATCTCACCAATGGTTGATACTAAAGCTTGTTCAGCTACATTTAAAGAGGTTATCCAGCGCTACAAAAACATGGCCACTTTTCCCCCTACTGTTGTCTCCAGTTCAGGTGCAGTTTGCAATTAAGCTCCATTTACTTCAATGGAACTAAGTTTCAAAACCTCAAACAAACTAGAGACAACAGTAGGGGGAAAGTGGCCATGTTTTTGTAGCGCTGGATAACCCCTTTAAAACCAACATGATAAATTAGTATATAATTTGATCAAACCATATTGCCTTATGAACCAACGTGGACACTGGCTTTGCAGTGATGGTGGTCGCTGACTGGCACAGTGTCGTTTAGATCAAATTTAGATGGTTTGATCAAATTATATACTAACTTCTGATGTTGGTTTTTAATGTAGCTGAACAAGCTTTAGTATCAACCATGGGTGAGATGTGTAGACATTTCTTTGTTCTCCAGGCTTGTATAATTTAAATTTCGTATACAAAGAAAGAGGCCATACTATTTAATAAAAATCCACAGTAGACAATAGAGAATGATGCTGCAACCCATGTAGTCTCTTGGTAAACTAAGGTAGCTCAGGTCGTGATGACAAAGTATAGTTTAGTTATTTTTAGTATGGACAGGTATAACAGCTATCTTTTTTTTTCTATTAGACCAGTCAAGTGTTTTGTTTATTTTTACTAGACAGGTAGGGCTTTGTATTCTCAGACCTTTACACTATTAGGGTGGTATTACACGGGCCGAGCAGGGCCCGATAATACCTGTAAACGAGCAGCGATCTGCTAGATCGTTGCTCGTTTACTGGACCTATTACACGGCCCGATAATCGTTTGACAAGAGCTGCAAGGACATCGTTACCGATGTCCTTGCAGCCCTTGCTAAACTGGCATACATTACCCATCCACGTTCCAGGGCTGCTCCTGCGTCCGCTTCTCCCGGGGGTCCCGCGCGCTCTCTAGCGTCACAGCAGCCTGTCAGCTGGTAGGCCGCTCAGCCAATCACAGGCCGGGACCGCCGCGGCCTGTGATTGGCTGAGCGGCCTATCAGCTGACAGGCCTCTGTGACGCTAGAGCGCGCGCGGGACGCAGAGAGAAGCGGACGGCAGGAGCAGCCCTGGAACGTGGATGGGTAATGTATATCGTTAGTCGCCGGCAACGCACCGCTATTACACGCAGCGGTGCGCAGTCGGCGCCCGACGAAAATAGGTTCTAACCTATATCAACGATCAGCCGATGATCGTTGTCATCGGCTGATCGTTGCATTTATTACACGGAGCGATAATCGGCCGAATCGGGCCAATTCGGCCGATTATCGTTCCGTGTAATACCACCCTTAGTCTATGTTTTGTTAGATGTATTAGTATATAGTTGACAAAAATAGCAAGGACCAGTGAAGGATTATGTAGTTGAGTAGGCTACCCAGGGGTCAGGGTGGTGGTTTAATTATTGCCCAAGGTGCTCATATGATAATCCACAGCTTGAACTGGCCCAGCTTATACACGTAAAGGAGCAGAGGCTTTTTATATTTTAAGGTGCTGGTCCTCTCTTCTCAGGGTATGATGCTTTCCATTCTGACATGTAGGAAATGTCTACTTGACCAATCACTGCCTGAGATCAATCCTGCTGTAGTAGTTGGCTTTGTGGGCGTTTTCTATGTGTTGGAACACAAGCAGAAAGCATCTAGCAGTGGGGACAGGCACCACTAGAATGGTAACAGCAAGGTATTAGCAGCAGGTGAGCACATGCAGTTTATTCAACTACCGCCTCCCCCACCACCACCAAGAACACTTTTAAAGCAAATCTGTACCCACAATCTGCCCCCCTCAAACCACTTGTACCTTCAGATAGCTGCTTTTAATCCAAGATCTGTCCTGGGGTCCGTTTGGCAGGTGATGCAATTATTGTCCTAAAAAACAACTTTTAAACTTACAGCCCCGTGCCCTAACGACGTGGCTTAGAATATCTGTGCCCTAACTTTGCACGACCCCTCCGTCCCTCCTCCCCACCCTCTTCATCATTAGGAATGCCACTGAAACATTTTCTCCATGCTGAACATTTGCACAGGTGTCTTAACGATCCAGCCCATGCGCCGTGCTGACACAGCTGACGAATAGTAGGCAATCTGCCTGGAGCATTCCTAATGATGAGGAGGGCGGGGAGGAGGGACAGAGAGGTTGTGCCAGCCTAATGCATACACAATCTAGGCCACTCCCGTAGGGCACGGGACTACAAGTTTAAAAGTTGTATCACCTGCCAAACGGACCCCAGGACAGATCTTGGATTAAAAGCAGCTATCCGCAGGTACAAGCAGTTTGGGGGGGTCAGATTGCGGGTACAGAGTCGCTTTAAAGGAGGACTTCGGCACCCCCCCCCCAAAAAAAACCAAAAACAAACATACAAGAAACAAACAAAAACAAAACAAAACAAAAAACAGACACACACAACATATACACTAACCATCCATCCGGTGACAATTGCCGTTTGAATCTCCCCCATCATCTTCGTCCACCATCCTCGGATCTTCCTTACTCCCAGGTTATCCAGGTTGCGGAGCAGTGTATGGGAGAGAAAAGGATGCTGGTGCGCATCCGCAGCCTTTTCATTGGCTGGAGCGCATCACATAGCTTCCAGCTTGCTCAGCCAAGAAGGGGAAAGGGGAGGAACGGGGCCAGATAGCTTATTGACACACATTACGAAGTTATGTAACTTTGTAATGTGTGTTAATTAAGTGTAAAAAGTAAATCACCGTAGTACTCCTTCAAATACAAAAATACATGGACATCTCCTTTCAGGCAAGATGTAGGAGTATAGATGGAGAAATGGAGGAGTAGGCCTGCTAATTACCTACACCTAACATCCTCCTGAATCCGCACCTCTCACTCCTGTCTTCAGGACTTTACTCGGGCTGCACCAGTTCTATAGAATGCATTACCCAAGACTGTCAGACTCACCACCAATACCCAAAGCTTCAAAGGTGCCCTCAAAACTCATCTTTTCAAGCAGGCTTATAAGATTCCCTAATTTGTTCCCACATACTGTGCCCTTCTATTCTAGGGCACCGGACGGGGGTGAAGCACTCCAGTGGGAGGAAACCCCTGCCCCTCTATGTTGCGGCTTCATTAGAATCAATAAAGCTGTACCATAGAGGGGCAGGGTTTTCCTCCTGCTGGGACAGACTGGCCGCCTCCAGTGCTTCACCCCCGGCCAGTGCCTCAGAATAGAACGGCATCGTACGCAGGAACCGGTTCAAAAAAATTAATAAATGTATTCAGTGGAAGTTTTAAAAGTATAGAGATGTAAGTATAGATTAAGGGGGACAGCAACAAGCAACCCAGAGTAAGGTGTTTTCTACCACGTGGCCATGTTGGCCCATAATTAACCTGGATTTTAACACAATCTCTATGCTGAAATCCACACGAAAATCCATTAACAATCTGCATCCCTTTCATGTTAATTTGGTCCACAACACTCCAAGCACTACAGAAAATTTAGTTTTGGTCTATGCCATGATAAAAAAAAATGGACTTATCATGACTTATTCCCACAGATTCTATGCAGAAAAGCTGATGGTGAAACATGGAGCATCAGAATTGAGGGCTCTCCAAAAAAACTGAACCATGAGTTATACCTCATTACAACTTTGTCACTGTAAAAAAAAACAAATTGCCTTATTGGTATAGAATCAGTAGTGTGAAACGTGACTAACATACAGCCTAGCAAAGGTTGTGACTCCCCCTCAGTCACAGCAATAAATGTAGCACTGCTCTGCATATGTGATCCTTCATTGTCTACATAGCCGGGGCTTCCCTGTGGTCTTCTACTAAACAGTAAAAAATAAAAGCCTTCTGCAAGGACTCTTTGAACTCCAGACGTATATGCAATGTAATGACGATGTAGGATATCTCCTGTTCATATCTGTGTATGCAGACATATACGTCATAACTGCTACAGACTCAAAGGACAAGACCTTCATGACTTCCACATATTATGTTATACCGAGATCATTTCTAAAGGGAGAGCAATGTCATCTGCATGTTCCAATGTCACTTATTCTTTGAAGATATCATTTACATGTTTTAGTCAAGAAATACCTGAGAAATTATCAGTTCAAGGTAAATAAACCTCTTAAAGTATACTTTCATATTGTTATGAAGTATTACATTACTGTGACATTTTGCACATGTTCATTTTACGCTAATAAAAACCATATCGTCCAGTAAATATTTGTAACTTTAGTGTGCTTAAAGCGCTCCTCAAGGGAATGATACATCTTTACTTTTTAAGGCTATGTTCACACACCGTATATTTCCATAAAATCACGGCCGTTATACAACGGCCATGATTTATACGGAAATATACGTGCCATTGCTGTCTAGGAACCCCGGCTTCAGTGTATAAAACCATGTCAGTGCACACTGTGGAGCGAGCGTCCCTGGCCGCACACTCCATAGTGTGCTGTCGGCAGAACTCTGCGGCCGAAAAGATCATCTGGCCGGTACTGCAGTATGGAACAGCCGTGACGTCCGTGACCCAAGGTGTTTGGCGTTCCCCACCATCCTCAAGCCGAGTAGATGGCTTTTATGTTTTTGAAGAAATAAAGAAAATATTTTAATAGGTGAGTGCACCCCCTACTATTTCTTTTATATATTTCTATAAGATTGTTGGACTATATCTATAAGGGAGCAGCACCAGGATACCCACATTGTTATACACCCGTAACCTCATACCATTCCATTTGCTATATACACCTGTAGTGCCGGTACTGTAGCTTCAAGTGACTTTTGTGTACAATATTAATAAATATATTTGCCAATAGTCACTCAAGCACGACTAATAAATACAAAAATACACTAGGAAATGATAAAATAGCATACTGAGAAAAGGGAGGAGGGAAAACTAAAAATCAGAAAGGGATGAAGAGAGTTGAAGTGAACTAAAATGAAATAAATAACTGTTATATGTAGATAAAACATACCCATAGAATAATTAATATATTGTCATCAGTTAACTAATATACCTGTTAGAGGGATTAATTCATCCCCTCAGGATGCAGGGTATTCAATTGGAAGATCCAGAACATCTCTTTACTGCAGAGATTCCTGAAATCCAAAGTCAGTTCTATGGGGGTGATACGAAGTAAATTAGCATCACTATTATGGTGTGAGGAAAAGTGGAGACACTACTATGTTTATTATAGCTATGTACAATGTTGAACCGATGTTTATTGATCTGCTGGCGTAGGGGATTGGTAGTTCTCCCTACATATCTCATACCACATGGACACTCCACCATGTATCACATAGTCTCACATGCCACTCCAACTATGTGATATGTTTAATGAGATAGGGATCATTTTCTCCTGGTATACCGATGTTAAGATGTCTCAGCACAAGGTTATCACAGCATTTGCACCTCGGTTGACCTCATTTATACACTCCTGGAGCAAGTGGTGTTATTAAACTATTTGTTTTTGTCTTGTTCATAGTCTTATAGATCCTTGGTACTGAAGGGGCAAATATGTTCTTTAAAGTTTTACTTTTGCGAAACACACAGCAGTGTTTTTTCAGGTAGATGTTCTCTTAGTATGTGATAATTTTTTTAAATTTCCCAGTTTGAGGAATTCAAGTTTCCACTATTCGTTTATGCTCAGCACTGTACATAGTGGTAAAGGCTGTATTGTATTCCAGGTTATTGTTTTTATGATTACTTTTTTAGTTTTATTATTAACCGGAATGAGGCTGGTTTCTTAGGTTAGTGATAGGGCCCTATGAGCTGCATTATCAATCAATGTGGAAGGATAGCCCTTCTCCATAAATCTTTGTTTAAGAGTAGAAAGTTAGTCTCTACATGGTATATCATTACTACAATTTCTCCTGATCTGCTTCATCTGACTATATGGAATATTGTTTTTCCATTTTTTTAGGTGACAGCTCCCAAAGTCAAGATAACTGTTTGAATCCACCTCCTTAAATTGCGTGGATGTCTTAGGGCCCCCGGGAACACAGAGACACAGGACAAGTGGGCCCTATAGCTAAGACCCCCCACACTTTCCCTACCTGCTTGCAGAGCAGGCCCTAAACGACAGTCCGCAACTGGGCGATGTTCCCTTCACTCAAATAAGTGTGAACACAGACTAGACACAGTACAGACGAACAAGGTACAATGACAGCAGACAAGACAAAGTCACAAAGACACACAGAAGGACAGGACCAAGAAAGCAGCAAGGAACGGAGGACCAAACAAACGGAGGACGAAAGCCAGAGATGCAACCAGGTAACGGTGAAGCCAAAGCCAGAACAGTGAAGCCAAAGCCAGAGATAAAGCAAGAAGAACTGAGCCCTAAACAAGGTAAACTGAGGACTAAGGAGAACACTGAACCAAAAGACAAAGAAGCTAATAAACAAGCAAGGGATCAGGAAACCAGGAATACAGACAATATCACAGAGGCAGGATCTAGCAGACAGACAAGCTGCAAAACTATCAAGAGCCCTGAGTGAAGGGAGGGAGAAGTTTATAAGGGAACAGAAGTCCCGGACTCCAAGCGGATAGGTGGAGCAGGAGAAACACACAAGAAATCACAGAAAGCCAGAGGTGAGGAGACCTGTCCATCACAACACAGCAGACAACAATAAGAGAACAGACCACAGCAAGGAAAGTGCATGGAAAACTGAGAAAACATGGACTGGATAACAAAAGACAAGCAGAGAACATAACAAAACCAGGCACGGACTTAATGCCAAAAGCGCAATCTTTGGCGCAGCGGTCGGATCTTCACCGCAGAGGGTGGCACTGATGCCTGATCATGATCAGGCATGATCATGACAGGATGTCTCTATCTTATTATCAAATGTGCAAATTTTTAGATCAAAAAACACATTTTCAGTGCGGCTAATATGGCTAGTAAAAGCTAATCCCCACTAGAATTCCCCATTAGAATTCAAGGTGTCAATAAAATCCATAAGATCCTCCTCCTCACCTCTCCATATCAAAATGATGTAATCAATAAAACTTCTATAAATAATTATATAATAGGAATAAAAGACAGCTCAAATGCCGCCATATAAAGATTAGCATAAAAGGGCGCAGATTTCGTCCCCATCGTGGTCCCATAGGTCTGTATAAAAAAAAAAATTTTTATGTTTTAAAACAAATTATATGGCTTCAGTAATAAAATCCTTCTGTCTGTCCGACATAAGTGGATCTTCGTCTAAAAACATAGCCACAGCTTGGGTCCCCCCTCGTGGGGGATATTACTGTATAAAGCGGTAACATCTAAAGTGGCCCAAAGATAATTGGGTTCTCTATTAACCTCCTTTAATAGCTCTAATAGGTGAGTGGTGTCCTTAAGGTAAGCAGGTAAATTTTTAACATATTTTTGTAACTGATGGTCGATATATTCAGATAGATTGCCTGTAACTGAGCCCATGTTTGCTATGATGGGTCTACCTGGTGGAGTTCTTAAATTCTTATGAATCTTAGGGAGGAAATAAAAGAAGGGAATATTTGGATTCAATGTATAAATATAGTTTTTCTCACTTTTTAATAGCATATGTTTGTCATGTGCTCTGTCCAAGAACATTTTAAGGATACTATTAAAATCCAAGGTAGGATCTTTATCTAGATCTCTATAATAGTATTCATATCCACTATCATAGTATTCAGTATCCATGATGACTCCCCTCCCCCTTTATCTGCTGATTTAATCACTATGTTTTTCATACTCAGCTGACATCTGGGCTCTTTTCAGATTTTTATTACATCTATATTTTTCCTTTTTAATTGATTTTAATTCCTGCATCACATTATTGTAAATAGGGTCCTTTACTTTCTACTGGGTAGAAGGTAGATTTAGGTTTCAACTCAGCAGTTATAGGGTCCAGAGCGATATTCTCTACCAACTCGTCTATGTCAAGCATGGGTATGATATTATCATCATTATTGGTGATGATAGGAATGATATTGGTTGTTTGGTTTATGTTTTTAAGTGCAAAGTGTCTCTTGATTGTTAATTTCCGGATGAATGCGTTTAGATCCACAAATAGTTCAAAGAGGTTGGATCTACATGTGGGGCTAAAATTTAGACCCTTACTAAGGACACTAATTTCATAGTATGGGTTTAGACAGATTAAAGATCCCTAATTTGGTTGGGTCTATTTTCTGGTCTGTGGTGATCATTTTAGTTTTTTGGGAGTGGTTTCCTCCTCTACATCCTCTTCTGTTACGTTTCCTCTTTTTCTGGAAAGTTTTATTGGTGCATACTAGTGTGTGATATATTGCACATTTGGATGTAGAGGTTTCTGAATGGGGGAGTGAATCAGTGGTTCTGTAATCTGTATGACCGATAGTGGCAGGATAGATGGAGTTGGAGATTGGACCAAACACATACACACACAGAAACAGATACAGCACAGGGTGAGTGGAAAGACCAGATGTCAATCACCAAAGCAAAAGAGAGGTTAACTGTTAATTGGCCAGGGGAAACTAGCAGGGAAGAGATGTGTGTGGTTAGAATTCAATCAGCAAAGCAGAGGAGTACAGCTGTGTTCAGACAGTGTTCAGAGAAGTGCAAATAAAACATAAAACACAAATACAATATCATGACTTAATTATCATGCATAATCTCGGCCGTATACCATGAGCTAAGAATCGCCCTGAGGTCCAAACAGGTATGCCTGTGATGGTGTTTTTATCTCCTATTTGGCATTGTGATTGCTTACACTACAAGACAGATTCAATTTAAAGTTTAAAGGAGGTACTTATGGCAATGATTAGTTTATGTTTTGTAGAACATTCTGTATGTTTAAATCCAAAATGTTTGACCTTTCTTACCCCTGAGTGCTGTAGCGGGATAATTGGGCTTCCCGTACACATTACCTTATTGGCATTATCCATCAACACTTGTGCGATATGTATGGCCATAGTGTATCTATACTTATCTTTATGATAGATTGGAAGGAATGCACTAATTGAATATACATGAAACCTACCATCTCACAACAAAGGATAACTAGAACAAGGAGATTTTATAAGGGAATTCACTGGGAATTCACAAATGTCATTTGCTCATTTGCAATATTACTGAGCTTGAGGAATTCATGTGAAAAGAAGCTGAAAAATATGTAGCAGAGAAATACCTGCTTCTTGGAGGATTATGCAAGGCAGCAGATCAAAGCCTGCATCCATCATCAAAGACAGTTCTGCCTCTCTGCCAAACAGCAATGGGTTTTGATACTCTCATAGAAATATCAACGAGGTATTGCTCAATAGCCTAAAGAGCCCATTATGCTAGCAGGAAGCTCAAGATTATATTATTAGAGGATATCAGTATCAGAATGTTCAAATAATTCTTTTTTTCTTTTTAATTCCCTTATTATTAATCTTGTTTTTTTCATTTTACCTGATGAGGGCACTTAGTTAATTTTACCTCTATCAATATTTACGGTATGATCTCGCATGAATAATTTTAGCCTAGTCTACTGACAGAAGGCAAGACATGGGGAGTTGTAGGCAATTGCAATAGTCCATATATGTGTATATATATATATATATATATATATATATATATATATATATATATATATATATACTGGCACATACATAATATCATTATTAATACATATACTTGTTCACATATCTCATATCTATAGATAGCGGAACCTAAGACTGCCTATTCTCATCATTACTTGTAGGGCAGCAGTACAGTGTATTATTTTATAATGTTGATCATTACAATTACATTAAAGTTCTGTTCATCCACAATTAAGCTTATACTCCTCATATACATTCTTCCTGAATAAGTTCTTCTATTTACCGAAGGTCATTGATTCACGGATGTTTGAGCGCCTCCTCGCCTTCTAAGAGCCATATCGCTTTTATTCTTCCACTGACAGGACAGGTTCAGGTGTCATTTTTTGCACCATGATCTCGTTTTTATTGGTATCATATTGGTGTAAGAGAAAAATTTTGATTGTTTTTTATAATTTTTTTTAATGTTTAATTTTAAAACATCCTGGTGCTTTTTTTTCACTTTTCATTTACTCTGTTCTCTGTGTGGGAACAATATTGTTATATTTGAACCCTTAGAGGACCGGGCCAATTTGCATTTTTGCACTTCTGTTTTTTTCCTCCTTGTGCTTAAAAGGCCATATCACTTGCATTTTTTTCATTTTTTGGGGGGCATTTTTTTCACCTAGAGACCCACATGAGCCCTTATTTTTTGCGCCACTAATTGTACTTTGCAATGACAGGCTGAATTTTTTCATAAAGTACACTGCATAACCAGGAAAAAATTCAATGTGTTGTAAAAAAACAATGCATTTTATTTATTTGAGGGGTATTTGTTTTCGACTTGTTATATATGTTCCTCAAGTCATTATGATTACAACGATATGTAACATGTATAACTTTTATTGTATCTGATGGCCTGTAAAAAGTTCAAACCATTGTTAACAAATATATGTTCCTTAAAATCGCTCCATTCCCAGGCTTAGGGTACAAACACACACACCGTATAAGCAGCAGATCTGCAGCAGACTTGGTGGTTCAGATTTGATGCTGTGTTCAGTTATTTAGATCTAATCTGCTGCGTTTCTGCTGCGTATCTGCTGCGTATTGCACCAGTAAATACGCTGCGTATATGGTGTGTGTGTTTATACCCTTAGGGTATAAACCCACACACCGTATATGCAGCGTATTTACTGCTGCGATACGCAGCAAACTCGCAGCAAAATCGCAGCAAAATCGCAGCAGATTAGATCTAAATAACTGAACACAGCATCAAATCTGTACCAACAAATCTGCTGCGTATTTGTTGCATATCTGCTGCATATACGGTGTGTGGGTTTATACCCTTATAACGCTTTTATCCTTTGGTCTATGGGGCTGTGTGAGGTGTCATTTTTTGCACCATGATGTGTTCTTTCTATCGGTACCTTGACCACATATGCAACTTTTTGATCGCTTTTTATTAAAATTTTTCTGGATTTGCGCAATTTTGCACTTTGGGATTTTTTGGCGCTTACGCCGTTTACCGTGCAAGATCAGGAATGTGATAAATAATTTGGGCGATTACGCACGCGGCGATAATAAACATGTTTATTTATATATTTTAATTCATAACATGGGAAAAGGGGAGTGATTCACACTTTTATTAGGGGAGGGGGCATTTTATTTTTAATAACACTATATTTATTATTTTTTTTACACATATACTAGAAGCTCCCCTGGGGGACTTCTAGTATAAGCACACTGATCTCTTATTGAGATCTATGCTGTATAGTTATACTGCATAGATCAATGAGATCCCGGCCGGTGCCGGATGGGAGGAACGCCCCTCCGTGACTATGGGGGGGGGGGGGGGGGCGATCCTTAGTTCCTTAGGGGACTTATATATGCATATACTGATGAATGTTTTGCCATAGCATGGCTTTCATCAGTATTATTGTTGATCTGTGCATAGAGCCTGCCTGAGAGCAGGCTCTATGTACAAATCGAAGATCCGACAGGATGGAGGTAAGTGGCTTAACCCCGCCTCCAGGTACCTGTCACTATCTGATGAGGACCCCCAGTCCTGATCAGTCAATGACAGGTTCTTGTCCTTTTACACGCTGCGTTTGCTATTCATCGCGGCTTTTAAGGAGGTTAATGACAGGCAGGTGTGGAACCAAGGCTGCCCAGGTCTGGGGACAGTAATGTGTGCAGGCCCGATCGCATTGAAACGCCCTGCACACATTAAAACCCCTTCAGAATCAGAACTGTTTATATCAGCAGGAACGTATATAACTTAATCGCTGACTTGAAGGGGTTAAGTAGAAATCCCTAATTTTATTAGAAATGGAATGGAAACTTTTATGAGCCAGTTTCACAATACTTTCTTGGTGTGCACGAACGGCATGTTCACAACTTCCAAAAGGAAATGATAGGAAATACCATTATTGTCTATGCTGTGTGACTTACTTCCATAGGAAGCTGTGATTCTAGTCTTAGAAAATGTATTAGGTCACAAGTACAGTGTCCTTTTAGGGGAAACGAAAGCAAACAGGAATCAGCCTTATGAAAATACATTTGATAACTGGGTGGAGGTACCCAATAACCATGTAGATCCATTATGCAGCCAGTGTCATTAGTAGAAATGTAAAATATGTTTGGCCTCCTATGAAATACATGTTGAAAAGACAACTTTTTATTTAAATTCCTTAAAATCTAAAAATGAAAAGTCAACTTTGCCCCTAAATATGTAAAGTAATTGTTTTCTTGGCACAAAAATTAAACCTACTGTCAGCCATGTATCTAAGGCTGAGTTCACACTGCATTTTTGCAGTCTGCTTAACGTACCCATTTTTAAATGGTTACTTTTACCGCACACAAAAAAATGGTCAACCACGTTTTTGTATACACAAAAAAAGGGGAAAAAAACTATCCGTTTTTATTTATTTATTTATTTTTTTATAATGGAAGTCAATGGAAAAATGGATTCAAATACAATTGCATCCGTTTTTCATCTTTTTTTTTTTCCATAAAAAGTATACGTTAAACAGAGTGCAAAAATGCAGCGTGAGCCCAGCTTAAGCTTTTAATCTGTTCACCCTGTTAAAGTAGCCATAGATTTTAAAGGTCATATGACACCAAACAACTTTTGTCTGCACTTGGCATATTACCAGCCATTCTGGACAATAATTGTTTGCTGTAATAGCGCATGTTAAAAGACCACAATCGGGCGGAGCTAGCCACTGATGTGACCGGACGTGTGCAGGCTGAGCTCCCGTCCCACACAGCTCCTTTATAGACCCCAGGCCTCACAAAACTAGCTGGGCTAATGAGACAGAGGTCCAGGACGACCCCCAGACGCCCCTCACCTGTTGGGGACACTTCCAGGACTCCCCGGACACTGGACTGCTATTTTGGGACAGGTGCCGCCACAGCCTCTGCCCGGGCCCGTACCTCCATAGCAGCATCTCCTCCCGGATCGCACCGGAATCCCCCTGCAGAGTCCAGGTCCCACAGTCTCCCCCCGCACGGGTCACGGAGTCCCCGGGAGCCGTGGGCGACGGAGAACGAGACCCCCTCGGCCGCACTTCCGCCTGTGACGCAGCTCGAGGACGGCGCGGCGCCATCTTGGAAGGGAGAAGACGGGAGGCAGCTGCAGCAGCCAGACGCTTTAACCCCTCCTGCTCTGGACATCTGTGAGTCTGAGCCCTTGGGCTCCCTCCCGGTCAGTGACCACACTCTCCTAACCCAGAGATACCCAGGAGAGGGCAGTGTGCAAGGGGGCAGTGACTGTATTAGTGGCTTTGAGGGGCCCCTACTCCACAAAATGGCATCTGTGACTAAGTCACAAAAGGGGGACAAGCCTAAAACAGGGAAGGGAGTTCAGGGCTCCTCTGTGGCCAAAGCTTCATCCCGGCATAACAAGGATCCTCCTGAGCAGGGACAGTCCGCTACCTACCACACTGAGTCTGACTCAGATACCTCCATTACCAGTGCAACTTCCCAGCGCAGTCTCAGGAGGCTACTATCCCAGTTACCTACGAAGCAAGACCTCCAATCTCTAATCTCTGAGGTCAAAGAGACTTTCCGAACTGAACTTGCTGGGGTTAGGGAGGACCTGCAGAGTATTAATGCCAGGGTTGACTCATTGGAAACTGAACATGATGCCACACGTACTTATATAAGCTCACTGCAGACTGCCATCTTCACTCAGAATGCCGCTATGGATGACATGCAGTGGCATATTGAGGATCTGGACAATAGGGGGCGCCGTAATAACATCCGAATTAGGGGCCTTCCGGAGGCGACCCGTGATGATGACCTTATAGCTACATTGGAGGGCATGTTCAACATGCTGTTGGGCGAACCAACATCTCACAAGATCAAATTCGACAGAGCACACAGGGCCCTCAAACCTCGTCCCACTTCGGGTGCCCCTAGAGATGTTATATGCTGCGTGCATGATCATACAGTAAAAGAGGCTATTATGGCAAAAGCACGTGCTTCTCGAGATTTTGAGTTTGATGGGGTCCCTGTCCAACTGTACCCAGATCTTTCCTGGATTACTTTGCAGAAAAGACGCCTCTTGCGACCGTTGCTTACGATGCTGAGAGATCATGATGCCACATATAGATGGAATTTCCCATTTGCTCTCCCGGCTCGCAGGGATGGACGCTCAGCTGTCTTACGAAACCTATCTGACCTCACCAAGTTTTGCGAGACGCTTGATCTTCCGGTCCCGAAAATCTCCGATTGGACACTGGCTGCCCCTCCACCGCCTCCGCCTACGGTTTGGCAGTCGGTACATCATAAGAGGCGACGCCGAGGCTCTCATGATTCCTCTTCGGGTGGTTCACCACAGCACATTCCGGGATGAACACGTGGATGTCGCATTTGAGTTTCGCTTTTCCTCCATTGCTGTTCTACATGTGATGTTATTACCTTCCTGGTTCCTCTTTTTCAGTTTATTCTATGGGTGCCTAGGTCTTTTTCTGAGCTGAATGTTTCCATAGCTGTGTGGACGAGCTCTTTGCTCGATCATGTTACTGTTCATGTTTAGTTGGTTTCTCCTTTTTCCCCTCCGGGATGGACCCTCTCTAACCATAGGTCCACTTGTTTGGACCCAATTGTGTGTAGTTTGGTTGGAGAGTAGTAGGTCTCCCCCTCCTGTCACTGGTTGGCAGGGGAATTGGTCAAGTGCCTTAAATCTATGTTTGTCGTATGTGTTGTCTTTTGTCTTTCCCCCCTGGTCCTCTCTCCCCTCTTGTTTTTTCCTGCAGCCTCAGCCAGTTCTTGGGACGTTCCTGACATCGTGGATTGTATCCCGGGTGACCTGCTATCCCTTCTCGAGATGGGTGAGTGGCTACATTGGAGTGTTCCCCACACCTCACTGCTCATATGGTTAACTGTGTAACCCTCAATGTCAAGGGCCTTAATTCAAATCTGAAACGCCGACTGCTCCTGAGAGAGCTTCGGACCTTAAAGGCGGATATTGCCTTTTTACAAGAGATGCACTTTGATTCCGACGCCACCTTCCATTTTGCCAGACATTCCTTTCCTACTGTCTACTCAGCTTCCAGGGGTAATAAAACAGCGGGGGTTGCTATCCTATTTGCGAGGGAATGCCCGTTCCAGGCTCTCTCCTCCTGCTCGGACCCTGGAGGACGATTTGTATTGGTAGAGGGTACACTGAGAGGCACCCCAGTGGTTTTCTGCAACATCTATGCCCCCAATAAGGCCCAAATTCCTTTCCTCCGTAGAGTCCTCTCCCGCCTTGCAAAGTACCCCCCTTCCTCGAGAATCTTGGGAGGGGACTTTAATATCCCCTTCTCAGAGTCTTGTGACCGGCAGTCTGTTGTGGGTCGGCCATTCTCCTCTGATCAAGCCAGAGTGTCGACAGAGTTTCGTAAGCTGATCCGACTACATAAACTATATGATCTGTGGAGAATTGACCACCCCATGGAAAAGTCTTTCACGTTCTATTCACATCCTCATAAATCCCACTCACGTATTGACTATTTTTTTGGCAATGCCCCAGCGGTTCGCCTCTTGCGGGCAGCCCGCATAGATCCTATCTCCTGGTCCGATCATGGCCCTGTTCTCGTGGAACTAGCAGACTTTGCTACTCCCGTCAGGCACTGCCATTGGCGTCTGAACGAAAGTCTCATTAAAAACCAATCCACGCGTGACTCTATCAAAGCATGTATCTCTGCCTACTTCCTTGAGAACGAGGGCTCCGTTCCTTCTAGCTCGCTACTATGGGAAGCGCATAAAGCAGTAGTACGGGGCCATTCTATAGCCCTGGGATCTCGCCAAAAAAAAGATGCACAGGCGGCCTTGTTATCAGCCAAACAAACTGTTAAAAATCTAGAGCGCTCACTGGCGGTGCGGCCCTCCTTGCGGACACTGAGTAGACTGGTGGAGGCTAGGGCTCGCCTGAAAGACTTGTCTTTAGTCAAGGTGGAACGTCTCCTCCTCTACTCTAGACAACGCTTCTACGAGAAGGGCAATAAGGCTCACACTCTTTTAGCCCGTATGCTGAATGACCGCTCGGCTGCTCGGTCTCCGCAGGTTATCAAGGACTGCTAGGGGAACCTTAACCCATAGCTGCACCAGGACGTTATTGAACGTCCTCGTGCCGCTATGGGAGTTCAGAGGGGGGTCGCGCGGCGACCACCCTCTGAACTGCCGCGATCCCGGGTGCCGCGTGTAGCCCGAGCTCGCGGCTATTAGCGGGCACGGTCCGATCGCCGTGCCCGCTAATTAAGTACTTAGAAGCAGCTGTCAAAGTTGACAGCTGCTTCTAAATACTTGCTTTTATTCATACCTGGTGGTCTAGTGGGGGGATCGCCCCCCTGCGGCGCGATTGCGGGGGGGCGATCCCTGCATCCATCCCGGGCCGGGGTCTGCTCCGTAATGGCGCTGATCCCGGCTCGGCATTCTATTGCTTTTGGCTGCAGCAGCCAAAAGTAATAGAACACCGATCTCATGGATTCATGCAGTATAACTATACTGCATGGATCTCTATGAGAGATCAGAGTACATATACTAGAAGTCCCCCAGGGGGGCTTCTAGTATATGTGTAAAGTAAAAGACAAATGTATTTTTAATAACACAAAACCCCCTCCCCTAATAAAAGTCTGAATCACCCCCCTTTCCCCATTTTATAAATAAAAATAAATTAATTAATTAATAAACAAACATGTTTGCTATCGCCGCGTACGTAATCGCCCAAACTATTAATTAATCACATTCCCGATCTCGCACGGTAAACGGCGTCAGCGCAAAAAAATCCCAAAGTGCAAAATTGCGCAATTTCTGTCGCATCAAATCCAGAATAATTGTAATAAAAAGCGATCAAAAAGTCATATATGCGCAATCAAGGTACCGATAGAAAGATCACATCATGGCGCAAAAAATGACACCTCACACAGACCCATAGACCAAAGGATAAAAGCGCTATAAGCCTGGGAATGGAGCCATTTTAAGTGACGTATATTTGTTAACAACGGTTTGAATTTTTTACAGGCCATCAGATACAATATAAGTTATACATGTTACATATCGTTTTAATCGTAACAACTTGAGGAACATGCATAACAAGTCAGTTTTACCCCAGGGTGAATGGCGTAAAAACACATTTCCCCCAAATAAAAGAAATGCGTTTTTTTTTTCAATTTCACCACACTTTGAATTTTTTTCTGGTTTCCCGGCACATTTTAGGCAAAAATTACATCTGCCATAGCAAAGTACAATTAGTTGCGCAAAAAATAAGGGCTCACTTGGGTCTCTAGGTGGAAAAATGCAGGCGCTATGGCCTTATATACACGAGGAGGGAAAACGAAAACGCAAAAATGAAAACTGGCTGTGTCCCCTAAGGGTTAAATACCACCCCAAGGATATCTCAGATGTCTTCCAGAAGTACTACGCTAAACTATATTCCCTTTCCTCGGCCTTACCCTCGGACCCGGTGGCGCGTAGCGAACGCATCAATGCCTTTCTGGCGACATGTGACCTGCCGACCTTATCCCCCCAGGCTGTGGAGGAGCTTAATGCGGCAATTACGGCTGAGGAGTTGTCGGAGGTGCTTAAAGAGTTGCCTTCGGGACGGTCCCCGGGTCCTGATGGTTTCACTTACTTATACTATAAAACCTTCTCTTCTGAGCTTTGCCCCAAACTTTTGTCTCTCTTTAACTCTTTCTTGCAGGGTAACTCTGTCCCCCCTACCATGCTACACTCTTATATTACCCTTATCCCTAAACCAGACAGGGACCCTCAGGAATGTGGCAATTATAGACCTATCGCTCTTTTGAACTCAGATCTTAAGATCTTTACCAAGATCTTGGCGACCCGTCTAGGCTACTGGCTCCCGTCGCTGGTGGATAAGGATCAGGTGGGTTTTGTGCTGGCTCGGCAGGGTGGGGACAACACCCGGAGAGCAATAGACGTTATTGACGCTGTCAACCAGCAGTCGGGGAGGGGCCTTTTATTGAGTTTGGACGCTGAAAAGGCCTTCGACAGGCTTGGCTGGCCTTTCCTGTTTGAGACGTTGAAACACTTTGGTTTCATGGGCTCCTTCCTGACTGCTGTACAGGGTCTTTACACCAAACCCACAGCGGCGCTCAAATTTCCCCATATGGTTTCTGGTACGTTCCCCCTTTCGAATGGCACGAGACAGGGTTGCCCGCTTTCTCCGCTGCTTTTTGTTCTTTGTATAGAACCCCTGGCAGCAGCCATTCGGGAGAACCCGGACGTTAGAGGGGTGTCGATACGGGGAAAGGAGTCTAAAATAATGTTATTCGCAGACGACGTTCTCCTCACCCTGTCGGAGCCGATCACTACTCTACCGGTCCTTCACAATATACTAACGACATTTGAAACCCTGTCAGGGTATAAGGTCAATTCTTCTAAATCTGAGGCGATGTCTCTAAACCTCCCTTGCTCTGTAGTGACCCAACTGAAATCTAACTTTCCTTACCGCTGGACGACGACGTCCCTTAAATATCTGGGTATCCGTCTCACCCCCACCTATGCTGATTTATACTCAGCTAATTATCCTAGTTTGTTTCGGGACATTAAGTCTTTACTGGCCAAATGGTCTTCCCACTATATTTCCCTCCTGGGCCGTATTGCCTCAGTTAAAATGACCATTCTGCCAAAGCTCCTCTACCATTTCGAGACTTTGCCAGTGCGTATACCTATGCATGAGCTGAAGGCCATACAGACAGCCATGTTCAAATTTATATGGCAGTCTGGTAGGCATCGAATTCCAAAGTCTGTCATGATGAGCAGTAGGACCCAGGGGGGATTGGCAGTCCCGAATGTTCTAAATTATTACTGGGCGACGCACTTGCGGCAAATAGTAGCATGGTCTAAGTACCATGCATATAAGAAATGGGTGGAGGTGGAACGTATATGGTTTGCCCCCTTTCATCCCAATTCTTTCCTCTGGCACTCGTCTCCTCCTTCTTACTCCCATCTTTCTCTATTGGGGCCTATGCGCTTCAGTCTTTCAATCTGGTCAACGTGTTCTTCTAAATTTGGGTTGTTCTCTCAGAGCTCTCCCCTCAATTCCTTTCTATTATACCCGGATTTCCCTCCTGGCTTGGACTCCTCCACAGTGAGGGCATGGTCTTCCAAGAACCTCTTTCAGTTTGCGGACATAGTGGACCCCCTGTCCCGTACATTGCTTCCCTTCGAAAAGTTGGTGGAGAGACGCGACCTGGCCCCCACTGAACGCTTTTCTTATATGAAAATCCGTCATTTTATGCTGGTGCGTTTGGGGTCGCTCACAGTCTCTAAACCAACTGCCTTCGAGCAACTAGTGCGTATGGGAACATCCACTACTGGGCTAATCTCGGCTCTATACAATATCCTCAACTCTCCGACAGGTGATACTCCTACCCGACATAAGTACATGGACAGGTGGGAGGAGATACTGGGAAGGAACCTCTCTCCTGAATGCTGGGGAATAATCTGGGATAGGGCTGCCACGTCATCAATATGCACAACTTATAAGGAAGCTAACTATAAAGTTATGATGATGTGGTACCATACCCCAGAACTTCTCTATAAGCTGAACAACTCTATCTCCCCGCTCTGTTGGCGATGTCTGGGTGCGGTGGGATCCCTATTCCATATTTTCTGGTCCTGCCCCCTCATTACAGGTTTCTGGTCTGAGGTTTGCGGACTGGCCACCAGGGTCTTCGGGAAAAGTGTTTCCCCTGACCCGGTTCTCAGTCTCCTCAGCCTGCCCCCAAAAACCTTTGGGAAAAAGGCCTCTAAATTGCTTTTGGTTATGTTGACGGCGGCCAAGTCGCTAATAGCTAGGTCCTGGAAGCAAACTGTCCCCCCGTCCCTTAACTGTTTGGTTGTCAGAATCAAAGAGCTGCGCTCTCTTGAGCGTTTGACGGCCTCCTTAAACAATACTTTGGATGCCTTTGACCAAATTTGGTCCCCGTGGGATAGTCACACTCTCCCTACGTCCCTTTGAACTTGCTGGCTTTGCTTCTCCTGGCTGTACTCCCTTATTTCCCCCCCCCCCCCCCCATCCCTCCTCTTGTCTTCTCTTTCTTTGCCCCTATATTACTCCACTAGAACTTTTTGTCTGCGTCCTTTGTGTCATGGAGGCTTATTGTTGTGCCTCTCTTGGTTAGGTCTCTGCACTATTTGGTTCTCATAACTGTAGTCATATGGAATTGTGCTTATTATGTTTTTGATGGAGACTTGATTTCGAATTACCTGACCGATCTTTTCTTTACTGCCTGTGTATTGTCTGTTCTGTTATAAAACCGAAAACTTTCAATAAAAACACATTTATTAAAAAAAAAAAAAAAAGACCACAATCAGCTGACATGCACAAAAATTTGCATGATCTGTCGGCGTCCTGGTGTTCAGATACCTATGGATCTTTAAATAGGGTCAGGAAAAGTGCTTGGCTTGACTGATTAAAACTTTTGACGTGTCTTTAAGACATACTAACAAGTTGTAGGGTGTAACAAGACTGTGGAGATTAGTCCCAAATGGCCGGAGTAACGGATGCACGCCAGATCGCCAGTAGATTCAATGAAGGCAAACGAACATATATGGGGGAAAAGATCCAACATCTAATTTTATTCAATTTCCAAATATGCAATGTTTCGGCCCTCATAAGTCTTTGTCAAGCATACAATGTATTTAGGAAATGTCAGAGGTTTTTTTAGTGTGACACTTTAGCTGTCAGCCAAATGCTTATTTAAATAGGAAAGGTGAATATGCCATTGAGCAACCCATTTGGCAGCAGCTTATTTACTGTGGGAATTCCAACATACCCAATTTTTCTCTTCCTCTACATCAGGATACAGTTATTATACATTAGATCAGGGATGGGGAACCTTGGGCCCACCGACTGTTAAAAACTACAATTTCCATCATGCCTGGACAGCCACAGCTTTGACTGTCCAAGCAGTATGGGAATAGTAGTTTTGCAACAGCTGAAAAGCAGAGGGTTTCCAATCCCTGCATTAGATAGTTGCCAGTACAGCTGATTTTCTCATAATAAGTTTGACCAACTTATTGATCTCCCTAAAGTACTTTGAGACTTTGTCCTTCCTATGTACCATTCATATGAATATACATCCTATGTACCAGTGATATGATTGAGTAATATATACCTGGAATTGTTCCCACTCTGTGCAATGAAACCAAGCAGGCAGCTATATAAGTATTGCACAATTCCAATGACCACAGTCATACCAATCCTATTACACTAAAATACAGTAGTGATAAAAATGTGCTAAGTGATTTAAAAACAGATTAGTTATCTTATAAAAATGCTTTATCAATGGCTGTTATTGGGGTAAGAGACAGCTTGGTAGTACAAAGTGAGGTGTATGGGTTCTAGTTCTCTAGCCTAACCCCTTATTGCACATGAATATATGTACATTCTGCAGGGTCTTCCTGTGGGAAACAACACCCCGATGTAACAGCTGGGATCAGAGTCAACTGAAGCATTTTCTAAGGTTAATAAGGAAGTGTATGCTCAACCTAAAGCTTCGGATATACTATATATATAGATCAAATAAAAATTTGATAAACAGGGAGCTTTAAAGGAGAAGTCTGGCAAATTTTTTTATTAAAGTATTGTATTGCCCCATAAAGTCATACAAATCCCCAATATACACTTATTACGGGAAATGCTTATAAAGTGCTTTTTTTCCCTGCATTTACTACTGCATCAAGACTTCAATTCCTGGATAAAATGGTGATGTCATGACCAGTGGCGGTCTTTGGCACCAAGCACCCTAAGCGATCGCTTGGGGCCCCCAACATCCAAGGGGGCCCCCAGGCCCCGCTCTTGTGCTCAAGACGGCTGGACAGGGCCGCTGTTCGCTCGATGTTGCCATCTGAACTGTAACTATGAGCACTCGTAATGAGCGCTCATAGTTACATGCAGCAGCACTGACAGGGTGGGAGCCATTGGCTCCCTTCCTGTCAGTCACTCTTGTGGCTGCAGAAAGTGGCCGCTTTGTCCTTGTGGTGCTGGCGCTCCAGTGACATCACTGGAGCATCGACGCCAGGACAAGGAGAGTGCGGCCTCTTGTGATCGCAGGGAAAACCCTTCCTGCGGCCACAAGAGTGAAGAGAAGAGGAGACGCCCGGACCCAGGTGAGTATAAGTGTTTGTTTTATTGTGTTATATACTATATGGGAGGGGGAGCACACAGGGGTCTGTTTAACTGGGGGAGTGCACATCGGGGGTCTATATAAATGGGGGGAGCACATAGGGGGGCTATATAACAGGTGGAGCACACAGGGGGGGCTCTATATATCTGGGGGAGCACACAGGGGGGGCTATAGACTACTGGGGCTTCACAGAGGGGTCTATATACTACTGGGGGCAGCACACAGGGGGTCTATATACTACTTGGGGCAGCAGAATGGGGTCTATATACAACTTGGAGAGCACACAGGAGGTCTATATCCAAGTGGGGGAGCACACGGGGGGCTATATACTACTGGGGGGCACACAGGGGGTCTATATACTACTGGTGGAGCACACATGGGTCTATATACTACTGGTGGGGCACACAGGGGGTCTATATACTACTGTGGGAACATACAGGGGGTCTATATACTACTGGTGAGGCACACTGGTGGTCTATATACTGCTGGGGGCAGCACACAGGGGGTCTATATATAACTGGGGGAGCACATAGGGGTCTATATACTACTGGGGCAGCACACAAGGGGTCTATATAATACTGGTGGGGCACACAGGGGGTCTATATACTACTGGGGGAACGACACAGAGGGTTTATATACAACTGGAGGAGCACACAGGGGTCTATATCCAAGTGGGGGAGCACACAGGAGGTCTATAACCAAGTGGGGGAGCACACAGGGGGGCTAAATGCCCCTGAGGGAGCACACAGGGGGGCTATATACGAGTGGGGGAGTACACAGGGGGTATATACAACTGGGGGCAGCACACAGTGGGTATATACGACTGGGGGCAGCACACAGGGGGTCTATATACAACTGGGGCAGCACACAGGAGGTCTATATACTTCTGGGGGAGCACACGTGGGGCTATATATAACTGGGGGAACACACAGGGGTCTATATACCACTGGGGGAAGCACACAGGGGGTATATACTACTGGGGTGCAGGACACAAGGGGTATATACTATTGGGGGCAGCACACAGCGGTCTATTGTTGTGGAGCGCGTGTTGAGGGGGGTCCCAGACATAACTTCGCTTGGGGCCCCAGAAATGCCAAGACCGCCCCTGGTCACGACCCGACTCCCAGAGCTGTGCAGGCTGTGGCTGCTGGAGAGAATGATGGCAGAGGGATGCTCAGTGTCCCTCCAGTGCCCTGTGTCCCTCAGTATCCTCCTGCCATCATCCTCTCCAGAAGCCACAGCCCGCACAAATCTGGGAGACGGGTCATGACATCACAATTTTATCCAGGAAGTGGAGCCTTGATGCAGTAGTAAGTGCAAGGAAATAAGCATTTTATAAGCATTTCCCATAATAAGGGTATATTAGTAATTTGTATAACTTTTGGGGGGCAATAAAATAGTTTAACCTGGTTCTGCGCCAAATGGACCAATTAAATATATAGAGACAGTAGTGGTGGGCTCTATAGAAGACTCCCTATGTTCACATACCAATTTTTTTTTTTTTATTGTAGATAAAATTAAAATAGATTTTAAAATATAACCATTAGAATTGTTAGAAACATAGTTTTGATTTTGCCGCTTGAGATGTTCGTACTTTCTATATTACTGTGCAACATGTGGGGAGATATAGGATGTAGGATAGGGCCCATTCACACTACGGAATCGGCACCGAAATTCTTCTCAGAATCCCTGCCTACGGACTCTGCGCTGAATCCCGCCTGCTATATCATTCAATGGGAGGCCTCGCACACCTCCACTCATTGCGCCTCTCTGCTCAAAGAATTGACATGTCAGTTTTTTGAGCGGAGAAGCACGGAGAGCCGTTTCCGTAGTGTGAACAGGCCCTAAAGATGTTTGATAAAGTCTTAATATTAGACCATTGTGTATATATATATATATATATATATATATATATATATATATATAGTTGATAAGATCTTAATATCAATTACGGACATTTTTTTCCTGGTCTTATAAGATGTTCAGCATTTATTGTACGGTGGATAACCACCTCTCACCACTCTTGTAGTCCATCTGGGTCCGGTCTGTCGCACTGGACACTTCGTAGAGGATGGCTGGGGCCTGTGGTGTCCTTCTCATCTGCAGCCGTTGGTAATCTCCCTGTGCCGGGATTGCGCACTGTCAAGTAGCGTTCTCCCTCTCTTGGCGTGTGGAATTCATGCACTGAGATTGTATGCCGGCATTAGCAGGGAGGCGTTTCTTCTGCACAGTATTTTCTGTTTGACCCCTTGGATGCCGCACTAGTGACTACAAAATATAGATCAGGGGTGTCAAGTTCACAGCACTCCAGCTGTTGAAAAACCACATGTCTCATGATGATAATTGTAGTTTTGCAACAGCTGGAGGGCCACGAGTTTGACACCCCTAATCTAGAGAGTTAGAAAAAGGGAGGGGTTCCTTCTGTCACCCTTTGGTGTCCCACAAAAACAATAGCTGGGTTCAGATGGGGTATATGTATGCCTATTAGGGTATGTATGTTTATAGGGAGTTAACCCTATAGATACTGCGATCAGAAAGACCGCAGCATCTTCAGGGCTCCAGAGAGAGAATTCTTCCTCTACAGAGGGAGAATTCTGTCCGGTGTCCATCGGGGCTCTGCGAACTGATCGCAGAGCCCCGATGGTAGCCATGGAAACCTGAGGCGTCCGGTTTCCTGGCTACGGAGGCCGGCAGGGGTCGGGAGGGAAGGCTGGGCGCGCCCGTCAGCTCTGCCTCCCCCCCTCTCCCCTGCCGCTGATACAAGATAATAACAGCGGCAGAAGACAGCGGACAGGGGGCAGACATACGGACATCAGCTTATGGGATCATTAGATTAGATCAGTAGATTACAAGGATGCAAACCAATGCTGAAAAAAAAGGACATGTCCTAGTGCGGACCCAGATTTTGTTTTACAGATCCTCTCATAGAAATCAATGGGATCCGCTAAAAAATATGCATAGGTCATAAGGTTGTGTTTCTAAGCAACCAGGAAGAAGGAACAGCAGAAGCACATGTGCTTGGAAACAGAAAGAGAATTCATTAAAGGGGTACTCCGGGCAAATTACATAATTTAACACTGCACTTACAAAGGAAAGTTTACATTCATTAGGACAGCTGCAATTAGGGATGGTCCGAACCGAGTTCGGTTCGGGTTCGTTCGAACCCGAACCCTCGGTAATGTTTCCCGCTGTCCGCCCGCTCCGTGGAGCGGGCGGATCCAGCAGGAGGACCGCCTGGAAAAGTGGGATACAGCCATAGCCATAGGCTGTATCCCAGTTTTCCAGGCGTAAGTCCCGCTGTATCTGACCGCTGCACAGAGCGGGCAGACAGCAGGAACCTGCTGCCGAGCGTTCGGGTTCATACGAACCCGAACCTCGGCAGGTTCGGACCATCCCTAGCTGTAATGTTACCCGTTTTTTAAAGAATCAAAGTCCCACAGGAAGTTGTGTAGTTCAGGAAGAAGGAAACACATCACGTCTCAGTGCTGTTCCACAGATGCCATATTGAGACGTGATGTATTTCCTCTCTGTCACAGGGAAACCCGACCCTCAACACATCCTCTGCCCATCCCACTCCTCCTCTGCCCGCCCCACTCCTCCTCTGCCCGCCCAGTTTTACAATACATACTATATTATCTGTCGGGCTCCCTCCTCTGCACGATCTCAGTCTCCTCTGCTTCTCAGTCATTCTTGAGAAGATCGGCAGCTGCTTGCAGCATCAGATGTCACAGATCTAGTAGGAGGCATTTGGCACCCTTTCAATGCCAGATGCCTGCTAGGAGATCACTGGTGTCTGATGCTACAGGATTCTCCTCCAGAATGACTGAGAAGCAGAGGAGACCTCGGACACCAGATTCAGCTATAACACATAGTCCATATATCTATTATATATAATATCTATCTATCTATCTATCTATCTATCTATCTATCTATCTATCTATCTATCTATCTATCTATCTATCTATATATCTCTCTTTTATCTATTTTCTATCCATCCATTTCTTATTTATCTATCTCCTTCCTATCTATCTATCTATCTATCTCATATCTGTCTATCTATCTATCTATCTATCTCATATCTGTCTATCTATCTATCTACAGCTTGCATAAGCACAACCACCATCATCAAAAATCAGCATGGCATGATGGTGGGGGTTGTATGTGTGCAAGCTGGAGTTGCACAGCTTTCAGAACTACTACCACCATCATTGTCTCTTGGACAAGATGCTGGTAGTAATTTTTCAAGCTGTGCAACTCCAGGTTGCACAACCACAACCCTCAGCATCATGCCATATTAAAAGTAGACAATGGTGGCTGCAGTTTTTATTCACTGGACACCCAAATAAGGGGGCTGGGTTGTCAGTATTTACCATTACTGCTTGTGTAGGGGACTAAGCTGTGCAGTGGGAGGGGAATAGATGGAGGGAGGCGGGGAATAGAGGAGCTAGGGATGGAGGGCGGGGTTGTGGGCATGTTTGTGGGTGGGAGGAGGAGGTGGGGGGTTTACAGAGGCAGGCCAGGGGAGCAAGGCATTGTGGGGACTGTAGGAATATGCAGCACACAGACACTGGTCCAAACAGGAAGCTGGAGGTGTAATCAGCAGCAACAGAGAACAGTGCAGGGGCAGCTAGAGCAGCCAGAGTGGGAAGAAATGTGACAGAGAGGAAGCCAGTAACCATCCCCCAGTGTGTGAGGAGTTTAGGTTTTACAGGGGGTGCCTGGAGTACTCCTTTAATTCATATACACAACTGTCTCACAGTAAAGCAAACCAGAAATAGCAAAGTAAAATGGCTGACATGCGATCATGTGACTTTTTTTTAGGAGTAAGGCATACTGGTGCTAGTTTTTTTTTAACCTTCTCAACTTTATTAACTAGTATTGTGCATTCCCTGAAATAAAGCATTGTTTGTACCCGTCATTGGTTAGTGCAGCTTTCATTATCTCTTTGGACATTGGATATGGCTGATACTATTTGCAAAAGCGCAGCACCACCAGGGTAATACTGGGTTTACACGGAACGATAATTCGGCCGATCGTACGATTAACGATGTCGGAGTAACGTTTTTTAGACGGTACGATATATCGTATGGAAAATTTGTTTTGTGATCGTTTTGCAATCGCTTAAGCCTATTTCACACATTGGTTTAATCGGTGAACAACTGTTTACACGGAACGATCTGTGAATTTTTTGCGAACGATCAACGATGATTTGAGAACTTGTTCAAAGATCAAAATGAACGATTTATCGATCGTTCGCAGCGTTTACACGTACGATTATCATTCGAATTTGACCGGTATCGGGCAAATTCGCACAATAATCGTTCCGTGTAAACGCAGCTTAAGAGGGGCGCAAGTGATCTCCAGTCCTGAAGTACCCTGCAGAGATTCCTACACAGTAGTGCCAGCTGAATGGTGATACCCGCCTCAGTCACTGATTGGCTGAGCGGGGCATCTGTCAGCTGGGTCGTGACATAGCAGGAGGGGAGATATGAAGACTGTTGGTGGGCTCCAAGAGTGGGATGTGGCGCTGTACGAGCACCACCTTCTTTATTATGTTCCCTCCACCCCTTGCTTGAAATGATTTTCTAACCCCCCCCCCCCCCCTCCCCGGCTTCTCATTTAACATCAATACGTAATGTTCTGTCCATAGAAGCTTTAAGAACTACCAATGCAAATCAGGTGAAAGGTTTTCTTAAGTTCTTCCATTGTGGGATTTGTGTTTACAGTTGAAATATCTTTTGGTATTATAGATTAGGTTGAATAAGTGGAATGTTAGCTTCTGTCTACAATTTACCTATGTTCTTTATGACTGAAGTTTCATTCAATTGATGTTGTTGGTTCAGGAGCCATTAGAGTGCTACTGGTGAGTTAAGGCCCTATTCCACGGAACTTGTTCGAACGATCATCGTTCATAAAATCGTTCAAACGACCGCTCGTTAACGATATTCGTTCTGTGCAATAGCTGTAAACGAGCGAACGACAACAGCGAAATCGTCGTTGAGTCGTTCACTATTTTTTTTCAACATGTCGAAAAAAAATCGTTGGTCTTTCAACAATAATTCGCTAATCTTTTCGTTGAATAAAAAAATCTTTCAGTCGTTCTTGAAATGTCTACCTACATTTCCCCACGTTTTAAACGTCCATGTAACGATGTAACGACAGCAAAAAATCATTACACTACAGATATCGTTCACATTCCCACACATATTATGTGTTATCGTTCGCTTAAAAAAATCGTTAAGTGCTCGTTAACGAGCGGTGGTTCGAGCGAGTCTATGAACGATAATCGTTCCGTGAAATAGGGCTATTAGATAGAGCTCTTCCAGAGCCTGTATGATAGGGTACAATTACTCGTTGTTTTTTTCATTCTTTTGTACTTTGAAGTGTACTTGTTATTTTAAGTAACTTTTTAGGATAAGCTGTCCTGGGTTTGTCCATGAGGAGTAGCACTATTTCTGGACATTATATAACTTGTTATAACAGAATTCTGTTCTACAGACTATGGGGGAGATTTATCAAAGGATGTAAAATTTAGACTGGTGCAAACTGCTCAAAGCAACCAATCACAGTTCCTCTTTCCTTTCAGCACTGCCTAAAGCTGAGCTGTGATTGGTTGCTGTGGGTAGCAGGGGTGATTCTACCCTCTCTGCTGCCCGAGGCGAACTATAGGATGACGCCCCCCCCCGTCAATCCGCCCACATTATAATCCACTACTGCCCCCCCACTGCTGTCCCCAATAAACATAATGTTTGGTCCCTTGCTGCACAGAGGATGTCAGGACAGGAGGGGGCTGATCTTATAGGGGAGGTCACAGCAGCACAGAGGAGGTCAGGAGAGGAGGGTGCTAATCCTATAGGAGAGGTCCCAGCAGCACAGAGTATGTCAGGAGAGGAGGGGGCTAATCCTATAGGAGAGGTCCCAGCAGCACAGAGGATGTCAGGAGAGGAGGGTGCTAATCCTATAGGAGAAGTCCCAGCAGCACAGAGGATGTCAGGAGAGGAGGGTGCTGATCTTTTAGGAGATGGTCCCCCTCTTCCCCCCTTATAGATGGTCCCCCTCTTCCCCCCCTTATAGATGGTCCCCCTCTCCCCCCTCCCTTATAGATGGCCCCCCTCTCCCCCCTCCCTTATAGATGGTCCCCCTCTACCCTCTCCCTTATAGATGGTCCCCCTCCCTCATAGATGGTCCCCCTCTTTCCCCCATATAGATGGTCCCCCTCTTTCCCCCCTCCCTTATAGATGGTCCCCATCTTTCCCCCCTCCCTTATAGATGGTCCCCATCTTTCCCCCCTCCCTTATAGATGGTTCCCCTTTCCCCCCCCTTATAGATGGTCCCCCTCCCCCCCCCTTATAGATGGTCCCCCTCTTCCCCCCCCTTTATAGATGGTCCCCCTCTTTCCCCCCCCTTATAGATGGTCCCCCTCCCCCCCCTTATAGATGGTCCCCCTCTTCCCCCCCCTTATAGATGGTCCCCCTCTTCCCCCCCCTTATAGATGGTCCCCCTCTCCCCCCCCCCTTATAGATGGTCCCCCTCTTTCCCCCCTCCCTTATAGATGGTCCCCCTTTCCCCCCTCCCTTATAGATGGTCCCCCTCTTTCCCCCCTCCCTTATAGATGGTCCCCTTCCCCCCCCCTTATAGATGGTCCCCCTCTGCCCTCTTCCCTCTCCCCCCCTCTGCACAGCAGATAAAACAAAAAACAGCACATAACTCACCTGCCATCCGTTCCCCCGTTGAGCCTCTCTGGTCTGTCCCCGGCTGATGTGCGGTTGCCGACGGTGTCCCGTCCTGTCCCCGGCAGCGCGCGCATCAGAGAGCTCCCCGTGCGCCTGTGCCTGTGACTTCCGGCGCACGGGGAGCTCTCTGATGCGCGCGCTGCCGGGCACAGGATGGGACACCTCCGGCAGCCGCACATCAGCCGGGGGACTAAGGCTGCATTCCCACGTTCCGTGATCCTGATGGATCACGGACGTGGAATGCATGTACTGGAGTCCCCCCGCGCCTGGACAGCATCTGTAATTAGATGCTGGGAGCGGGGGAGACTGTATTCATAAGCGCCGCGCTGTAGTAACAGCACCACTGATTCATTACAGCGCGGCGCTTATGAATACAGTCTCCCCCTCTCCCAGCATCTAATTACAGATACTGCCCGGGCGCGGGGGTCTCCGGTACATGGTACAATCAGTGGCGGATTATAATGTGGGCGGCCGCCCGAACCGCCCATATTATAATCTGCCACTGAATGCCGCCCCCATGATGACAGCTGATGGCGCCGCCTGAGGCAGACGACTCAGGTCGCCTCATCATTGCGGCGCCACTGGTGGGTAGTTTGCACAAGTCTAAATTTTACACTCTTTGATAAATCTCCCCCTATGTCTTATTTTAGTGTGTTCCTAGGCTAGTGGCTGAAGCTTAACGGAGTCCGCTTCTTCATAGTAAAATGACTCAGTGTAAAGTATTAGTAAGGCTATACATTGCACTTATTGACGAAAGCTCCCTGCGTCAACCATGGCACTGATATCAGAGGCCTCTCCTTCAGGCTGTATCGTGCAGCTCTCTATGCTGAAAGGCGATCCTGTCCATAATATGGCTGAGCTTGGTGAAGCATGTGACCATGCGCCTCCCTCTATGTCTTACACTGAGAATATATAATGATAATGATGTTTGTGCAGTCCTCATGCACGATTATCGAGCAGTGTATAGGCCCGATAAGTGAGAGCTTATCTGCTAGATCTCTTACACTGCAACACTGGACATTTCACTGGCAGTACAGAGGCATATACATGGCTAAAGTACGCTACTCAGAATGTATAAAAACTATCATTGCATGCCTATATATTATACAATATGTATTTTCCCTTGGGTTTCTATTTGGATTTTCTTTGGGTTTGGCCAGTGTAAGGAAATTTTAGCCTGAATTGTAATGTGAAAAACATAGTCCACTATGCCAGTGATTTTCAACCAGTGTGCCGTGGCACACTAGTGTGCCGCGACACATGGTCGGGTGTGCCGCGGGGAAAGTTCCCCAAACTATGGTGCCCCTGTGTTTTGTTCCCCGGCAATGCGCAGCGAAACATGGGGGAGAGAAGCACAGAAGAGAAGCAGGGGGGAGAAGTATGGTGGAGAGAAGCACAGGAGAGAAGCATAGGGGAGAGAAGCATGGGGGAGAGAAGCAGGGGGGAGTATGATGGAGAGAAGCATGGGGGAGAGAAGCAGGGGGGAGAGGTATTGTGGAAAAAGGCAGGGGGGAGAAGTATGGTGGAGAGAAGCATGGGGGAGAGAAGCACAGGGGAGAAGTATGGTGGAGAGAAGCAGGGGGGAGAAGTATGGTGGAGAGAAGCAGGGGGGAGAAGTATGGTGGAGAGAAGCACAGGAGAGAAGCATGGGGGAGAGAAGCATGGGGGAGAAGTATGGTGGAGAGAAGCACAGGAGAGAAGCAGGAGGAGAAGTATGGTGGGGAGAAGTATGGTGCAGAGAAGCATGGGGGAGAGAAGCACAGGAGAGAAGCAGGGGGGAGAAGTATGGTAAAGATAAGCACAGGAGAGAAGCAGGGGGGAGAAGTATGGTGGAGAGAAGCACAGGAGAGAAGTAGGGGGGAGAAGTATGGTGGAGAGAAGCACAGGAGAGAAGTAGGGGGGAGAAGTATGGTGGAGAGAAGCACAGGGGGGAGAAGAAAACAGGCCCAGGTTTCACACTGAGTGAGTATAAATACATTTAGAATCTATATTATTAACTAAATGTATAATATGTACTGTTTTAGTGCCATTTTGGTTGGTGGTGTGCCCCTGGATTTTTTAAGTATAAAAAGTGTGCCGCGGCTCAAAAAAGGTTGAAAATCACTGCACTATGCAATATACTGTACACTATTAAGTATATAGAAAATGGGTAAGAGATGTAAAATTTAAATTTAGTTGACTTGTTCAGAATAAAAGAATAAAGTAGCAAAAGCAAATGTCTAAGATGCCTAATGGGTTCAACCAAATAAACTGTGCTTATTCCTGGTAGATTTTTGTCGACTATAATTGTGTATTTTTTGTACATTGATATCCAAACTTTAATCTTTCATCAATCTGCCCTGCATTTCCTTCAGCAGAATTTCAGCTGTTGTTTATAGCAGCCAATTCAGTCTTCTGATAGGCCTCTCGAAGGAGCAAAATACAAAAGCATCATGTACAAAAAGTTTATTAAAAGGTAAAGGCACGCTCTCAGGAAACCATGTGAGCCGAACAATAACTTCAGACGTTAATCTGCTTACAATAACTTCTGTAGAGGAATTGCTGGATCTTGATTTTTTAAGCTGCTGTTGAAAACTACTAAGGTGTGTCCACTGCAGCTGGACATTATAAATAACTTGCCAGCAGTCACTTGGCCGCCTGTCCAGGAGGTCATGGAGAACAGCAGAAGATCAACAGCTCCGTGCAGGTTTCCAAAATAAGGACTGAAAACAACCATAAAGCGTAATGCAAAGGGATTTGTTTAAAGAACGTTATCTTATAGAATAATTTACACACTTATGAGTCTGGGGCCATAAATCAAGTGCATACTTCCAACTTTACTAAGTAGGACACTCTGACAAAACATTCAGGCAGTGGCACACCTTACAGCAAAGCAGTTCCTGATAACATTCCTGCTGACGGCCCTGGAAAACCCTTTGGCAAGTCTGTTTATTAGAGTCCCCCTTTCTTGTGTGTTTGACTGATACCAGTCCCCTGCTTATCAGCTCAGGCTTTATGGCTAAACCTACAGAAGTGATTTTTGCCACTGGATTCCTCAACCCCTAGGGAGAAGTGGCTATTTATATAGATGCTTATGGTAAAGAGAACCAGGGGAAGGTCAGGAATTTTAAATGAATGCTATTTAACAGAAGGGAGTTGGAAATACTTAATTGCAATTTTCTTAAGGTGGGTGGGATCACCCTTGAAAAATTTGACCCCCCACCCACTGTACATGAAGTTCATAGTACTGGTATCTTCTTATATGGTAAGTGAACTGAACTATTGGGCCCCAATGAACTTGGAGAGAATTTACTAAAATTACCTAGTTTTTGGAGAATCTATTTTCCTGGCAGAATAGGATTGCTAGCAAACAGGAAAATCATGTATCAAGCCTGTGTAAATATTATAAGCTGCAAGAACAAATTATTAAATCACCATTAGATGACTGGGACTGTAGATGATGGTTTAAAAGATGATTTAAATGGATGAATAGTTGACAACCAGAAACGGAACAAACTATGACAAAGTCAACACTGGTAGGAGCTAAATAATTTTTCCTGCCATTCTCTCTATTATTTCCTAACGTAATCTGACAAGAAAACTAAACTAACTGTCCCTAAAATATCACTGCCATAGTTCTACTTTACCAAATTCAGTGGTGGGTATAGTTGTTTTTTTTTGAGTCTCTGTCAATTTGTGAAAGATTACCCTCATAATCAGGTTGTCCTTGCTAATTAATCCTCACAGTCATAAAAAATATGATAACTCTGATCTAATTACAAGAGTCCTGGTCTGAGATGTGACACGGAAACAACGTAAAGTGTCACCGTTGTTATAACTTTCAAAATCAACAGTAGATGTGATATAAATGTAATTTACATTTTTATTTTAATTATCATGGGAAACACGGCACTTCTTGTTTTCTGACTCTTTTTCCATAGAGCCAACCAGCACAAGACTAAAAATCTGCCTTCATGGAACTAAACCTGCATTTCTGGTAAGTATAGCTTTATTTTACAGCATGGTAACAAACAAAATAAATAAATAAAAATAATGAATATAAATTTCAAACTTGATTTATGTTACATCTACTGTTGTACATTTTAAATGTGCATACAAGGTGATCTAAACTTTGATTTTCAAATATAAGGACTTTGGCATGGTGTTTCTTTGCTTGCCAGGTACATGTTAATTAAAACAAATACAGCATGTTTCAAACTAAATAAATATATGTTTTAAAAAAAACCAAACACCTATATATTTTCCATTATTTTTCTATTCCCCATTGTGAATCTTGGTGATGTTTTGATTTTCTTCTTGCCAGGAAATTTAGTCTTGGATGAGACAGGACAGAACAGGAAGAAAAACAAATATTAGTTTAGGTTGTGCTTTACTGGTTAGTGTGTTGGCTTCCTCTGGATAGAAAACCTTTCCACTCACAAAGAGAGTTTTCTGTGTACTGAATCTGTAAGGTTCCTGTGTCTGTATTTACAGCTGCATCCCTTTATTTTTTTCATCAGAACTGTCACCCAGTTGGATAGGTCCAGCTAAAGTGGCATAAAATAGTAAGGTAAATTATTAAAGGCATTTTCCCAACTGGTAAAGCTATCCTGTATCCACAGAATAGGTGATAACTGATGGATCTGATTATCTGATGGATCAGATCTCGACAATGGGGACTTGAGTCTCCTGTTAGACTGGAGCAGTGGGTTCTTCTTATTCGCTCAACACAACCAAGTTTTTCTTTTAGACAACACATTCAAGATATATGGTATAGAGATAAAAAGTGATAGGCTCTGAAAAGGCGATAGACATAGATAGATCAGAATAGTATATACAAATATAGTTGGATTATGACATAATGGATCTCATGATTATCGAATTTATGAGTTTAAAATCTAGTTTTATATATAAAAAATAATACAGAAATATTACAAATGCAAAAAGTACAAAAATACAAATATATATATGAAACACAAAATAGAAAAAATGAAATTGTATCTCAATGTGCTATGATGAACTTTTCAGATGCAGTGAAGCAGCTATATACGGTCTTGTTCATAGTCTGTCTGCATACTTAATCGGTATTGACTTACTTATGTTTAATCGGTATTGACTTAAATTCAAGATATAGAAGAAAAGCGGGACTCGCAACCAGATTCATGCTTGATTTATTTCAACTGTCCAAATGTCGACAAGCATGTTAGCAGGTAAGACTCCAGTGATTCATGATGGTAATTAGGTGACCACTGTTTCTTTTATTGGATATACATTAAAGTGACTCTGTACCCACAATCTGACCCCCCAAACCACTTGTACCTTCGGATAGCTGCTTTTAATCCAAGATCTGTCCTGGGGTCCGATCAGCAGGGGATGCAGTTATTGTCCTAAAAACAACTTTTAATCCGGCAGCGCTGTGTCTAACGGCCGGGGCTTACATTTGTATATGCATTAGGCTGGCACCACCTCTCTGTCCTTCCTCCCCACCCTCCTCATCATTAGGAATGCTCCAGGCAGATTGCTTCCTATTCCCCACCTGTGTGTATAATGAACATGGGCTGGATCGTTAATACACCTGTGCAAAGCTCAAACAGCAGTAAATGTTCCTGGATCATTCCTAATGATGAGTAGGGTGGGGAAGAAGGACGGAGAGGTGGTGCCAGCCTAATGCATATACAAATGTAAGCCCCGGCTGTTAGACACAGCGCTGCAGGATTAAAAGTTGTTTTTAGGACAATAACTGCATCCCCTGCCGAACGGACCCCAGGACAGATCTTGGATTAAAAGCAGCTATCTGAAGGTACAAGTGGTTTGGGGGGGGGGGGGGGACAGATTGTGGGTACAGAGTCGCTTTAAAATCATGAATAAAACATTGTGTTCTACACACAAAAGGGTAAGAACTTAACAACAAATCCAAGGTTTTAGCCTTTCAGTAGACTGGTTCACAGCGGGTTAGTCTACCCAGATAACTGTATATAGAACCAGGCTAAGGCAATGATAATTACACACTTATGTCTCTGTATTAGTCTCTACTCGTTTCACCCAGATCTGTGCCTGGGATCATCAGGAGACTTTCACATAACACAATGGTTAATATTAAAGTTTTAAGTAGAATGGTTGTATTAGAATAAAGATAAAAAGATGTGTGATAGGGTGCGTACGTGAGTGGGGATTGTACTTAAGTGCATATGGTGCATGTGCATGCATATAGGGTACACAGCACGACCCAGCCTCCAATAAACGTTTGGAGCGACAGGTCAAGCCCACACCCACATGCACAAAATGCACATCAAGGATGCTTGTGCGCAAAAATATTAGACCATAAGTATCATGCACCAATGATGTCTGATGATACTAACGTATATACAAGCTGACAAATGGCTGATTAAAAGTGCTGACACAGTGCAAATACTGATATAGTATGAGTTATCTGCAGTACCTTATTCACTCAGTTAATAGCTATGCCTGGTAGGTACAGTATCTAGCACTGTATAATTTCAGACATAAATCATTATTCAATAGACTAGTGTAAACAAAATTGATAAACATATGTCCACTAGGTCGCCGTCAAAATAGCCATCACAATAAGCATTTATAGTACAGATGTATAGCACTTATCCCCACAGGGATTACTCACTACCCCCACATGCACAGGATGGTGATTCTGGTAGAGTACAGACAACTTCTGCTTTGATAGCATAAAAGTAATTAATGATAATGGCTGATGACAGAGAACAACTGTAAGCTGTATACATCTGGCAAGTTCAGGACCCTTATGAAAACCCTTTCAGACACCTAATGTACCTATATGTATGGATGTTCATAGAAGACAGGCTGTAATAATGGCTGGCACTAGTGAACAACTATATATATGGCAAACAGTACATGAGAACACTTTACCTAACAGTGCGCCCCTAACTGCCCCCCAGGCAGAACCCATTCTGCTCTTTTCTGTCCCTTTACCTTCTCTCTTTCCTGCATTCAAATGAACACTCAGGACCAGCTGCCTTAGCCAATCTACCGCCTCTGCCAGGGCAGTACACTGCTGTGGCCAGTGACTGACTGAGGCAACAGGCCCTGCACTGAGCACTCATCCTGGAATCAGGAAGAAGAGAGAAGATCAGGGGACTGGAAGGAGATAAGAATCAGGGTTAGGAAAAGTATGCATTTTTTTCTTTTTAATATTTTGTTTTTTAGTTAACTCTGAAATACCTTTTTATGACAATGGGATTCATTTTATTCCAGGCTATTATTTACTACATCTTATAGAAAGAATATGTTTATAATTTGTGGTTAGCCAGAGAACATAATATTTATCAGGATGAGCTCCTGCTGGAAATGCTCCATAAAATACGCCATGGGACGCTTGATGTTTTTCTGTTGTGGGAAAATCTCTAGAACACTCTGTATTTTTTGTTAGATAGCTGAGACCCCTGGACAGCTGATAAATTATAGGAAAGACTGATGACTGGAAAAAAAGGGGTTTATAGCATGATTAGAGCCATCAAAACGGGTGAGGGTACTTTCACACATGCAGTTTCACACGCATGTGGATACTAGGTAAAAAAAACCTCTTGGGGCGTGAGGTATTGAGAAAACTTGGTGATTTTTTTGTAATTTCTTATGCAGTTTTTGAAGTCAAAATTGTATTGTAAATATCTTCTTAAATAGAATAAAAATGAAACATGTGGACATGTAAAGAAATAGGGAGCACCATAGTGATTCTCAGGGTTCCCTTATCATTGTAAAATCTTGTTGTAATCCATCATATGCTTCTTTCTATTATCTTGTTATTACCTGTGCATTTGTGGTTTTGTACATTTGTACTTTATGGCTGGGTTCACACTACGTATATTTCAGTCAGTATTGTGGTCCTCATATTGCAACCAAAACCAGGAGTGGATTAAAAACACAGAAAGGCTGGGTTCACACAATGTTGAAATTGAGTGGATGGCCGCCATATAACAGTAAATTACTGCCATTATTTCAATATAACAGCAAATATTTGCCATTAAATGGCGGCCATCCACTCAATTTCAACATTGTGTGAACAGAGCCTTTCTGTGTTTTTAATCCACTCCTGGTTTTGGTTGCTATGAGGACCACAATACTTACTGAAATATACGTAGTGTAAACCCAGCCTCAATTTGTATATTTGTACATGTTACTTGTCTAAGAATTTTCTTAGTTTCTTATGAGCTATTAAACTGTACAACTCCATAGTACATTAGGGCTAGGTTCTTATTTCTGTCCAAGGTATCAAACTGAGCCGGATGGTCTGTTTATGAACTGACACTAGTTGATGGAGATGGATACCTGAGAGATCCCATTGACGTCTTTGGGATTCATTAGGTTTCTCTCTGGTGTCTGTTTATTTTGCAGGATTTGAGCGGACAGAAAATTTAAGCTTGCAGTCCTGCAAAAGAACAGAACTTGTGATGGAGTTCACCAAACAGAAGCCTGGCAGAAATGTACACCTGACCTAACTTGGTATTACATGCTATTTAGGATGGTATTAAAGGGGTTGTTCTACAATTACAAGTTATCTCCTAACCTCAGCATAAGGATTAACTATCTGATCCCTGTACATTCTTTATTATAAGGACCTCCCAACTGTCCAGGATTCCGCGGGACAGTCCCGTTTTCGGGGTGCTGTCCCGCGGTCCCGGAACAGCACCCAGTGTCCTGCATTATATGTGGCCCCACCGAAAAAAACAATAAACCAGTAACTCACCTGTCCGTCGGCCCCAGCAGCTCCTATCCCGGCAGAGCGCGCACTCCCGTCATCCTCCGGGGCGGGCAGCGGGGTATACAGACACTGACTGTGCCGGAAGTGACCTGCAGCCTCTATCATGAATTACTTCCGGCACAGTCAGTGTCTCTGTACCCCGCTGCCCGCCCAGGAGGATGACGGGAGTGCGCGCTCTGCCGGGAGAGGAGCTGCTGGGACCGGCGGACAGGTGAGTTACTGGTTTATTGTTTTTCTGGTCGGGCCACATAAAGGGGAGGATTGGCTACTATGTGGGGCATATATGGGGGCATTGGCTACTATGTGGGGCATATATGGGGGCATTGGCTACTATGTGTGGCACTATATGGGGGCATTGGCTACTATGTCGGGCACTATATGGGGGCATTGGCTACTATGTGGGGCATATATGGGGGCATTGACTACTATGTGGGGCATATATGGGGGCATTGGCTACTATGTGGGGCACTATATGGGGGCATTGGCTACTATGTGGGGCACTATATGGGGCATTGGCTACTATGTGGGGCAATATATGGGGGATTGGCTACTATGTGGGGCAATATATGGGGGATTGGCTACTATGTGGGGCACTATATGGGGGGCATTGGCTAATATGTGGGGCATATATGGGGGCTTTGGCTACTATGTGGGAACTATATGGGGGATTGGCTACTATGTGGGGCACTATATGGGGGCATTGGCTACTATGTGGGGCACTATATGGGGGATTGGTTACTATGTGGGGCATTCTCTGGATCAGCAGAGATAGCGTGGGACAACTCCTTTAAGAGAGCAGCTTTCACATTTTAACAAGCGCAGTGATTGCTTTCCATACGAAAGCCAGAAAGTTTACACATTCTACATTGCTACTAGTGGTAACAGCCCCTGCTGTTCCTTGTTCTGTTGATTTCTAGGTCTTCCTTTTGAAGCCTCCAGTGTAAAATGTGCATATAAACAGAAACCCTAGCAGGCTGTCTTTTCCATGATTAAAAGAAATGCTGACTAGAATGGTGTATTACTTAAATCATTCTGTTCAGCCATTCTCTTAATATGCAGGAGAATAGTATTCTTGCCCACCCACCCCCCTGCCCTCCAGATGCTTACATAAATGGTGGAGGGGCGGGGCTTATGGCACAGATGTGGGCAGGGCTAGGTGGCGTACTGATGATTTTCGGCGTAAAGTGCCGATATGCGAATGATTTTATTCGCAAATGGCCAATTTGCGAATAAAATATTCGCATATCGGCACTTCACGCGGAGTACGCCGGGGGGGCGGGGAGGGGGTGTGGAGGGGGCGGAACGGGGGCGCGGACTCAGAGTCCGCGCGATTTATAATTTTTTCAACTCAAAGATAAGCCGAAAACCTACTCCACCTTTCAGGTGGCGTAGGTTTTCGGCTGTGCGCACCGACGCAGTCCGCCTCTACATAAATCTCCGTAGCGCCGGAGATGCGGGGACATTTATAAGTCCGGCGTAAAAAACGCCGGACTTAATAAATGTCCCCCTTGGTGTCTCACTCTCCAATATTTGTTATCGCTGAAAGAGATAAAAGTGTAAACTGCTCTTTTAGTCTATGTTCACTGTTGTCCAATCACTGGTGCAGGTACCACACACACTCATAATCTACCACACTTTTTCCTTCCCCTGTTTCTAGCATGTTCTCCATCAATAGAAGAGTTAACCCGGTCAACCCTATATAAGAGAGTTAGCTCCTGGTGGGAGGGTCTTCTGTAGTGGATGGCGGAGGTAGCAAGACACAAAGAGAAAGAGTTTCTGTTGCAGCTTATAGCTGAGCCTGACCCAGGGTCAGAGCCCTTGTCAGGAACTACAGCTACAGATTTTCTTCTATGAGAGACTGAGTAACTATTATGCACTGTTAAGCCCAAAGGTGGGGTCACTGTCACCTGGGTTCAACATTGCCTATGCCAGGGATCCTTCTAAAACGTCAGGACAATCTACAGAGACAGAGATTGATCCGCAGTGGAACAAAGAGCCTAAGTTGACATATTCCACTGATACTTGCTCGGCCTTCTCAGGGAACCTTTGGAGGTTAGCTTCGCCAAGTAGTTCAAGCCTGGGACTCATGCTACCAAACCTGACACTCGCTGGGTTTTATTGGCAAAAGGCAGTCTTTATTTTCTACCTAGTCTAACCGTGAGTATGAGGTCTTCTTCTTCTTCTTCTATACTAAGTTATCCTACACACCATCCTGGTAAAGTACTGTGCTAATTAGGCATGGTTCCTAAAACAGTCCCTGAACCTATCCAAAGTCAAGCAAAACTTCTACTTCTTACTACTACCTCAACCACTACCAACACCTGTACCAAGTGAAGATATTCACCTGTATTGCCAATCAAGTTGTCAAGTAAAGTTGTTTCCTGTTTACGTACTGGACTGTGCTCATTTTTCCCCTTGCTGCACCCGCACCCTACCCTTTACAAAGCCCAGTGCCACTGTGTCCTGGGGTTAGTATCATGACAAGTGCCCGAGTAGAACACCAGAAGCCCACCTGCTATTTGCCATCTGGCACCTCGAGCCATGGCATATCATTTTACATTGATTGGCAGCAGTAAAAGGCAACACTGGCTCTGTCTAATGCCTGATGCTGCAGCAACATTAATTTATGATCGAGGATAAGTTGCGCCTGTGTCATCCGCGGCGGGTCCCGGCTATCCTGCCTTCTCTCCCTCCCCCCGCTGTCCTCCGTAGCCAGGAAACCGAAGCCTGAGGCTTCCGGTTTCCCTGGCAACCATCAGGGCTCTGCGATCACACCACTGCTGAGAGTTACCCCAAAGATACTGCGGTCAGCACGACCGCAGCATCTATAGGGCTAATGCCAGAGAATTCTCCCTCTACAGAGGGAGAATTCTCTGTCCGGTGTCCATCGGGGCTCTGCGAAGTGATCGCAGAGCCCTGATGGTTGCCAGGGAAACCGGAAGCCTCAGGCTTCAATTTCCTGGCTACGGAGGAAAGTGGAGGGAGGGAGAGAAGGCAGGACGCGCACACGGGCGCGCGGCTGTGCACTCTGCCCCCTCCCCTCTCTCCTCTGATGTGTCACAAAATTGTGACAGCAGCAGGGGACAGAGGAAAGGGGGCAGACACAGCGATATCAGTTTATGGGATGATTATGATCCCATAAGCTGGTGTTTGAAAATGACCTGGGCATTGATGCATCAATTACCCCAGGTTGTGAAAGGGTTAAGCAAACCCTCAAATTTAGAGAGGTTCAAATCCAAGAACAAGAAAAAAGATAACACATATAAATGTGAAGAGATCAAGGTGGTCAACACTGCGGATATATGATAAACCTAGGCTAAACCCTTGTTTCCTACTTAATCATACAAAAATATTGATATAATTAAATTTGTCCTGATACCCAGTGATTATCCTCTGCTAAAGGTCCACATAGCCGTCTGTGCACACATTTTTCTTAGCATAACACATACGGGGGGTTTCCTATGCGAAGTCTGGTGATCAGTAGTGGCCAAAAAGTAATGAAGTATTCTGCAAATAGTCTCACTCTTAACAGCAAATTAGCTTTCTAACCTCAAAGAGATAACAAATCAGAGCAAATGTATTTTGAGATAATAATGCTCTAGCTCAAAAGGCTTTGTGGGTAACAAAACTGTGGACAGCTGAAGACAAACATTGCGTCTTTTTCATTGTTTTGATTCAGGTTTTTCTACTGGGAAAAGGAAGTTGTGTATTTTGACCATCACGTTTGTTAAGGTGAAATGCAGTGTGGAATGTTTGAGAATGTGACAACCATCACACAACCATAGTGTGGGAAATAGCTATAGAAATCACTGCTGCTTGTCTGCAGTTCTTTCTGTGTCTTTGAAAACTACCAAAGCTGGCCATACATTAGATCTCTTTCTATTCCTATATATACATATATAATGTTCTACAAATATTCCCCTTAGGCTATATTCAGACAATGTTATTTTTCAGAAAAGAACAGACGCTGATTGCAATGAAATAAGCGTCTATTCTTTTCTGCAGCGAGGCATTGCATTGAACTCAATGCAATGCCGCCCGCTGTGTTCCAACATAGAAAATTAGCCTAGCAGCATTAGTATCAGCCATGGGTGTGATGTGCAGCTGCTCCTCTCTCTCTCTCCATGTTGTGTTTTACAGTTCTCCCTTTTCTTAGCAGCTGGCACTCCCCTTTTAAGACCCACGTGACCCAAATCAGCAGAATATACCTGTGCTCACATGTCAGTACCTCCATGTTTTTCCCATTCTGTTTGCAGCAGTGGTGGTGAGTGCAATACCATATCCATACTTGTGTTGTTTGGGGGCAGCCTTCTCTGCCGGTGGTGCTGGCTGGGCATTGATGGGGCATTTTGGGTTTGGTCCTGTGACATTGGGGTTGCAGGGCCATTCTGTGGCCTCCCATCCCTGCATGTGCACGCTTTGCGGGGTTGGCAGCCGCCGACCGACACAGTGTGGAGTTAGCGTAGGGATCCGTGTAAACCAGGAGACCTGCATGTGGTACACGGGGCGGTATGGTTTGATCAAATTATATGCCAACATCCTGACGTTGGTTTTTAAAAATTAGCCTAGCAGCATTAGTATCAGCCATGGGTGTGATGTGCAGCCGCTCCTCTCTCTCTCTCCTTGTATTGTTATTATAATAATGTCCGTGCTTAAGAACGGGCGTTAAAATAATGAACATGCCTATCATTTCCAGACAATATTCGCCAAACAGCATCCAGCAGCCATACTTTACATTGTAGTCAATGGTTATTTGAATTGCGTGCACACCCAAAGGTGCCCGCAATTCAAAAAGAAAATGTTCCTGCAGCATACAGCGCTATCGGCTGCAGGAACGTGCCGAACGCCGCCACCTTGGCCGGTTCGCTCATCTCTAATCACTATAATGTCTTTTGATTGCAACTGTACTTGAATGAATTGGAAGGGATACACAGTAAAATATGTTACTAAGGCTGCCATCTACTGGTAGACCATTGTTTAATCTTTCCAGATTTTAAAGATCCACTTTGCATTAGAAAGTGTGGCTTGTGTGGATGAATATAGTAAAAAAAATTGAAAAATGATATTTGAACAGAGCCTATACCAAACAAATGGTGACAAATGCAATTTTTCTCTCCAAGTGTTACGTCTGCTTTAGTAGTAGCAGTCAGTTTAGGGCTATGTACATTTTATTTACGGAACGGACGTTATTTTCAATAAAAACACACAATGTATTAAACCACGGCCGGTTGTTTGCTACGGCCATTGAAATAATTAACATGTCAATTATTTCCAGCTGTTGTGCATTGATTTCAATGCAATTTGTAATTCAACAATGGCCATTGTTTGACACTCAGTACAGCAGCTGTTGTCTGTATGTTGTGTGAACATAGCCTAAAACAGCAAATAGAGCACAAAATCATTATAATTTTTTAATTTTTATTTGCCTAAATACAGATGCTCTGGAAATACTACACAATGTAATCATCCATTTCCCCAGCATATTTCTGAAAAAATAAGGGTAGCTTCACACGTAACGTATCCGCAGCGGATTTCTCGTTGAATTCACAGCGAAATCTGCTGAGGATACTTGCCTATTCACTTCAATGGGCTGACATACTCGCAGTGGGATAACATGTCAAACTCAGCGCCATTAACCCCCGCGGCCCGGGAACATAATGTTTGGCTTGCTTCGGGGGCCCCCAAAGCAAGTCGGAGCTGGGACTCGGTACAGTATGTTCCCGGTCCGTGGGGGTTAATGGCGCTGAGTTTGACATAGTTGCAACAGGATAACAATCCCACTGAGTATGTCAGCCCATTGAAATGAATAGGCAAGTATCCGCAGCGGGTTTCACTGTGAATTTGCAGCGAGAAATCCGCTGCGGATACATTATGTGTGAAGCTACCCTAAAACATGAAAATACACTAACATTCCTTGTATGTAATAGCTCTATAGCTTCTAAATAACACTATAAAAGGGACAGGTATTATCACCTTGCATGTTACCACCACACTGTTACTGATCAAATCCAGTATACCAATTACTACCAGTATACCAACACTAAATAATACCACCAGATCATGACTATGATCCTGGGATCCTCTGCGATCCTGAGATATCCATGGAGAGCTGTGACATGTCAAAAATTGTTACAAATGACAGCAGCACTTTGATAAGTGTTCATTGTTAGAAGTGATATACATTTCATAGGGGAACTTCACTTTTGTGGGGCCACTGGTGAAACCCTGGGGGAGAACTTAGAGCTTCAACATTTTTACAGCTTTTTTTTAGTTCAATGGTAGCTTCAAAAATTCATATACACTGAGTTCCCCCTAGTGGTGGTTGCTTGTAGCTAGCTTTATACTCTACAGGGCATTTAGAGCAGGCATGTCAAACTCTGTGGCAGGGCCGGCTCCAGGATTTTGTGGGCCCTTGGTCGAGAGAGCCTCAGTGGGCCCCTTTGTATAGCAAATTATGTGGCATCATTGTTAGAGGGTCTCGGGTCTCTATCTCTCGATTCTCTGTATGAGTGTGAATATATCTCCTCATTCTGTGTAGGTATACAGCAGTGTATTATATACTTATTATCCTCCTGTATGAGTATGTATATATATGCCCAAGAGATAGATATATCAAGTATATAATACACTGCTGTATACCTACACAGAATGGGGAGATATATGCACACTCATACAGGGGGGATAATAAGTATATAATACACTGCTGTATACATACACAGAGGAGAGATATATACACACTCATACAGGAGGATAATAAGTATATAATACACTGCTGTATACCTACACAGAATGGGGAGATATATACACACTCATACAGGAGGATAATAAGTATATAATACACTGCTGTATACCTACACAGAATGGGGAGATATATACACACTCATACAGAAGGAGGATAATAAGTATATAATACACTGCTGATCCCCTACACAGAATGGAGAGATGCTCTGAAGGGTCCCAGCATACAGGTCAAATAAAGTTTGACAAAATACCGGGAAATAAAAAACGTAATTCAGTAACTCACAGGTGACGTCTTCTTTGATCTGAGGGGATTGCTCTCCGTTTTCTCTCCATCTGGCCAAGACCACCATGATGATTTCTTGCAGATGCAATTCTTCCCTTCAGAACCTGTCATGCCAAGTGCCCACCCTATCCCTAGATATGGCCCCCATACTTAAATGAGATGTGCGGGAAGCTGTATCTCGGTGGCAGGATTGACTGCCCCTAGCATAGGGGTGGGGGATGGGTTTTAATCATGTCATAGCAATTTATCATGTCTTTATCATAGTGCACAGCGATAGAAGACGCATGCTGCTTTGACAGTGCCAGATATGCCGCATTCACAGGTTGGTCCGTGACTTTGTGCATTTTTGGCCCACTGTGTATTTCCGTTTCACACCCCTGATCTAGAGCCATATATGAGACATGTATCAATTTGATTATGCCAGTTATCTTTACAAATACAGTAAAACCTTGGTTTCCGAACACCTCGGAGTTCGAACAATTCGGTTTTCGAACTAAATTTCCCCCTGAAGTTTTGCTCGGTATCCGAACATTGCTCGGTATCCGAACAAAACCAGGGGGATAACTGTCAGCTGAACTGACAGTTCTGACGGGGACTGAACTGACGGGGACACCGTGTAAAGAAGTGGGGAATCCCATCAATATGATGGGATTCCCCACTTCTTTACAGGGTGTCCCCCGCAGCTGATTGGAGCAGGAGCACGGCGGCAAGTTTAAATAGCCGCCCGCTCCCGCCTCTCACTGTTGCGGGGGATGTGGAGTGTTTTTGCACTCTGTGGGCCGGGTGCTCTGCAATTTACATTGTTCCCTATGGGAACTTACAGCTCGGTTTTCGAACTGCTCGGTTATGGAACAGCCTTCCAGAACCAATTATGTTCGAAAACCGAGGTACCACTGTATATGGAAAAAATATTGGTCAGAAGCCAGATTTACTAGCTTCATAGTTAATAACTCTTATATGGTGTCTGTAGCGGATTCCAAAGGCCCTGTGCTGTTTACAAAATTTGGGCCCCCGTATCTTTCAAACTCACAGTAGGGAAGACTAGCAATATAGAAAGAATATGTCCACTTTGGACAGCCATGGGCCCCGAACTGCTGCCCACAAGCATATTATAATCCACCACTGCATGGTGTACACACGAGATGGATAAATAGATTTTTAATACTAATGCTTTAATTTTTAGGTATTGTATTGCCCCCCCATACAAATGACCATTATACACTTATTACAGGAAATGCTTATAAAGTGCTTTTTTCCCTGCACTTACTACTGCATCAAGGCTTCACTTCCTGGATAACATGTGATGTCACTTCCTGGATAAAATGGTGATGTCACAACCTGACTCCCAGAGCTGTGTGGGCTGTGGCTGCTGGAGAGGATGATCGCAGAGAGATGCTTAGTGTCCCTCTAGTGCCCTGTGTCCCTCTGGACTTCTCCTTTAAGTGACCACACTGTGGAGCCACAATGGTGACCACAGACCTAAAAAACAGATACACACAATATATCACTGATGCATCCTGGGTGTTTAACATGATCAATTTATCCTTTATAAAATAGGTTGTTAACCAGCTTTCTCAGGCTGCCATATCTGCTTTTAAAAAAATTTAACTTTTAAACTTGTTTCTGTTATGATCCTTATAACGCCTTTATTTTTTGGTTTATGGGGCTGTGTGGTGTGTTTACGCCATGATCTGTACTTTTTAGAGGTATCTTGCTTGCGTCTATGCGACTTTTTGACCACATTTTATACATTTTTTCTGATGTAATGTAATTTCTGATGTAAGCAATTTAGATTTTTGGCCCTTTTTGTGCTTATGCCATTTACCGTGCAAGATCAGGAAAGTACGGCGATAGAAAATGTTGTTGTTTTTTTATATTATTTTTATTTGTAAAATAGCAAAAGGGGGGTGATTTTTATTTATAAATTATTTTCACAGTAATTTTAGTCCCCCCAGGGGACTCCTATGAGCAATGCACTGGTTTAATAGGGATCAATGCAGTACATATTTACTGCTTATGTATTTCGGCGCAGTATGTGTGAACGCAGCCTAAAGTAAAATGAATGAAACCAAAGAACACATTGTAATCAAGTGTTAAATGGTTACAATTTTATTTGAATGGACACTGTCGTTTTAAAAAACTTCAGACATGTCAAAAATTTTGTTAAGTCCATTGCTTCTCAGCCTTTTGGCTAAGATTAAGTGTAGTATCTGTTCTTATCAGTTTAATATCTGATACGTCCCCTATCTGGGGACCATATATTAAAGAGGATGTACTACCAGGTACATGCTCTTGAATTTAACACACCGATAGATCTGCGCCGTCATGGGGAAGCCAATGCCGCGGTCTGTTTTTCGAACCGCGGCCCGGTTCCCGTGTATGGCACCGTTCTATCCAGCGGTACCGTGCTGAAGTACTGAAGGTCGGCCGTCCCGCCCCCAGTGGGAGGGAATTAACTCCTCTCTATGACGCGGTTCCATTAGAATCAATGGAGCCGCACCATAGAGGGGAGGGAATTCCCTCCCACTGGGGGCGGGCCCGCCGACCTCCAGTGCTTCAGCACGGCCCGATACCACTGGATAGTGTGTTAAATTCAAGAGGATGTACCTGGTGGTCCATCCATTTTAAATGGATTTCTAGAACAGGGAAATGGAAAAAGAGCTTGCTCTGTCCTCTTCAGGCATTGACCTGGTATTGCAGTGCTTCCAGGTTCAGTGAAAAAAATAAAATAAAAGTTTGTTCAGACCCATACCGATCAGGAAATAGCGTGGGGAGAAGACCACAGTGGTGCAGTCCACTCTCCACTGTGAGTTAGAAAAAAAAAAAAGAGTTGGACTTATAATGGGCTCTTATAAAGTGCATCTCTTTTTCCTAACTCGGAGCGGGAAGAAGACATGCTGCTGCTGTGGTCTACTCCCCGATTCCTCCCGATCGGTACAGGTGTGAACACTCAGACCTGGACCGATCAAAATTTTTTACATGTCACTTTAAAACCATGACACTGAAAACAGCAGACCCCGAACTCACGAAGAGTGACCCTCCAGCACTCAGCTAAGGAACCCCCCCAGTGGAGGAAACCTAAAAGAGGTACTCCGGCGGGGGGGCTTTTTTTCAGATCTATCCGGGGAGGAGGTGGCTGAGGGCAACAACGTCCGCTCACCTACCCAGTTCCAGCGGCTGGTCCCATATCGCGACGCTCCGGTCCCCGCTGCCCGGCCGCTTCTTGGTCTCTGACACGGGCTCGAGACGTGTTGTTCGCTCAACCAGTCAGTGACGGGATCCCAACTTCGTCACTGACAGGCTGAGCGGACTTAGCGTCACGTCTCAAGCCCGCGCCAGAGACCAGGAAGTGGCCGGGAACCGGAGCGCCGTGATACGGAATCCACAGCTGGAACCGGGGAGGTGAGTGGACTTCGTTGCCCTCAGCCACCTCCTCTCCGGATAAAATCGGAAAAAAGCCCCCCCGCCGGAGTACCCCTTTAAGGGAGTCATAGCTAGAGAGTTGCCCCTCCCTGGGGCTTAGAGGGTAATAATAATATAACACAGTTTAACCACTTAAGGACAGAGCCTGAAATGGCCTTAATGACAGAGACAAATTTTATGAATATGACCAGTGTCACTTTATTCATTAATAACTTCGGGATGCTTTTACCTATCCGGCTGATTCTGAGATTGTTTTCTCGTGACATATTGTACTTTACATTTCTGGTAAATTGGAGTCGATAATCATAACAAATCTTTATGAAAAAAACCCAAATAATGTGAAAAAATGTGAAAAACTGCATTTTTCCAACTTTGAAACTTCTTTGCGTATACAGAAAGTGGTTATACCACATAAATTATATATTAAATAGCATTAGCAACATGTCTACTTTATGTTGGCGGCATTTATTAAACGATCTTTAATTTTTTTTAGACAATAGGAAGCTTAAAACATTAGCAGCAAATTTCCAAATTTTCAGTAAAATTTCAAAATCAGATATTTTTAGGGACCTGTTCAGGTTTAAAGTGTATTTGAGGGGCCTGTATGTTAGAAAGGCCCACAAAGCACCCCATTTCAGAAACTGCACCCCCCACACTCTGCAAAAGCATATCCAGAAAGTGTTTTAACCCTTTAGGGGAGTCACAGAAATAAAAGCTAAGTGTGTAAGAAATTTGAAAATTTTAATTTTCTGTGCAGAGATTTTATTGTAATCCAATATTTTTCATAATTATAAACCTATTACCAGAGAAATGCACCCCAATAATTATTGCCCCGTTTCTGCAGTTTATAGAAATACCCCATATGTGGCCCTATTGCGCTATTTGACGCAACCACAAGCCTCAGATACAAAGGAGCGCCTAGTGAATTTCAACGCCTCCGTTATATTTGGTCATTTCTGACTGTACCACTTCAGGTTGGCAGAGGCTCTGGGGTGCCAAAACCTAAAAAACACTCCTAAAGGGACACCATTTAGAAAACTACACCCCTCAAGGAATGTAACAAGGGGTGCGGTGAGCATTTGGACCCCACAGGTGCTTCACAGATTTTCCGAACAATATGGCGTGAAAAAGAAAAATTTATTTTTTACACTAAAACGTTGTTCTAGCCTTCAATTTTTCATTTTCTTAAAGGGATAAGAGGAAAAAAAAGACACAAAATGTGTAGCGCAGTTTCTCCCGAGTACAGAAATACCCCACATGTGGCGATAAAGTGCCAAGCGGGCGCAGGACGAGCCTCCAAAGGGAAGGAGCGCCAATTGGCTTTTGGAAGCTGAATTTCACTGGAAAGGATTTCAAGGGCCATGTCGCATTTACAGAGCCCTCGTGCTGCCAAGACACTGGAAACCCCCCACAAGTGACCCCATTCTGGAAACTACACCCCTCAAGGAATCTAACAAGGGGCACAGTGAGCATATGGACCCCACTGGTGACGGGCACAAATGTGGAACAATGTGACGTAAAAGTAAAAAATTTCATTTTTTCACTTTCATGGCACAAATGTGCCCGTCATCAAGGGGTCCATATCCTCACTGCACCCCTTGTTAGATTCCTTGAGGGGTGCAGTTTCCATAATGGGGTCACTTGTGGGGGGTTTCCAGTGTTTTGGCAGCACGAGGGCTCTGTAAATGCGACATGGCGTTCATCATCCATTCTAGCCAAATCCAACCTCCAAAATCCAAATGGCGCTCCTTCCCTTCGGAGGCTTGCCCTGCGCCCACATGGCGCTTTATGTCCACATGTGGGGTATTTACGGACTCGGGGGAAATTGCTCTACACATATTGTGTGTTTTTTTTCTCTTTTAACCCCTTGTGAAAATGATAAATTCAAGGCTAAACCAACATTATAGTGTAAAAAATTTAATATTTCATTTTCACGCCACATTGTTCCACATTTGTGCCCGTCACCAGTGGGGTCCATATGCTCACTACACCCCTTGTTACATTCCTTGAGGGGTGTAGTTTCCATAATGGGGTCACTTGTGGGGGGTTTCAACTGTCTTGGCAACACAGAGGCCTTTTGAATGCAACATGGCCCCTTAAAATCCACTCCATCCAAATCCAGCCTTCAAAAACGAAATGGCGCTCCTTCCCTTCGGAGGCTTACCCTGCACCCGCATGGCGCTTTATGTCCACATGTGGGGTATTTACGTACTCAGGGGAAATTGCTCTACACATTTAGTGTTTTTTTTTTATCTTTTAGCCCCTTGTGAAAATGAAAAAATCATGACAAGTTTAATGATTTAGAGTAAAAATTTTACAAAAATTACACTAAATGTTGGTCTAGCCTTGATTTTTTCCATTTACACAAGGGGTTAAAAAAGAAAATTAACACAAAACGTGTAGGGTAGTTTCCCCTGATTACGAAAATACCCCATATGTGGGCATAATGTGCCATATGGGCACAGGGCAAGCCACCAAAGGGACAGAGCGCCATTTAGAGGCTGGAATGGAGGATGGAGGCCATGTCGCAATTACAAAGCTCCTGTGCTGCCAGGTCAGTAGAAACCCCCGACAAGTGACCCCATTCTGGAAACTACACCCCATAAGGAATCTAACAAGGGGTGCAGTGAGGATATGGACCCCACTGGTGACAGGCACTTACGTAGAACATGTGCCGAGAAAATAAAAAATACAATTTTTTTCATTTTCACGTCCCAAATGTGGCCGTCACCAGGGGGCCATATCCCCGCTGCCCCCCTTGTTAGATTCCTTATGGGGTGTAGTTTCCAGAATGGGGTCACTTGTGGGGGGTTTCTACTGTCCTGGCCGCACAGAGGCTTTGTAATTGCATCATGGCATCCTCTAATGGGAATGGCGGCCATACCTACTTAGCTGGGGAAAAGGGACCATTCTAATTTATTTGGGGGTATTAGGCCAATTATTAGTTTATAAGGTTGGAAATTACAGGTGTCCATCAAATTCAACCTGTGTTGATCCAGAGGAAGGCAAAAAACCCTTGTGAGGCAGACGACAGTAGCCTCATCACAGGGGAAAAATTCCTTCCCGACTCCATAATGGCGATCAGAATAATCCCTGGATCAACGTGACCCCTGAAATAGGAATAAGGGACAGAATTTAGATAATGTAGAACCCCAGTGACGTGTGGTGCACCTTGGAGCGATCCAGTATGCAGAGGCCGGGGTGATCAGGACAGGTGTCACACTGGAAAATGGTGTCCTTCCTGATCCCCCTGTTACCCCACACTCTGCACTTCTTCTGGGGTCTCCTGTTCTCCAGTGTGGGGGACGTCACCTGGAAAATGTTGTCCTGGTGCGATACGGGGTCCTTCATATCCAGAAGCGCTGGGTCCGCTCCATGGCTGCTAAATATTAGGGCTCTATTACTACTTCTGATATGTTCGGATCGTGCCGCAATCTACAGTAGCTCAGGCAGCGAGGGACTGGAAGAGGGGGTGCTGGTATAAAAGTTATCCCCGTACAGGTGGTGACCTTTATCCAGCAGTGGGAAGATCAGTTCCCGGACGATCTTTCCACTTGTTCCGAGGATGGGGGGGGGAGGGGGCATCTGGGGGCATTCGGGGGCTGGATTTGGGTGTCCCTTTCTACATACACTCTTAAGGGTACGTGCACACTGCGGAATCGCGACAGATAACCCTTCGTGCATTCCACAGTTGGCACCTGCTGGCGGAGTGATGCAGGCGCACGTCTCCGTCCGTGTCATAGACTCCATTCTATGCACGGGCGGATTCCGCTCTCCGTCCAACGTGTTCATTCTTTGGACGGACGACGGATTCCGCCCGTGCATAGAATGGAGTCTATGACACGGGTGGAGACATGCGCCCGCATTAGTCCGCCGGCGGGTGCAAGCTGCGGAATGCACAAAGGGTTATCCTTCGCCATTCTGCAGTGTGCACGTACCCTAAATCTGTAAGTGTACCCTGAGGTACTCTCACAGAGTTTGGAGAATTTCACGCCATACCGTGATCTCTTATTGGGACGGTACTGGCGGAAAAGACGTGTCTGGGGGGCAGCGTACGCTACGCTACCCCCAGACACGTCACCAGATGATGAGGATGATGAGGATGAATGGAGGAAAGAAGGATCCCCCCATTCATCCTCACTGGCTGTTTCGGTGTCGGAGGCAATAATAACGTATCCCTCTGACGCCGAAAACACCCTGGGGGCCATCTTTATACGGGGATTGGTATATGGGGTATGTAGTGGTGTAGTGTCAAACTTTATTCAATGTAGTGTGGTGTAATGTAGTGTTTTTTACGTGTTTTTTTTACAGTAAGTATAAAAAAAAAAACCTACGCCAACAAAGGAGTTGCTGATAAATGCCGCACTTATCAGCAGACCGTGGCAGTAGAATATAGAAAAAAAACACCCTACGCCAAAAAGGAGGAGTTGCTGATTAGCAGCGCATTTTTGTGCGATGCTGATCAACACTCAGCGGCGATAGGGTGCGGAAAATAGAAGAAAAAAAAAAACTTTTTCTATATTCTGAATATCCCTGTAGCTGCTGATAAGTGTATTACACATATCAGCCGCTAGGGGGCAGCAGAGCGCAAAATCCGGAAAATGACGAGGCTGGAGCCGAAAATAGCCGAAAGAAGACGACGGGGAACGGCGGAAAGACCCGAAGACCGAACGGAATGACGGAGGACGCCGCGAACCCGGAAGACGCCGATCAGGAGCCCGGGACAGGTGAGTAATGTACAAATACCTGCTCTGGACCCCTCCGCTACCTAGCTGAGGGGTCCAGGGCAGGTATTTATTATTTTGCTGGACTCTGATCGCCGTGCCACCGGCCCGATCGCCGTGAACGGCCGGCCGGCCGTTCACGGCGATCGGGCCGGTGGCACGGTGACCACCATTACTTTTTACAGTAATGGCGGTCGGTGCCGTCCTCGGACAGCACCGACCGCCATTTTTTTCCGGGTCATCGGGTCACCGATGACCCGGAAAGGTTCCGATCGCCGCTATTGGCTGATCTGAATTGATCAGCCTATAGCGGCGATCGTAAGCACGGGGGGTGTTAACCACCCCCCGTGCCGAGAAGCTATGATGGCCTGCTATAAATCATCCTCCCCGACCGCTGTGTGTGAACACGCAGCGATCGGGGAAACATCGGGCGTAAATTTACGCCCTGATGCGCTAAGTACCAGGGCGCGAGGGCGTAAGTTTACGCCCGATGTCGTTAAGGGGTTAAAAATGTGTAAATTTTCTCTGATTTACAGACATCAAACAACAACAAAATAGACTATAGATCTACCACACCAGATGTGAGAGAGATCTGGCTGCTGTCACCTTATTCATGGTTAGGTGGAAGTACCTGTTCCATCTTACAGATCCAGGTCGACCTCTCAAGAAGGTGGACACTCGGTCTCTTTTCCCCTGCTAGAACCTCCAAATTACATCAAGGGTGGGAGAGCGTAACATAGCCAAGCTCAAGGTCCTCTGCCGCATCCAGGCAGCGATGGCCTTTCTTTTTCGAAGCAATTGCCGAAAGCAATCCAGTGTATAACTATACTGCATAGATCTCAATGAGAGCTTAGTGTGCATATACTAGAAATCCTCCAGGGGGGCTTCTAGTATAAGTGTAAAAAAAGTGTTATTATTAATGGGCGCTCTGTGTCCCAAAATGTTAGATAGGCCCCCTGTGGGTCCATCCATACAGTAGGTAGGCTCCCATTAGGTAGTATCCCCCATGTAGGCAGCCCCCCTAGGAAATAATAACCCCTATGTAGGTAGTCCCACCAGGTCCCTGCCACAAGGCCTCAGCAGTAAGTATCATGCCCTATGGTGGTAATCCCCCCATGTAGCCACCCCCCATTATAAAAACAAAAAACAAAACGTACCGGTACCATAGCGGATTTCACGCGGCAAGTTTGCATAGCGAAATCCGCTGTGGATCCTGGTATAGTAAAGGCCTATAGCATAGATCTCCAAACTGCGGCCCTCCAGCTGTTACAAAACCACAATTCCCATCATGTGCAGACAGCTAAAGCTTTGGATTTGGCTGTCCACGTATGATGGGAAATGTAGTATTGCAACAGCTGGAGGGCCTCAGTTTGGAGACCAATGGCCTATAGGGTCCCATACCCACAGCTGAATTTTTATTCCGCTGCAGATATGTGACCTGGCCCCTTTAACCCCCCACCACCCACAGCATACATTACCTGCTCGGAGCCACGGCTGTGTGAGGCTCCCAGCTCCCCTCGCTCCTCATCAGCCAATCAGTGCTGCCATGCACTAATTGGCTGATGAGGAGCAAGGGGAGCCAGGAGCTTTAAACAGCCGCTGCGCCGAGCAGGTAATGCATGCTACGGGCCGGGGGCAGCCCTGAAGCATACATCACCTGCTCCAGGCTTCTGCTTGCTTCGGAGCCTCCTGGCAGTCAGCCATTCAGTGCGCTGTGGTGGGGCAGTGCACTGATTGGCTGACCGGCGGGAGATGCTGGGAGGCCCCGAAGCAAGCAGGAGCCTGGAGCAGGTGATGTATGCTCCAGGCTGGCGGCTGCGGGGGTTAAATATCCGCAGCGGAATTTCTGCCGCGGATATGTAGCCCCATAGACCTTCACACTACCAGGATCCACAGCGGATTTCGCTGCAAACTCGCAGCGTGACATCCGCTGCGGATCCGGTACGTGTGAAGCTACCCTAAGGCCATATTCTAATGTGGTAAAACAGAAGCTGCTCTACGACACAGCCTTGTCACAGAATGCCCACTGTCCGAGATGTTCATCCTGGGTAGTGACTAAATTCCATACCGTAAAGGGACCTTGCTGGGGGCAGGCACACAGCTCCCAGGCAAGCCCAGCCCCGGCCGGATTTGATTGGCTGCTCCATTCCGGGCTTCCTAGAAGCCAAAATCAGACCCTGCCGGACCCCCGCCCCTAATCTGAACATTTAGTTTTAAGGTTGGGGGTCGAATTAGGGTTACTACAAATATGATTTAACTATCCCCTTCCCACACAACAACCCTAACCCTCGGGGTTGGTGCTAATCAGGAGGGTAGGGTTGGGGCTGTGGGGAGGGTTAGAACATGAGAAATCAGTGGGACTAAACCCTAATCCGACCCCCAACCCTAACCCTAAACATTCGGATTAGGGTCGGGGGTCCGGCAGGGTCTGATTTTGGCTGCTAGGAAGCCCGAAGTGGAGTAGCCAATGAAATCCGGACGGGGCGGGGCTTGCCTGCCCCCAGCAAGGTCCCTTTAAGGTATGGGTCTCCCTCCAGCTGTTGCAAAACTACATTTCCCATCATGCCTGGAGAGCCAAATCCAGCTGTCTGGGCATGGTGGGAGTTGTGGTTTCACAACAGCTGGAGGGCCGCAGTTTGGAGACCCATGCTTTAAGGTATGGGATTTACACCCTACCGTTCATCCTGGCCAGTACTGCAGTACCGGGTTGGTTAACATCACTTCTATTTAATTGGAATATAATCACACATGTGCCGCACTCCTATTAGCCTTCACAGTCTATTGGTCCTTTTACACGGAACGATTTATCGCTCGTTTTAGCACAATAACTATCGAATTCGAATGATAATCGTACGTGTAAACGCAGCGAACGATCAAGCGACGAGCGAGAAATCATTCTTTTTGATCTTTCAACATGTTCTCAAATCGTCGTTGATCATTCGCAAAAAATTTGCTGATCGTTCCGTGTGAACCTTCTTTCAATGATTTCACCAATGTGTGAAATAGGCTTAAACGATTGCAAAACGTTAGCATAACGATTTTTCCGTACGATGTATCGTTCCATCTAAACGCTGATCGTTATAAAAAAAACATTGTTCATTCAAAATCGTTAATCGTGCGATCGGGTGAATTATCGCTCCGTGTAAAAGTACCATATTTTGTGCGGCTGCTGTGCAATGAACAGTGGGCACACAGAACAGACATTCCCATAGGATCCCATAGGGTTTAATGCGATCGGCCGCTGTGATCAGGGTACAGATAGGCGGCGTGTTATGTTCTCCCACAGGGCAACAACGTGTTAAACATTCAAAACAAGCAGAATACCCCTAATGTCTGTTGCCTCCTCTTCATAATGAAGTATTACCCTACAAAGCAAGGAAGGTATTGAGCTATTGAAGAACTACAATTCCCATCATGCACTGAACAGCTAATACCAAAGCCTTGGCTGTCCAGGCAATTCTGAGGCCTGTCCCTTCGCCGCAGGCTCCCTTCTCCGCCCTACACGACAAGATGCAGCCGTCAGTCAGACAGTGACTTCCCCCATCCTCCCCCTCAGCCTTCTTCCCGCGCTTTTTCCATATCTTTCAATGGACACTTTCTCCCGCGCTCATGCCCCGCCCTCAGCCACTCAGCACAAACCAGACGAGACTCTGAATCTTCTCGCGTGCTTTTTTTTCCCTTTATCGCGATCTTTTCATTCAGTTCACATTACGCTGCGGGGAAAATCAAAGGGTGTGGGCGGAGCTTGCGGGACTCGTTATAGCGGCTGACGGGAGGTTTTGGCGCCAGCTTCGTGTTGTTGGCTGACAAGGTTTCCCGCCATTCGTGCAACATGCCTGTGGAAGAGCTGTCCTCCTGCGACCGGCCCGGTAACTGCTCACACCTCTCTGTCAGGCGGTTTAGCTGCGGTTTGTGCTTTTAACGTCTTAGCTGCTGTGTTTCCGGCCATGCGCTGAGGAGACTTGCAGGCTTGTTTACTCTGCTCTCTTATGTCCTGCCCGGGTATTGGGGGGCTGGGGGCTTTCTGTACACGGGGATGTTTCTATATACTGAAGTCTACTTGGCTATTGTGTAATTTGTAGAAAAATCTAGGGCACTCACCTGATACTGTATGGGGTGAGTGTTCTCTCTCTACTACTGAACTGCTGCATTGTGGTGTGTCTCTGTGTTTTGTCTCTTGTTGGTTTTTTTAAGCATCTGATATATTCTAAAGTAGGCAGGAAAAACAATGCAGAGTGACCTAGCCATGGAGTCTGATGCTCGGATCAGTACATATCCTCCTTCATACATCAGGGGCCATGGTGATACCTGGGCCAGGTTTGAATAACACTTGTGCTATGTATAAGATGCCCGTGTATATGGGCACTGATGGGCACAGGTCCCATTGATCCTGACACAGCTAGTGGCTACATTTGGTAACTTCTCACACATAACCTTGTCTTTGCTCAGACATAATAGAGCAGCATTTAAGAATTTTGAGTAAAAACGTGATGAATAACACAAATATATCCACTACAGTCAGGTCAAATGTCAGTGCCCTGTCCGTACTTCCATATGTCAACGTCAAACTTTGCCAGTTTGTAGACATGTGCTACAGATGGTAGATGCATAATGTGAACCCAGACAAAACTGCTAAAAAAAAAAAGCGTTGTGTTTCTCTCGTTTGGAAAGAAAGTTGCAAGATGTGTAGACATTTTTACAGTGATCACAGATTCATGGGTATCTAGCAAACCCATAGAGTAGTTGATCCTGAGTAGTGATCATGAACCCCCTGTCACTTACCTATTTGGTCTTTCCCCCCCCCCCCCCCCCCCCAAATCTAAATGAAGCTGTCCTGGATCTTCTGTGGTAAATCTTACATAAGTGTCACTGAGCAGGCACATGCTTCTTTATGTAACTGCTTGTGGGAGGAATGCTTCAGGGCATGTATTCCAGAGTTATGAAAGAATAGAGGGCAGCGTCATAGATTTCCAAGCATGAAGAAATGATATACTGCTGACATAACCCATGCAGTAGATGACAACCTGTCATGTCATGTGACTAAGTAGGACAAACCTTTTAGGCACATGGGGCCTGTCAGACTATAAGGCTGTGTTTTAGACTCACCTGACTTGTTAGAATAATATCTGCAACTAAAGGTTAAAAAAATATACATCTTCTCTCTCTCTCTCTATCTTCTCTCTCTCTCTCTCTATCTTCTCTCTCTCTCTCTATCTTCTCTCTCTCTCTCTCTATCTTCTCTCTCTCTCTCTCTATCTTCTCTCTCTCTCTCTCTATCTTCTCTCTCTCTCTCTCTATCTTCTCTCTCTCTCTCTCTATCTTCTCTCTCTCTCTCTATCTTCTCTCTCTCTCTCTCTCTATCTTCTCTCTCTCTCTCTCTCTCTCTATCTTCTCTCTCTCTCTCTCTCTCTCTCTCTCTATCTTCTCTCTCTCTCTCTCTCTCTCTCTCTCTATCTTCTCTCTCTCTCTCTCTCTCTCTCTATCTTCTCTCTCTCTCTCTCTCTCTCTCTATCTTCTCTCTCTCTCTCTCTCTCTCTATCTTCTCTCTCTCTCTCTCTCTCTCTCTCTATCTTCTCTCTCTCTCTCTCTCTCTCTATCTTCTCTCTCTCTCTCTCTCTCTCTATCTTCTCTCTCTCTCTCTCTCTCTCTCTCTCTCTATCTTCTCTCTCTCTCTCTCTCTCTCTCTCTCTCTCTCTCTATCTTCTCTCTCTCTCTCTCTCTCTCTCTCTCTCTCTCTATCTTCTCTCTCTCTCTCTCTCTCTCTCTCTCTATCTTCTCTCTCTCTCTCTCTCTCTCTCTCTCCTCTCTCTCTCTCTCTCTCTCTCTATCTTCTCTCTCTCTCTCTCTCTCTCTCTCTCTCTCTCTCTCTCTCTCTCTATCTTCTCTCTCTCTCTCTCTCTCTCTCTCTATCTTCTCTCTCTCTCTCTCTCTCTATCTTCTCTCTCTCTCTCTCTCTCTCTCTCTCTCTATCTTCTCTCTCTATCTTCTCTCTCTCTCTCTCTCTCTCCTCTCTCTCTCTCTCTATCTTCTCTCTCTCTCTCTCTCTCTCTCTCTATCTTCTCTCTCTCTCTCTCTCTCTCTCTCTATCTTCTCTCTCTCTCTCTCTCTCTATCTTCTCTCTCTCTCTCTATCTATATATATATATATATAATTTTCTCTGAATGCCACCTAGCAGGTGTTTCTATTGCAAACATATGCATGTGAACGTACCCTAAAGGTGATTGGATTGATAGTGAGTGCAGCCAACCCCTTTAAACATTTAGTATCTCCACACTACGGAATCTGCCGTCATTCTTCAGACAGATGGTGGAATTTCCCAAACCATAGGATGACGCCTATGGGACGAGTGGAGATAGGGGCTAGCTGCAAAGTCTGTGGCTGTTGATCCGAACCAGGAGTGGATTGAAAACACAGAAAGGCTCTGTTCACATAATGTTGTAATTGAGTGGATGGCCATCATTTAATGGCAAATATGTGCTGTTATTTTAAAACAACGGCTGTGGTATTGAAATAATGGCCGTTATTTACTGTTATATGGCGGCCATCCACTCAATTTCAACATTGTGTGAACAGATCCTTTCTGTGTTTTCAATCCACTCCTGGTTTTGGTTGCTATGAGGACCTGACATGAGGACCAAATACAGCCTCAAATATACATAGTGTGAACCCAGCCTTAATCTGTATTGCCTTGAGGAACTACATTAAAGTGCTTTATTTTAGTGGCCTTGTGTCAAATAGATGGCCCCATAGAATATAGCTGCCCTGAGGTAAGCTGATCATTACCTGTTTGAAGACTGGCTGTAGATTCTCACATGTGATTCCTGTACAGTGCTGTAGAATAAAATATGCAGAGTCCCAAGGGCATGGTTTTTGATGCAGAATCCGGTCTGATTTCTGAATAAAGTGTTTTTAGGGTGCATTCACTTACAGGATCCACAGCAGATTTGCTTTAAATCTAATCTGGGCCAATAAATCTGCTGTAGATACAAATCTGCACCATCAGATCTGCTGCAGGTCCTGTACGTGTGAAGCTACATCCTCTCGTTGAAAGGAAGATCTTGAACTGCACACATTCAAGGGCATGTCACTTCTGCTTTTTGTGTTCTGCTCCAAAGCGGCTCTATAGGGAGTTCAGGACAGGCCTCACCATGTTGGCCTAGTCTTGAAGAAGGTACCAGTGCCGCACATGTTCTAAAGGTGCTGAAAACCATTAAGCAATGTTGTCACTGCCATAACTTTCACAATCTAAATCAACAGTAAATGTAAAATGTTGCAATTTACTTAAAAGCTATACTTGTAGAGATGAGCACATTTACAGTAGGAATGAAGCAAATTGCTTCATTCCTACCCGCAGTCTGCTCATCGGGCTGTGGGCTTTGAAGTCTGCTCTGTGCTGCTCCTCCCCAGGTTCCAGATGGATTCAGTCCTGGGAAAAGTTACCCAGGACTGGATCCATCTTTTCCCAGCACCCCTGGAGGAGCGGCATAGAGCAGCGCTTAGTTTAAACACAGCAGCCTGATGAGCAGAATGCTGATAGGAGTGAAGCGCTTTGCTTTATTCCTACTGTAAATCTGCTAATCTCTACTTGCTTGTATCCAGTTCCAGCCTCCTGAATTATCTTAAGTCTTGTGCAGGTTAAAAAAAAAAGACCAACACAGGAAGTTTCGGCAATTATGAGTGACGGCTCAATGAGTCCTGAACACTCAGAGAAGGCAGTCATTTGACTGATGGACTCATTGGGGGAGATTTATGAAAGAGTGTAAATATACACCTGGTATAAACTGCCCACAGCAACAAATCACAGCTCAGCTTTCAGCTCTAGTAAAATATAAGAGGAGCTGTGATTGGTTGCTGTGGGCAGTTGACACCAGGTGTATATTTACACCCTTTCATAAAGGCCCCCCCCCCCCCCCCCCCCCCCCCAAACCATTGTCTCCTGGAGAATGGATCTGGATTTCAGGTAAGGATAGCTTCGTTATAAAGCGTGGTAACTAACAAATCAAGCAAATGGCAAACATTATTAAATTTCATCGGACTTCTTTAAAAAATAAAGTATTGTATTGTCCCCCAAAAGTTATACAAATCACCAATATACACTTATTACGGGAAATGCTTATAAATTGCTTTTTTTCCCTGCACTTATACTGCATCAAGGCTTCACTTCCTGGATAACATGGTGATGTCACGATCCGACTCCCAGAGCTGTGCGGGTTGTGGCTGCTGGAGAGGATGATGGCAGAGGGATGCTCAGTGTCCCTCCAGTGCCCTGTGTCCCTCAGTGTCCCCCTGCCATCATCCTCTCCAGCAGCCACAGCCCGCACAGCTCTGGGAGTCGGGTCGTGACATCACCATGTTATCCAGGAAGAGAAGCCTTGATGCAGTAGTAAGTGCAGGGGAAAAAAGCACTTTATGTGCATTTCCTGTAATAAGTGTATATTGGTAATTTGTATATTTTGGGGGAGAATAAAATATTTTAATAAAAATTTTAGCTGGATGTCTCCTTTTAAGTAGTTGCAACAGTTATATGGAATAATGGCTATGTTGAAAAATTGTTTGTAAAATACTGATCAGTATTAAAGATTTAATACTGTCTTTTGGTTTCTCTAGAGTCCGAGATGGATTCATCTGATGATGGTATAATAACTGCAGACATGATAAAAGAAGAAGAAAAACTTGAGAAGGCATCTGAAGCAGAGGAGCGAAAGATGATGGAAAAGGTATGCCAATACAGTGACTGAGAACTGTGGATTTACTACTTTTCTGAGATGCAGTTTTGCTTTAAAGAGAAACTAACAGCATGGATATGCCTATATTTGTGCTAGCAGTTTCTCCATTGCTAATCACGCATACCTTCTGCACTGCTCTGTGATCCAGCATGTTCCTAAGAAAACTATCTTTATCCCTGCAGACAGTGTCACACACAGCGTCTGCGATCTCTTGCAGCGTTATCTGCATGTCTCCTGCTGCTATGGGTCTGTAGAGTTTTCCTACTCTCCAGTGACCTATGTTATGGGAGGAATCATTTTTTCCCCATTGATTGCATATACTTAAGATGCCATGACTAAGCCAATTTGGCTCGAAACGTGTCGGCTGTTTTTATGAATTGCTGAAATAAAGTTTATTGATGTTATGAGAGCTGAAGGAATCCAGTCCTTTTTCTTAGGATAAAGATTGTTTTTAGGAAAACGCTGAGTCAGAGCAGTGCAGAAGGTACATGTGACTAGCAATTGGGAAACTGGCAGCATGGATATGCATATTAGTTCTGTCAGTTTCTCTTTAAAAAGAATCTCCTATTCCAATTATAATGGACCTATAGGCCTGTAGTAGGATAGTCCTTTAAGGCGAACCAGGTGTTCAGGTCACGGCTCTGTGCCTGTCAGTGTGCTCTGCTTGAGTGGTTAACTGGCAGAGTGGACTCTAACAGGCCACTTTGCCTGTCAATCGCTCCTGCGAGCCCAATACAATAGGTCTGTGTAGCTGTTCTGGGAGCCTAATCAGAACAAATGTGCTGATTTGGTTCCCTTTTTAAGCACTTATGCATTTATCTAGGCTATTCCATACACACTTGATAGCTGTGGTGGTACCTCGCCACTCTTTTGTCTGAGCAAGGTGATCACTGTGTTCTAATACTAAATACAGAGATGGAGATACAGCCAGGGGCAGGAGTGTGTGCATCTCTCCACAACTTGCCTCTTCGGCTGGCCAGGGGAGCACTGCACTTTCCTGTGGCTGTATCTCCGGGTCTCAGCAGTGAATTCCATTGCCATCAATACGTTTTGATATGTCTGACAAAATTTAAAAATGACGCTAAACAGTTGTGCAGTAATTACAGCAAGAGGGTGAAAGGATATTTATAATCTCCTCCTTCTGTTCTTGCACAGGCTCGTATGTCTTGGGAAAGAGATTCCAATGAAATGCGGTTTAAACGGCTTCAACATTTACTTGAGAAAAGCAACATCTATTCTAAGTTCCTCTTAACAAAAATGGAACAGCAGCAGCAAGAGGTATAGTATAATTGTATGATGGGCGTATGTTGGGTAATTCAGGGCTGGAGAGGTGGCTATGCACGTAAGATTTTCCATAATACCCATATTGGGTTTGTTTTATGAATGCTTGAATAAGGTGCTTTCTGGTTAATATCGCCCAACCATGCATTTATTTTCTTAGGAGATGAAAAGGAAGGAAAAGCTTGAAAAGAAACAGAAAGTAAATGAATCAGCAAAGGTACTGCCTTTTGTAATTGACATTTAATTTATCATAAGGTTTAGATGTAGTGAGTCGGTCTTCTGTATTTTGTATATTTGGGGAACCCATTACAATATGGTGTTTATTTTCTAAACAATTAGAGATTTACATTCATTATAGCTTACACTGGTAAACACTAGTGCTACATACCTCCTTTTGTACCTCAGCCAATGAAGTACTAACATAAATAAGCCTTTGTAAATGAACACGTGCCCAAGGGTACCTAAACTGTCTACCATCTTTGAATAAAGGAGATCCACCTAAACCATTAATGCGTCAGGGCGCTTGATTCTCAATGCGCACTATAAACTTATAACCTGTAATTTGGAACAGACAGTCAATATTACAGCACTTTTGAGGTGCATCCATAACAATTGCTCTTATACTACACTTGTCGGAGTGTTATCCTGTAATATTGCTATTTCACCACATGTTGTACATCCTGGTTTTTTAGAAAATTCCAGCAGATAAATGAACATGTCACATTTTACTGTAAGCACTGTATAACATTTTGTTGAATAAAGTGTAGGCAAAGTAACTTTATAAAAATGTTGTGATACTGCGGGAGGCATCTTTCTAAAGTGTCACACACATTGTGCTTCAGTCATGACTGACACATCAGTAGACTCCTACTTTGCCCTTATCTTGCTTTACGCCTATATGTTGCCCTGCAGAACTTACTGGTTCTTTTTCCCATTGTCCTAATCTATTCCTCTTACTCACCCCCTCTGCTCCCACTTTATTTTCAGAAAAATTTGCCAAGTTTGTTAAATATCTAGATTTACCGGATTAACCATGTTGAGAACAGCCAAAACAGTGTAACATGCTAATTGCTGTGACATGCCATTTTACAGGGAGAAAAGACATCTAAGGCTGGCAAAACAGGTAAGAGTAAATTGTTTTGAGGGGTATGCAACAGATTTGGACTGCTTTTGAGGCTTGGTGAGGAAGTAATTTCTGAACCCCAGAACCTGTCTGAGGACAAAAACCACTTTTTATATCTTATTTTTTTGCTTTAACTATATGTATGACTTTGCAACTCTTGCAAAAACAAGGCCTTAAATGGCAGCAAATTTTTAGGCATCCTTCTGGAGTTTCATGTAACCTGGTGCTTAAAGAGGACCTGTCACCCCCTGTGCCGGGGTGACAGGCTCCTGACCCCCTGCTAGATCCCCCTATACTCACCTAATTGCGCCAGGTCCCGCTTCCTGATGCGGTCGGGTCACGGAGATTTCAGCTCCCGAAGCCCGGAGCGCGCGCACACAGCAGAGTCCGACGCTCCTAGAGAATGAATGGGGAGTCCGATGCTCCGTCATTCTCTATGGGCATCGGACTCTCCTGTGAGCGCGCGCCGGGCTTCGGAAGCTGATATCTCCGTGACCCGACCGCATCAGGAAGCGGGACCCCGCGTGATTAGGCAAGTATAGGGGGATCTAACAGGGGGTTGGGAGCCTGTCACCCCGGCACGGGGCGTGACAGGTATCCTTTAAAGTGATTATCTGGCACTTAAAACTTCATGTTCCTGCCCATATATAAAACAAACATCTAATGGTGCATTTACACAGATTTATTTGACAGATTTATAAAGCCAAAGCCAGGAATGGATTTTAAGAGGATATATCCCAGGCTTTCCTTTGACCTGTTCTGTTTAACTGACAGATCTTTGAATCAAAAGCCTGGAACAGACTAATCTGTGTAAATGCACCATTAGGCTTTCCTTTTCATGTTCTCTCAGTATTAATGGTTTACACCTGTATAGTAGGGGCCTGCTAGAAATCGCATCCTCTCTGTAGAGTACTTAAAGGTGGTATCTAGGATTAGAAATGTCATACCTAATCCCTTCCAAAAAACTCAGTTGTATTGCAACTCACCTTCTATTGATTTATGACTGACTTCAATAAAAGTGTTAAAGGGGTTATCCGGGCATAGAAAAAGTCCGCTTTCCTCAAGAAATACAACTACTCTTGTTTGGATCATGTTGCAGCTCAGTTCTTTTTAAAGTGATTGGAGCTGAACTGTACTACCACATGACTTGAGGACAGATGTGGAGCTGTGTTTCCCCCCCCCCCCCCCCCCCCCCCCCCATGTAATATGCATCTATAAAACTGATCAGGCTGTATGCATTTTATTTCTTCATAGCAAAGAAAAGACAACGGGATGAAGCATATAGCATTTCAGATGTTATGTCCAAAGAGGTAAGCTTTGTTTTGTAACGTGTATATAAATGAAATGATGAAAGGAACTAAACCTTTATACACATTAAAACCTCTTTTATGTTTGTTCCCAATGTTAGGACATATTGTCTGCATCCAAAAAATGCAAGCAAGATCCTGTGGTATGTATTGATACAATCCAGTATCCTATGACTCTTATTCTTCAGTTTTATTTACCAGTTTATCCAATCATGTACAGGAGGACATCGGTCCCAGCAAAATAACTGCAGAAGAACTAGAGCTTAATGGAGATTCTAATGTGGTGATCAAAAAACGGCTTTCCCAAGCTGTAAGACAGAGTGCTAAACATCTTCTTGATCCTGTGAGGAAAGTAGATGGTCAGCCAGTCCCTTACCAGCAGCCGAAGTACTTTACCGGAGGTGTGATGCGGTGGTATCAAATAGAAGGCATGGAGTGGCTCAGGGTATGTTCTGTTAAAATCCTAGCTCGTGGTGATATCTGTTTCAAAATTCCACATACTAAGCACACTTTTCTGAAGATCCTAACTTATTGGGAATAGCTTGCATCGAGCATAATTAGCATAATCTGTGATGTCACTTATGTTGTGCTTTATTGCTTAAATGGGCACAGTTTAAATTTGAAGGAAAGGTATTGTACTAAATCTTTGCCATTTACTTGGCCTTAAAGGGAATCTATCAGCACCCAAACCAGACCTGAGGTGGTGACAGTGTAGTATAGTTGTGTCCCCTTGTGTGCATGGTCCCTGTTTAGAAAGACTGAGTGCAGTAGATTTTTTTTTTTAATTAATTTTTTTTTTAACACTAACGAAGCATCACAAAGTAGTAGTGGCATAGCTTGTGCCGCAATTCGGCACGCCTCACCACTACTTCCTCCTCCCCATATTCATGCACATTTCCGGATTTTTATTCTGCCTTCGGCTTCCCGATTGCGTAAGCCGTTGCTGGCGCCGTAGGGAAGGAGTGGCTTCAGACCCTCAGGGTGGATGTATCGCTCTTCTGCTCTACGGAGCATGAGCTACCGAGAGAGTGCCACCAGAGGTAATTGTCGTTGCAAACCGAACTGGCAGGTTGGTGTGCGGCCCTAGCCTGCAACTACATGATGGCAACAGGAGGCAGGCTAATGAGTAAATGGGCGTGAGTATGGGGAGGAGGAAGTAGTGGTTAGGAGTGCCGAAGTGCAGCGCAAGCCATGCTACTACTCCTCTTTGACACTTGGTTAGACTGTTTGGGGAAAAGAGAAAAAAATCATTTGCATGGTGACTTTCTAAACAGGGACCATGGGCACACCTATACTACACTGTCAGCACCTCTGGTCCGGATCAGGTGCTTACAGATTGGTCTTTGTGCTGTTACTTAAAGGCAAATGCAGGAAGTGATGTCAGCTGACTCAGTGAAGTTAGATGATTAGCCAGCAGCTGTGCATGTCCCTATGCACCGCTGAAGATTAATAAACTGATCCTAAGGCCCACTCACCATGTAAGGCTTGATAAATGTGACATAATACATTTTGGTTTTTGTCCTCAGATGCTGTGGGAGAATGGTATCAATGGCATATTGGCTGATGAAATGGGTCTAGGAAAAACTGTCCAGTGTATTGCCACCATAGCCATGATGATTGAAAGAGGTGTTCCCGGGCCTTTCTTTGTTTGTGGCCCTTTATCTACCCTACCTAACTGGATGTCTGAATTTAAACGCTTTTGTCCTGAGGTAAAAATAACGCAATATGGCTTTCATAACTTCCTGTTACTCAGTCAGCCTTCTGTCCTGAATGAATTGTGCTCCTGTCTGTTAGATGTCCACCAACAGCGGGGCATGTTAAGGTCATTAAAGGAGAAGTTCGGCCAAAAGTATTCTTTTAATGTTATTACATAAGGAAAGTTAAACAAATTTCTAAGATACACTTATTATGGGAAATGCACATATACTGCTATTTTCGTCAATTTAGTAGTTCAGGCAGACTTCAATTTCTCTTAAAAAAAAAAAAGTGACGTGAACCAGATCAGGGCTGGGTGTAATTCCTATGAAGCGTCCAGCAGGGGGTGCAGTATATGGAGAAACTACATTGAAAAACTAACTAGGGGATTTCCTATGGTGAGAGCTGCATGACACTTATTACAGGGTAAAGAAATAGCGGTCATCAGGTGGAAAGAAGCCTCTATTATATGGTTAGTCAGCCACACATACAGGCCAAACATACAATGAGGAGCAGGGTGAGGCCGCAGGATAACATGTATCTTCATGAAGATCGCACATAGATGGGGTCGCAGCCACTACACGGATCAGCCAGGAAGTCATCCTGATCCCTCTGTAAATGTCCTCCCTTGGCTGCAGCAGAGGAACGCACGGATAAGATCCCCCTGCACTGATCGGTACTGGCTGCGGGGTGCTTTCTCCATTGGCAATGATGATCAGGCACTGTAATAGCTGGGATAAGTACCGGGCCCAGGGTGTGTGTGTATTCCTCTGCTGCAGCCGGGGAAGGCCATTCACAGCAGGATCAGGATGACTTCCTGGCTGACCTGTGTAGTGGCTGCGGCCCCATCTATGTGCGAGCTTCATGAGGATAAACGTTATCCTGCGGCCTCACCCTGCTCCTTATTGTACGTTTGGCCTGTGAGTCTTGGCTGACTAACCATATAATAGAGGCTTCTTGCCACCTGATGACCGCAATTTCTTTACCCTGTAAGAAGTGTCATGCAGCTCTCCCCATAGGAAATCCCCTAGTTAGTTTTACAATGTAGTTACTCCATATACTGCGCCCCCTGCTGGACGCTTCATAGGAATTACATCAGCCCTGCTCTGGTTCGTGACGTCACGTTTTTTTTTTTTAAATTTTTTAGAGAAATTGAAGTCTGCCTGAACTACTAAATTGAGGAAAATAGCAGTATATGTGCATTTCCCGTAATAAGTATAGATTAGAAATTTGTCTAACTTTACTTAGGTAATAACAACATTTAAAAATACTTTTGGCTGAACTTCTCCTTTTAACCCTTACAGCATTACAACCGAATTCTAAAATTGCTGTGTTTGGTTTGGAAAGCATTCCAAGGAATTTGGCATGAGGTTTACATACCCAAAGTAGTACAAGCCATTCGATTCCTAAAAATTTAGGGGTGAATTAAAGGGATATTCTGTCAACAGTTGATTAGGTTTTCTTTTGCCAGAGAGTTGTATAGTCTCAGTAGTTTACTTCTATTTAAAAATCCCAAGTCCTCAGTACAATGAGCTGCTTTATTCCCTGCAGGAAGTGGTTTTCTTTCCAGCATGACTCTGCTCTCTGCTGCCACCTCTGTCCGTGACAGGAACTGTCCAGATCAGGAGGTGTTTTCTATGAGTATTTGCTCCTGTTCTGGAAAGTTCCTGTCAAGGGCAGGGGACAACAGAGAGCACTGTCGGACTGGAAATAATACATCACTCCATGCAGGATATACAGCAGTTGAGTTTTTTTTTTTTAATTTTTTTTTATTTAAGGGGGGGCATTGACACGTACAGGCTCCGCTGCAGATATTAATGTAACTATGACAGAACACATCAAATCTGCTGCGGATCCTGCACGTGTGAACGCACCCTAAAGAGTTAAATTAGAAATCTAACTTTTTTGACTTATGATTTACGTTTAAAAATGCAACACATTTTGCAGATTCCAGTACTTCTATATCATGGGAATCCTCAGGAACGCCGTGATGTGGCAAAAAAAATAAACAAACGTGAAGGAACCTTACAAACTTATCCTGTTGTTGTTACTTCTTTTGAGATTGCGATGAGAGATCGTCAGGTTTTACAGGTACGTTCATGTGTAAATAATTCTTTGTAATGGTAAATGTGATGTGTATTCTCATTGTGGTGGTCTTGTTTACAGCATAGATCCTGGAAATACATGATCTTGGATGAAGGGCATAGGATCAAAAATATGAACTGTCGTCTCATCAGAGAATTAAAGCAGTTTAGGTCGGACAACAAGCTGCTTCTTACTGGCACACCTTTGCAGAACAATTTAGCAGAACTGTGGTCTCTCCTGAATTTTCTATTACCAGATGTTTTCGATGATCTTAGAAGGTAAACCCTTAAATTGTGGTAAAACGGGCTCAAAATAAGCAGGGTTAATATTTCAACTAGTCAGTGGCTTGTATTTCACTTGTAAAAAGAAAAAGCTGTGGCTTTTTAAAATGTGACATTATGGGGTATTGTATTGGTCAGGTTCTTTATACAGAGAATTTTGTTTACCCTTCTCACTGTCTAGCATAAATAACCTGTGACAGACATTAAAGGGGAACTCCAGGTAGAGGTTAGAAAAAAAAACTTCTGCAGAAGCATATAGCATTACTTTCTTTTTTTTTTTTTTTTTTTAAACTACCAAAAATCCCATTTGTTTTGTTTCTGCACTTGATGGTTTATCAGTTGTACACAGTACTACAGGTTCCAGAATGCAATGCTTTCCCTCAGCTGTTCCCTGCCTATTCCCCGCCCAAAGCTGTTGCAGAACATCTAGGCTGTGTTCACACATTGCAGTTTCCTTGTGTTACTGAAGTATTTGCAGTAATTATGATTTCATTGTGGTCCCACCCACACAGCACTCTGTATTCTCTACCTGTAACACCACACAGCACGCTGTATTCTCTACCTGTAACACTGATATTGGAATGAAAAGTCAAGAACTTTTTTTTTTTTTTTTTTTTTTTCACGCACATATTATGATCAAGCATCTTTTATCTTTGAAGTTGAGCCCCACAATAAGGTTTTGATCCTCTGCTGTTTAGCATCATTTTCTTGTGTTACTGCATTTTTGTGAATACGCTGCAGTACTACAATGACACTCCAGCATGTGTGAACACAGCCCTAATTTCACTGCACACTTATGCATAATTAGAGAAATCAGTGCAACACCTGCTTGTGGCTGGTCAGAGATGGTGAATCACTTTGGCCATTGGGGGATCCAGCCAAGCATCCTGTGACATCACGCCCTGCCCCGTCTGCATCATCAGCCTGATCTCAGCAAACACACACAATGTAAGACAGAGGCTTGGAATATTTGTCTCCTAAGGCTAGGTTCACACTGCGTTTTCAGCATTCGTTTAACGTATCTGTTTTGTGCAAAAAACGGATTGCAAAAAATGGATGCGTTTGTTTTCCATTGGGATTTTTATTTTTTTTTCATTATAATGGAAGTCAAACGGATGCGTTTTTTTGACACACAAAGTACTGTTTACACTACTATTTTGACCGTTAAAAAAACAAAACAAAAAAAGGATCCGTTAAACGGATGCTGAAAACTCAGAGTGAACCTAGCCTAAGGGGGATAGCAGGAGACAATGGGGATTTGCACAGGGGCCATTTTTTTTCACTTCTGGATTTCTATCAGCTACCAGTGTGGCAGAACTTAGATACGGTAATACATTGTATAGACACACTATATATATATATATATATATATATATATATATATATATATATATATATATATATATATATATATATATATATATATATATATATATATTATATTTTTTAGTGTACTTTAAAGTTTTTCTTATCTGGAGTTCCCCTTTAAGATCTCTTCTAGACCTCAGATGCCATGATTATGTAAGGGTACTCAGTCTTTACACTCAGCCGCACCTAAGCTTTCTATGCTGCATGCAGACTAAATATGTGGGATTTTAGTGTTGCTGACGTAATAAATATAAAAAAACAAACTATATGTATGTATATATATATAATGTTGAGAAGGCTTAAATTTATCTTACAAGGAGGAGAACTGAGTTGAAAGAAAGCAGGCTGATATGCCACTTGGCGATCTAACAAAGTACTCCACTTTGTTAGACAGGCGACCCGCTTATCTCTATTTACAATTCTTCACCAATAAGGCTGGATTTACTGTCTTTCCAATCAGTGTTTATTCTTTTTTAATTCGTTTTTACAAAAGCGTGAGCAAGTGTGCATCTGTTTTTCAGTGACTTCCATTTTAAACCAAAAGCTTAGGCTGGGTTCACAAGCAAAAACGGATGCATTTGTGTGCACCGTTTTTCCATTGACTTTTTCCATTGTGTAGTGGTGGTGTGTAACTGCAGCTCGGGTCCTATTCAGTTGAATTGAAGCTGAGCTGCAGCTACATATTGAAAGGAGACCAACTCGTTCCACTGGAAAATACCCTAAGTTTTCTTATCCAGTTTTCTTAGTACATCATATTTAAAGTTGTTTTTTGTTTTTGTCCAACAGCTTTGAGTCCTGGTTTGATATTACTGGCATATCTGCAAATGCAGAAGACCTTGTGGCCAAGGAAAGGGAACAGAACATTTTACATATGTTGCACCAGGTAAACATTATACAGAGCATTAAAGGAGAAGTCCGGCCAAAATTTTTTGTTATTACTTATGGAAATTATACAATTTTCTAATGTACATTAATTATGGGAAATGCTCATATACTGCAATTTCCCTTTAATGTAACAGGAAGTGTTAGAATTCTCTCACACAGTTCGTCGTGACGTCACTGCTTAATTCCTATGGAGTGTCCAGCAGAGGGCGCTCTACATATAGATAGATGTCAATGAGTACCATTGACTTCTTTATATAGTGCACCCCTGCTGGACACTCCATTGGAATTACAATGGATGTGTGTATGTTATGTACTGTACTTGCGATTGAATACATTTATTGAATACTTTGGGGAGCAAGTGTCCTTGCTCCCCCAAAGTATCCTATAAATGTATTCAATAAATTTGCAGGGCACAGAGCAGGGAGGGGGAGCCATCTACCTACCTCCCCCTCCCTGCTCTGTGCTGGGCACATATGCAAAGTACTACTCCCCCCCCCCCCCCCCCCATCTGTAGATAATAGGGGGAGTAGTACCTGTGCTATCTATCGCCGCCGCTCAGAAGTGCCGCTCTTCATGCCCCCTCCACCCGGCTTCAAACACTATGGCCCCGCTGACTCCCTGCCACCTGCCCGTGCTGCTGACTCCCCGCCGCCCATGCCGGATAGTGTAAGCAGCGGCGGGGAGTCAGCGGGGCCATAGTGTTTGAAGCCGGGAGGGGGCATGAAGAGTGGCACTTGTGTGAGCGGCGGCGCGGGCGGCAATAGATAGCACAGGTACTACTCCCCCATTATCTGCAGATAATGGTGGAGTAGTACTTTCTATATGTGCCCAGCACAGAGCAGGGAGGGGGGAGGTAGATGGCACTTCTCTCCCTCCCTGCTCGGTGCCCTGCAAATGTATTTATTGAATACATTTATGGGATACTTTGGGGAGCAAGTGTCCTTGCTCCCCAAAGTATTCCATAAATCTATTCAATCGCAAAGTACAGTACATAACATTACATACACACATCCATTGTAATTCCAATGGAGTGTCCAGCAGGGGCGCACTATATATAGAAGTCAATGGTACTCATTGACTTCTATATATAGAGCGCCCCCTGCTGGACACTACATAGGAATTACACCGTTCGTCGTGACGTCACTGCTTTGAGAGAATTCTAACACTTCCTGTTATACTGCAATTTCCCTTAATTTAGTGTGAGCATTTCCCATAATGTATATTAGAAAATTGTATAACTTTCCATAAGTAATAACATATAAAAAAAATTTTTGGCCGGACTTCTCCTTTAAATTGGTAACAATTTAAAATTGCTTCTTTCTGTACATATTTTTCATACATTGCTAATTGTATTTCCCTTTTCTTTGTTTTTTGAATAGATTCTAACACCTTTTCTGTTGAGAAGACTAAAAAGTGATGTAACTCTAGAGGTCCCTCCAAAGAGAGAGGTTGTAGTTTATGCACCACTGACAAAAAAACAAGAGACTTTTTACACTGCCATAGTAAATCGGACCATTGAAAAAATGCTTGGACAGGAAAAGGTATTGATTTATTTTTTTTTTTTTTCCTTGCCCACACTTTTCTATATTGGGGTGTGTTTTATATGTTTAAGAGGATGTGCCACCTGGTACATCCTCTTTAACCTAAACCCATTGATCGAACGACGCTGGCCCTGTTCCCGTGCACGTCGCCATTCTATGCACCGGAACCGGCTGGTTCTCAAGTGATAAATCCCTCCCCTGTATGACGCGGCTCCATTCATTCTAAGGGAGCTGCGTCATACAGGGGAGGGAATTCCCTCCCACGGGGGGCGGCCCGGCCCGCCTCCAGTGCTTGAGCACCGGCCGGTTCCAGTGCATAGAACGGCGCCGTGCACGGGAACCGGGCCTCTGTCTGAAACGGACCACGACACCAGCTTCCCCGTGCCGGCGCTGTTCGATCAGTGGGTTTAGGTTAAAGAGGATGTAGTCTTATGTGCCGATTCCACCCCAGTCTGACATCTTTTGAGCCCCAAATCTTCCCCCTTCACATGAGTGTGTCTTGGATGCAGTTCATGATGCACTTAAGATTATAAATCGAATATTTTATTTTATTTTTTTAAGCCTGATAATGTAAGCACAAGTTCCGCAGGAAGAGGAAGAAGGAAAAGCCGTAAAGTAGTTAATTACAACGAACAGCAGACTCAGGATGAGATTGAACAGCTTATAGAAGCCATGCTAAAAAAGCCAGAACAAATAGAAAAAGAAAGGTACACCTCTGTGGAAACTTGCAGTTTCTATACTTTGGGGTACATGTTGCCTCTTAAACTGAATAATGTTCTTTTTACCCATAGATCTGCAGTAACAGTGGCTATGCCACTAGATACTGAAGTAAACCTCAAAATGAGGAACACTATGATGCTGCTGCGGAAGTGCTGTAACCATCCTTATTTGATTGAATATCCTCTTGATCCACTGACTCAAGAGTTTAAGGTAGGATTTTCATGTTACTGCTTCTATTCTGAGGGCACACATTGCCCGCTGGTTTCTGTGACATTTCATTAAGGCAGGAACTGTTGAAGGAAACTTTTACTGGGAGCAGCAAGAGCAGAGCAGTGGCAGCTGGTTGGCAGAGGAGGGAAAGCGGATGCCAAATGGTGGCGCTTAAAAATACCATAAGTTATGGTGGTTAAAAAAAAATTCTAGTTTGGTATTGCTTTAATATACTGTGTGTACAGTTTTTAAAGTCTATTTATATCCTCCTGACTTCTGTAGTTTCTGGCTGTGGGTACAACTAATTCTCCAGCGCACCCGGTTTTCCTTTAAGGGGTGATCTGGCTTGGAACCTTCCCCCCCCCCCCCCCCCCCCCCCACAATGGCTGGGGTGCTGGTGGATGAAAACGACTAAATCTGCTCACCTCCCTCACTCCAGCACTAATACACAATTCTATCTGCTCCAGCCACTTCATGGTCTGAGAAGGAGCTTATGAAATCTCTGGTCTGCTCAGCCATTCAGCAGCAGAGGTAGGACCCCACTACAGCTGCTGAATGACTGAGGGAGTCTGCCAACGTCACATCTCAAGGCCTGTCTGAGTCCAGGAAGTGGCCACGGACAAGAGTAGATGGATTTGGTCATCAGCGCTGGAGGGATGTAGATGTAATTGATCCACCCCCTCCCTGGGGACTGTGGGGGAAACAAGGCATCCCAGCTAGAGTACCCTTTAAGAGCGAGGATTTTCCTTCTCTGTTGTATTATGGCCATAAGACAATGAGGTTTGACTTTGACATTTTTCTTTTTGTACAACAGATAGACCAAGAATTGGTAAACAGTTCAGGGAAGTTTTTAGTCCTAGATCGCATGCTGCCAGAGATGAAGAAAAGAGGACACAAGGTAAAAGAGAAACCTCTTACAGTACTGACATATAACTGCAATTTGGTCAGTAATATTAATGGTCTGTCTTTTAGGAAGGAAATGTAACTACTTAAAAAAATAAAAATAAAATACAAAGTGCAAGGCTTACTGCCACATACATTCCAGTTTGGCATGAGGGTGAATCGGGATGGTGAGGCAATGTTCCATGCCTGACCAGTTCTATGCATATTCCTTGTTGGGCTGTTTCTGCATGAGCTCTGTTGCACCTCTCCACACTCACTGTCCAAAGTTTGGTGACTCTTTAGAAACTCTGCATGACCTTCCATGTGAATGGCACCGTAACCTAAGGATGCGTTTACACTACGGTGTCTGCATGGAGAACTTCACCTGGTTTCCACCGCTCTCCTCCACTTGAATCTCCACCTGTCCCCTAGACTCCATTCTATGCTCAGATTCCACCATCCGCCCAAAGAAATATGTCAATTCTTAAGGCATATGGTAAATCCGCCTGAGCATAGAATGAAGTCTATGGAACGGGTGGAGATTCAAGTGAGGCAGAGCGGCAGATTCCGTAGTGTGAACGCACCCTAACATTGCTTTCTCCGCTCTTTTTTTACTGTAGCAACCCCTCAGCTTGAGCTGTAGAAGATCTGTGTGTTACACAGATCTTTATGTATTACAGGTGCAGCAGTATGTAAAAGCAGACTATGGACACATTCACTTTTGTTTCCTGAAAGCTTAATCGAAATGCCTTTTAAAATTTCCACCAATTTTGCTTCTAAAGGCTATGGGTCAATTTACACAGGCTGATCATTAGGCAAATGTGTTCCTAGGAACACTCATTGCCAACAATCAGTCCATGTAAAAGGACCAGCAGTCAGCTGATGAATGAGCAAAACCGCGTTTATTTTCTGATTGAATCTTTTGTGCTGCCCTTTAAATGCATTGTATGATGCACCGTGCTTTGCCCACTGCCTTTACAGTTCAACTCTTATTAATACATGCTAGAAGTCTCTAGTTTCGGAGGGTTTGGAAATAAAAATGCAGACATATGGTGCGTTTACACAGGCAGATTTATCTGACAGATTTTGGTAGCCAAAACCAGGAATGGATTTGAAAAGAGGAGAAATCTCAGTCTTTCCCTCTCGCCCTATGACGGCACCCATGGAGAGGTCCACCTCCCGCTCCTCTGGACAGGAAACAGTTCACTGGATCCATAAAAGAAGAGACCGCCCCTTCATCGCCAGTTCTGTTTCCTGTCCTTTGGAGCAGGAGGCAGGAGGTGGTTCTCCCACCTCTCCAAAGGATCCATCATAGGAAGAGGGGAATGGGGCAACCGGCTTACCTACCTTACTGCCGACATCCCCGGCGGCGTAAGTCTTCTAACGAAGCAGCTGCCAAGACTGGCTCTCTCCCCAGCACCTGTCAGATGGACGACCTCCGGATCCTCCCTGGCTCTCCGGTCAGCACACGCGTCCTCCGGTAAGCAGGCGGTCCTAGCACTTCCGGGTTGCGGGACGCGCGCGTCGACGTGGTGACGTCACGTGCGTCTGACGTCCGGGGACGCTCTGACTGCTTCCGGGGAGGGGTTCCGGCGGGGCCGTGCTCTTCCGGGCCACAGGCTTGGGGCCTGTCAGGTGAGCCTATCCTGGCACGATCCGGAGAGGGTGTGCTGGCGCGCGGCGGAGGGGAGGAGCCAGCCATTCCTTGGCGCCGGATTTAAAAAGGGGAGCCCAGCAGTCATCGAGGTGGCGTCCACGCTGAGCAGGTATTTCAGCAGGCTTCTGGCTGTGCACTCTGCATTTTCAGCACGTTCCCGGCTGCCAATCTCTGCATTCAGCACGCTCCGTGCAAACTCTGCAGACACATCAACTTCCAATGGAAGAGCGCGCAGATAATCCTGAGACCCCTTCTGAGACTCAACCGGTATGACAAGGGCTAACTTGGTACCCTCACAATATTTATGATGCTTTGAGATATTTACACATAGTATGTATATTTTTTCTTATAGATGAAGACATCCCGTACTAAGTCCAGGGAATGTCCTGTGTGTGACAGAAAGCTGAGTAGTCACAATAAAACATTATGCAGCTCCTGTCGTAATAGGTTCCTGGAGGAAGAAACACCATCCTTCATGAGGGACATTAAGGAGCTTATTAAAGGGGAAATTAAATCATCCCTTCCCTCACAGACCCTAGTCCCCGTGGAGACTGGAGAATCCTCCAGGTCTGAACCTAGGCCTGGTCCCAGCACGGTGGCAGATGAGGAGGATCCTATGTCCGAGACAGAGGATTTTGGTGAGGAGATTGGTACCGAGTCTCACCAGTCGGAACCTTTAGAGTCCAACATAGAAGAGGTTGATCCGTTAGTCAGTGCAGTAAGACGCACTATGGAACTAGAGGACAGTCCTGTGTCCAAGACTGTACAGGACAGAATGTTTCAGGGCCTTACCCCAAAGAAGAGAAAGGTATTCCCTATCCACCATACTATTAAAGACCTGATTAAAAGAGAGTGGAACAACCCAGACAGAAAGTTCTTCGTGCCCAGGGCAATGAAGCGCAGGTATCCCTTTAATGAAGAGGAGACAGCTGTTTGGGATAGAGCCCCTAAAGTGGATGCACCTTTAGCGAAGATAGCTAAGAAAGGGGTCCTGCCTTTTGATGACTCTGCTACCCTAAAGGACCCTATGGACAAAAGAGCAGAGGTCTACCTTAAAAAAGGTTGGGAGGCAGCTGCTGCTTCTTTTAAGCCTCTTGTGGCGGCCACATCTGTAGCCAGATCTATGGACATTTGGATTGAGGAACTAACCGCAAAGATTAGGGACGATGCCCCTAAGGAAGAATTATTGGCTGCCCTCCCCAATATTAGCCAGGGAGCCAAGTTTCTATCGGAAGCCTCAGCAGATACCTTAAAACTAAATGCCAAATTTGCTGCCTTATCCAACTCTGCAAGGCGTACAGTTTGGCTAAGGGACTGGAAAGGGGACATTACTTCAAAGGCAAAACTATGTGCCGTACCCTGTGAGGGGGAATTTCTCTTTGGTTCCACCCTTGATGCAGTCCTTGAGAAAGCTTCAGATAGAAAGAAGGGTTTTCCAGTGGTACCCCAGCCTCCCAAAAGTAATTATAGGGGCAGAGGTAGGGGTGGTCAGCGGGGAGGCCCTTCAGGTAGAAGGGAATGGAGGACCTCTAGAAGGGGTAGAGGGCTGTTGTTCAATGCTGCTGAGTCTGCCAAAAAACCCAATCCCCAATGACGCCAGGCCCCGGTGGGTGGTCGCCTTTCGCTATATAGCCAGGAGTGGGATAAAATATCATCCAGTAAGAATATTTTGAACACAATAAAGGATGGTTTAAAAATTTCGTTTGTGTCCCCTCCAGGCAGTAGATTTGTCACCACTCAATTCCGGGATCCAGAGCGTCAACAGGCCATGGAACTTGAGGTGCAGTCTCTCCTGGATAAACAGGTATTGGTCGCTGTACCAGCGGAAGAGAGGGGAGCAGGCTTCTACTCCACTCTCTTCCTGGTCAGGAAGCCAAATGGTACCTTTCGTACCATAATTAATTTAAAGCCCCTTAACAAGTTCCTTACCTATGAAAGATTCAGAATGGAAACTATATCTTCAGCCATTCTGAATCTTTCTAGAGATTGCTCCATGGCGACCCTTGACCTCAGGGATGCGTACTATCACATTCCAGTTCACCCAGAACACCAGAGATTCCTCAGGGTTGCGGTGTGGTTCAAGGGCTCCTTCCTCCACTTACAATACAGGGCCATGCCTTTCGGTATTTCACAGGCCCCCAGAATATTCACAAAAGTTATGGCAGAGGTGATGGCACATGTAAGGGAACAAGATATCATCATTGTTCCATACTTAGATGATTTTCTCCTGGTGGCTGATTCTCCGGAGATCTTACAATCTCAGATCACACAGGCGGAAGTCATTTTTAAGAAATTAGGATGGGAAATAAATGAGGAGAAATCAGTCAAGACCCCTTCTCACACCTGCCAATTCTTAGGAATTCTCCTAGATTCCCGTGTTCAGAAATGTTTCCTACCTGCTAGTAAAGTGACCCAGTTACTGACTAAAATAGAACACCTCATGTACAGTCAGAGCACTACAGTCAGAGAGGCCATGTCAGTTCTAGGTCTAATGACCTCTTGCATTCCCGCAGTCCCCTGGGCCCAGTATCATTCCAGAACACTGCAGACACAGATCCTCTCTCAGTGGGATAGATCTACAGACTCCTTAGACTCTCTATGTGTTCTCTCTCCACAGACAGTACGTTCCCTAAGTTGGTGGACCCAGAGAAAAAATCTGGAAAAGGGGGTTCCCTGGGTACGCTCAGACGAAGTCATCCTAACTACCGATGCCAGCCCTCGGGGCTGGGGAGCCTACACAACAGACATCATGCTCCAGGGGTTATGGAAGCCAGAGGAAGCTGCCTTGTCTCAGAACGTCAGAGAGCTGAGGGCAGTCTTCATGTCCCTATCCCAGGCCCTACCCCTTCTAAGAGACAGACATGTAAAGGTCCAGTCAGACAACTCATCGGTAGTAGCGTACATAAATCACCAGGGGGGCACAAGATCCAGAGAGCTAATGAGAGTCGCACACTTCATCTTCAGACTGGTAGAACCTCATCTCTCCTCCCTCACAGCATTACATCTAAAGGGGTCAGAGAATGTAAAAGCAGACTACCTGAGCAGACACCAGTTAAACCAGGGGGAGTGGAGCTTGTCAGAAGTGTTTCAGCAGATCTGTGCCAAATGGGGTCTTCCAGTAATAGATCTCTTCGCCTCCAAAGTGAACAAAAAGGTAGAGAGGTTCTTCTCCCTGAGCCCATCAGACAACCCGATAGGGATAGATGCGCTAGCCCATCCTTGGAATCAGGGACTCCTGTATGCCTTCCCCCCGTTCAGGATGATCCCCAGAGTTCTCAGGAAGGTCAGGCAGGACAAAGCTCTGGTCATCATGATAGCGCCATTCTGGCCCAGGAGGGTGTGGTTCTCTTGGTTGAGGGTCATGTCAGTTACAGATCCCTGGGTTCTACCAGAGACTCCGGATCTTCTCAGTCAGGGTCCAATTTACCATCCGGAAGTCAAGAATCTCCACCTGACAGCATGGCTATTGAGAGGCAGATCCTCATAGACAGGGGGCTTTCAGAGCAGGTCATCACCACCCTCCTGGCCAGTAAAAAGAGAGTCACATCAGAGATATATCTTAGAACTTGGAGAGCATTTTGTAGGTTTGTAAACAAACCCATTAATGTATTAGTTCCACCAGATATCCCAGTAGTACTAGATTTCCTACAGGAAGGTCTAAATAAGAGATTAAGGCCTAGTACTATTAGGGTCCAGATTTCAGCTCTTAGTTCCCTCTTTGACTTTAAACTGGCGGAACATCCCTGGGTTAGGAGGTTCATGAGGGCAACAGATAGAATCTTCCCTTCCATCAAGCCCAAGCTCCCACCGTGGGATTTGAATCTAGTTCTCTCCCAGCTAACAGAACCTCCGTTTGAACCCTTAGCAGATCTCTCCATCAAGATTCTCTCTCAGAAGTTAGCCTTCCTTCTAGCTATTACCTCGGCCAGGAGAGTAGGAGAAATATCAGCTTTCTCCATTCAGCAACCCTATATGTCTATTAGAGAGGATAGGGTGATACTATCTCCAGACCCAGCCTTCCTTCCCAAAGTAGTGTCTGATTTCCACAGATCCCAAGAAGTGGTACTCCCCTCATTCTGCCCCAAACCCTCTAATGAGGGGGAGTCTCGTTTTCACTGTCTAGATGTCAGGAGATGTCTTATTCATTATCTACAGAATACAGAACAGTGGAGGCTTTCCAATAATATTTTAATACTCTTTCAGGGAAAGAATAGAGGGAAGGCTGCATCTGCCCAGGTGATAGCTAAGTGGATTAAGAACACCATTTCCTCTGCCTATATAACCGCAGGTATCGAAGTACCATCAGGGTTCGGAGCTCACTCTACCCGTTCAGTAGCCACATCCTGGGCAGAGAGAGCCTCAGTGTCTATTGAGCAAATATGCAGGGCTGCTACGTGGAGCTCCCCCCATACCTTTTTTAAGCATTATAGGCTCCAGTTATCCTCTCAAGAAGACTTAATCTTTGGGAGAAGGGTATTGCAGGCAGTGGTCCCACCCTAGGCGTAATTCCTATTCTAGTCTCCATGGGTGCCGTCATAGGGCGAGAGGGAAAACATGAATTACTAACCGGTAATTGCTTTTCCTCGAAGCCCATGACGGCACCCGCCTAATACCCTCCCTAATATTGTATATATTGACCTTACACTAGTAGTAAGACTTTGTATTGAGATAGTCATATAAGAAGTATTATATGATATTAAACTAGTAGAAGTTTTAAAAAAAAAAAAAAAAAAAAAAAAAAGAAATGAAAATATATTGATTTTCCAAAGAAGATTTAGATATGCTCCTGAGTTTCCTTGGTAACGAACTGGCGATGAAGGGGCGGTCTCTTCTTTTATGGATCCAGTGAACTGTTTCCTGTCCAGAGGAGCGGGAGGTGGACCTCTCCATGGGTGCCGTCATGGGCTTCGAGGAAAAGCAATTACCGGTTAGTAATTCATGTTTTCCTTTATGACCCGTTCCCTGTTTATGGTCTTTTCCTGGCTTTGGCTTCAAAAATCTGTCAGATAAATCTGCCTGTGTAAAACGCACCATTAGCCTTGTGGGTTACCTTGAGTCTGTTCAGATGCAGAATTTAAGTTTCCATCTTTTATGTGAATATCCATAGCCTTTTTAACCCTTTAAGGACATGGCCCATTTTCGTTTTTACGTTTTCGGTTTTTCCTCCTTGTGTTTAAAAGGTCATAGCACTTGCATTTTTCCACCTAGAAACCCACATGACCCCTTATTTTTTGCGTCACTAATTGTGCTTTGCAATTACAGACTGAATTTTTGCATAAAGTACACTGCGAAACCAGAAAAAAATTCAAAGTGTGGTGAAATTGAAAAAAAAACGCATTTCTTTTATTTGGGGGAAATGTGTTTTTACGCCATTCGCCCTGGGGTAAAACTGACTTGTTATGCATGTTCCTCAAGTCGTTACGATTAAAACGATATATAACATGTATAACTTAGATGGCCTGTAAAAAATTCAAACCGTTGTTAACCAATATACGTTCCTTAAAATCGCTCCATTCCCAGGCTTATAGCACTTTTATCCTTTGGTCTATGGGGCTGTGCGAGGTGTCATTTTTTGCGCCATGATGTGATCTTTCTATCGGTACCTTGATTGCGCATATACGCCTTTTTGATCGCTTTATATTACATTTTTTCTGGATTTGATGCGACCAAAAATGCGCAATTTTGCACTTTGGGATTTTTTTGCGCTGACGCTGTTTACCGTACGAGATCAGGAATGTGATTAATTAATAGTTCGGGCGATTACGCACGCGGCGATAGCAAACATGTTTGTTTGTTTGTTTATTTGTTTACTTTTATTTAAAACCTGGGAAAAGGGGGGTGATTCAGACTTTTATTAGGGGAGGGGGCTTTTTACTATTAACAACACTTTTTTTTTTTTTTTTTTTTTTTTTTTTTTCACACACATACTAGAAGCCCCCCTGGGAGACTTCTAGTATATACACTTGGATCTCTCATTGAGATCTCTGCAGCATAGATATGCTGCAGAGATCCATGAGATCGGCACTCGTTTGCTTTCGGCTGCTGCAGCCGAAAACGAACGAGAGCCGAGGACGGCGCCATCTTGGACGCGTCCCCGGCCGACATCAGTAACGGAGATCGCTCCTCCGGGACAAGGTCCCGGAGGAGCGATCTCCCCCACTAGACCCCAGGGAAACGTTGCCTCCGGTAATCGGAGGCAGCTGTCAACTTTGACAGCTGCCTCCGATTAGCTAATTAGCGGGCACGGCGATCAGACCGTGCCCGCTAATAGCAGCGGTCCCGGGCTACTCGCGGCACCCGGGATCAGGGCACTTCAAAGCGGGGCCGCCGCGCGGCCCCGCTTTGATGTGCAAGTGAGGACATATGACGTACGCATACGTCCTATGTCCTTAAGAGGTTAAATATCGAGCCTCCCAACTCCCAATAGTTTCCCAACTTTAGTATTTCTTTTCATCTCTAAGTAGTCAATGTAGTAATCTTTCTCGTTCCCTCCTTTCTAGATCTTAATTTTTTCACAGATGACCATGATGCTGGATATATTAATCGACTACTGCTACTACAGGAAGTTTAAGTTTTGCAGGTTGGATGGATCCATGTCCTACTCTGAACGAGAGGAAAATGTAAGTCTGTTGTCAGTGCTGGTTTAAAAAAAAAAAAAAAAAAAAAAACTTACAATGACAACATTCATAGAGGTTGAATGCAGTCTCTAGCTTAGGATGCTACACAAACAGTTGATATGAGGCTGCTGCATCCACAAAACACATTTCAGGCTCTTCACACCACATGTATGGATAGTGCAGATCCTCTGAAAGATCAGTTTGCAGGTATAGCCTGGAGTCCCTTCTAAAGAATCATGGGCTATCAAATTGAAGGAAGGTCTCTGAAATGCCAGTGACCATTAAAGGGGTAGTGTGGCGCTAAACAATTAACACACATTACAAAGTTATATAACTTTGTAATGTATGTTATGTTAGTGAATGGCCCTTCCCTGTGTTTTCCCCCACCCACGCTAGACCTGAAAGTGTACTGCTCTATACTCGCCTGATCCGTGTCGACCCCCGTCTGCCATCTTGCGACAATGATGTAATCTTTGGGCGGCCCGATCCAACCCGACCGTCCCTAGTGACGGACGCCCTCTGCCGCGTCATCAGCTGCTCAGCCACGATTGGCTGAGCATAACTGTGCTCAGCCAATCACGGCTGAGCAGCTTATGACGCGGCAGAGGGCGGCCAGCATGAGGGACGGTCGGAGCGGTTCGGCCGGTTGCCCAAAGATTACATCGTTGTCGCAAGATGGCGGACGGGGGTCGACTCGGATCAGGCGAGTATAGAGCACTACACTTCCGTGTCGACCCCCGTCCGCCATCTTGCGACAATGATGTAATCTTCAGGCAACCGGACGAACCGTTCCGATCGTCCCTCATGCCGGCCGCCCTCTGCCGCGTCATAAGCTGCTCAGCCGTGTAATGTGTTTAGTGAGTAATTGTTTAGCACCGCACTACCCCTTTAAGGCTTTAGTTTAACATGTAATTTGCTATACTGCACAAGTAACTTTCACTTAGGTGATTTGGCACAGCAGCTAAATATTTATTTATTTTTTTTAATCTTTTTTTATTTATTTTTTTTGCAGATGAGAAAATTTAACACAGACCCTGATGTTTTCATTTTCCTGGTTAGCACACGTGCTGGAGGCCTGGGGATTAACTTAACGGCAGCGGATACGGTTATAATTTATGATAGTGATTGGGTAAATATCCAGTTTTAATACAGTACTACTCCTCAACCCCTTAAGAAGCCAAAAATGACAGTGACTATTTTCAATATAGCATTTTTGTTTTTACCCCACAGCTTTCCTAAGAGCTATAACTTTTTATATTTTTTCCATTTTACAGGGCCATGTAAGGGCTTTTTTAATTAAACTGTGTATGTATATAAATAAAAAAATATATCTATTCCCGTACTGTGAACAGCATAAACAAAAAGCTTATGCTGTTAACGCCAGGATTTCTGACAAACAAACGGCTATGCCTTAGCATTAATCAGTGTAATCCGTGATCTTCACATAGAGCTTGCCTGTGGCAAACTCCATGCAATGATCGCTGAGCTGACTGCATAGAAGGTAAGAGCTCTTGCGGACATGTAGAATGACTGTCTTAAATGCCGCAATCATAGTAGCTGGTCCTCACACTCCCCTGCAGGGCTAAGCTCCATTCCCAGAGCCGCTGGACCGATTGGTGTACAGGTATATCATGGGTCTTAAGTGACAGGCTTCTGTGACGTACTGGTATGGCATATGCCTTTTAAAGGGGAACTCCAGGTAGAAGGGGAACTCCCAAAAAAAATAAACTTCTGCAGAAGCATATTGCATTACTTACCTGTCTGTCCCAGTTTTGAAACTACCAAAAATCCATTTGTTTGGGGGGACTTTTGCTCTGTATTGTGTTTTCTGTCCTTCCTGATTTAGCATTTCCCAGAATGCAATGCTTTCACTCGGCTGATCATCAGTCACCCACCCACACAATCAGTAAGATTAGTGCAGCAGCTGCTTCTGGCCGGTCAGAGATGGTGAATCACTCGGGATTGGGTTATCCAACCAAGCCTCCTGTGACATCACAACCTGCCCCCTGTATGCATCATCAGCGCAAACACACAATGTGAGACAAGCCTGGAAGATTTGTCTCCTAAGGTGGGAGAGCAGTGGGAGCAGAAGACAATGTGAATTGGCTTTTTTTTTTTTTCCACTTCCTGGATTTCTTTTAGCTACCAGTGTGGCAGAACCGCACAGATATGATAATACATTGTATAGACACCTATATAACTTTTAATCAAAGTTTTTCTTATCCAGAGTTCCCCTTTAATTGTTTAAAACACAAAATAATGGGTGCATGGATAGTGGATAGATTTCCCTTATCTATATAGGTATATAGAATCTCTATGTGTTTAAGATTAGCAATTCCTCTCAGTTTCTTTACCAACTAATTTTAATTCTTTGTAGAACCCACAAGCTGATCTGCAGGCTCAGGACAGATGCCACAGAATTGGTCAAACAAGGCCAGTTGTTGTCTACCGTCTAGTGACTGCTAACACCATTGACCAGAAAATTGTGGAAAGAGCTGCTGCAAAAAGAAAACTAGAAAAACTGGTGATCCACAAGAGTATGTATATTATGATCTAGCTTCTTGCAAAATGACATGTTAAGTGTTTAAAATAGTGTAGTTTAATAATCTTCTCATTCTTATTATTCACTCTTTACAGATCAGAATTATTGGCAGATCACTGTACAGTACTTTAGAACTGGCATATTGAAGTCCAGTATGTGCTTAGTGCTGTCCTCAGTGCTGCAAGAGGCCGGTGTTTTTATTAGGTGTCTCTAAGTGGAGTGACTGGGAGAAACTTATAGTGCCTATTCTTTAAACACAGCAGGATATGTTAAACTTCTGCAGGTTCTTCTAATGCAGTCGGTCAAGGACTGAGTTAAGCATGAATCACATAATGCATGGACATGTGAATGGAGCCATTTAAGCTAATGCCTCCGTAGTGCTGTCTGCAATTGCAGACAGGATATTCGAATGAGGCCTTATACTGGCATGTATGGTGAAATCGTCATGGGATATTTAAGTAGTGTCTACCCAGCCAAGTTTTGATGCCCATTGGTCATAGCAAGCAGTAGGTTTTTCAACATTTTGTCCTACAGAAGCTCCTCTGTTATACCAGCCAGGCTATCCTTCACTCTCCACAATGATCCCTAAGACAGCAACTGGCTGTCTTTTAGTAGGTACTAAGGAATGCATGCCAGGTCCACCCCACAAGTCATCCTAGGGGTTCTTGGGGCCCAGTCATTTAGTGATCAAAACGTGGGCCTTGACAAAGTTGTTTAAATCCTTTGAATTCTAGGTTTCATTTATTTTTGTATTTATCTATTTTTAGATAAATTTAAAGGTGGTCAAAGTGGGATGAATCAGTCTAGAAACACGTTGGATCCCAAGGAGTTACTTGAATTACTCAAGTCCCGTGATCATGAAAGGTGGGATTTCACAGGTTTTATATTGTCAGAATTGATGTTGGAAAAGAAAATTTCAGTTTGTATAAATTGAATAGAAAAAAATGTTATATGTAATACAAATCTTGTCTTGCCTATCTGCTACATGATTTCACTTTGAATAAAGATCCTTAACATTTATGTCCTGATGCAAGTAAAAAGATGTTGCTGCAAGCTAATGGGTCCACAATAGAGATGAGTGAACATTGAGCATGCTCGAATCCATCTGAACCCGATCGTTCGGCATTTGATTAGCAGTGGCTGCCGAAGTTGGATAAAGCTCTAAGGTTGTTTGGGAAAACATGGATACAGCCAATGACTATATCCATGTTTTCCAAATAGCCTTAGGGCTTTATCCAACTTCAGCAGCCACTGCTAATCAAATGCCGAATGATCAGGTTCAGATGGACTCTAGCATGCTTGAGGTTCGCTCATCTCTAGTCCACAACACTTGGGCATTTTTTAAGCCTATTATTGTGTACTGGAATGTCTCAAAGCATCCATTAAAGGAGTAGTGCAGCACTCAGAAATTATTCACAGAATAACACATTACAAAGTTGTATAACTTTGTAATGTGTATGTTATGTCTGTGAATCGCCCCCACCCACCCACGCCAGACCCGGAAGTGTGGTGCATTATACTTTACCTGATCCGTGTCCGGCCAAGTCGCTGCCGCCCGTCCCCCAACCGCCGCGTCACAACTGTGCTCAGCCGCGATTGGCTGAGCACAGTTATGCTCAGTGAATCGCGGCTGAGCATCGGATGACACTGCAGAGGGCGGTCGGCATTCGGGACAGTCGGAGCTGTTTGCCGTCCGCCCGAAGAAGACTTCACTCGCTGAAAATCGGAGACTGGTGTCGGCACGTGACAGGTGAGTATAGCGCACCACACTTCCGGGTACACGGGTGGGGGTGGTGTGACACGGGGAAGGGGGCCATTCACAGACATAACATACATTACAAAGTTAGTCTGTGAATAATTTTTTTACCGCCGCACTACCCCATTTAATTCCTACAGTAAAATTGTAATAGGACTCCCGTGTGAGTTTCCCTCCCTCCCTTAGTGGGTGTACAGTAAGGTGCTTGAGGTGTAGGGTTTGTTATCCTTTAAAGGGGTATTTCTCTCCCCCACCCTTCGCCCCTTCAAAATAACTTTTGCATTAATAAAGAGCCCACGCACAGCTTTCCATCTTTCTAATAACTTATTATGGTCTTTGCATAGTTTTGCTGCTTTTTAAGTGCACTCTCCCCCTCTGGATGCATAAAATCAACAGTCCTCTTCAACACCACTCCAACTCCTTCTGTTGTGCAATACATTTAGAAAATTTTTAAATTCTGCAAAGCATTTTCATTCTGTTCACACTAGGGTCATGGCTCTGCTCTGTGCCACACCTCCCCTGGGTGCTGGGTAAAGTTGGGTTCAGTCCTGGGAAACTTTTCCCAGTTTCCCAGGACTGGATCCATCCTTTCCCAGCACCTGGGAGGAGTGACACAGAGCAAAAGCCTGCAGCCTAATAAGCAGAATGCAGATAGGAACAAAGTTGCTTAATTACTACTGTAGATTGACTTATGTGTCATAGAAACGTCAAAAGCCTAGATCAGTCAGGTTCTGTCCTGAGGCGTGTACAGCTCCTAGAAGCACAATTGCCTTTCAAATGTTATCCCTGGAGCATAACCTGCTGCATATTAACGTGGTGTTTGTTTGGTCCACAAATAACATTATATGTAAAAAAAAAAAATATATATTTTTTCCCCCAGGGAAGTGAAAGGGTCAAATGGAAAAGTCATCAGTGACAAAGACCTAGAACTGCTGCTGGACAGAAGCGATCTTATTGGTAAGTTTATAACAAATTAAAGAATTTTTAATATGTAATGAACTACAATATACACAATCTTATTCTAACTGTAATTGACCATCTTCCTGTGAATGCATTGGCTCAATAAATGCTGTGCTATTGGTAAAGGCCACCTTTTATGACTTCTATATTTACTTCTCCCTAGCGCAAATGAAAAAGAACAACCCATCGCCTAAAGAGAAGAATGGGGTTTACTCAGTTGTTGAAGACGAAATTGAAGTGTGATTCTTGCTTTAGTGTCTCATTTTCTATTGAACCCGTCAACAGTTTGACCGATGTTAAAAGTTGATGCTGCTTAAGCTTGAATTAGATGTAAAGAATCCTAGTAAAGTGAGCATCTAAAAACTTGCATATTCTGACTTTGGATTTAAGTGCACTTTTATAACTGTTATAAAGCTTCCTATGGAAGTATTAATCCTTTTATCTTTGTTTTTTTTTTGTCCTTTTTGAACGTTGTTAATAAATATAGTAGTAACATTATGCATCCTCCGTCTGTTTCTCAAAGTATGATCAGAACATACAGTAGTGATTAGAGATGAGCGAACCGGGTTCGGGTCCACCCGAACGTTCGGCATTTGATTAGCGGGGGCTGCTGAACTAGTATAAAGCTCTAAGGTTGTCTGGAAAACATGGATACAGCCAATGACTATATCAATGATTTCCACATAGCCTTAGGGCTTTATCCAACTTCAGCAGCCACCGCTAATCAAATGCCGAACGATCGGGTTCAGATGGACTCATCTCTAGTAGTGATACAATGTAAGGGTGGTCTACAGCTGTTTAATACAAATCTAAAATACCTGGACACAACCCTTTAGCCAACTAATGTCCTATGACTTTAGGAAAGAATCCAGACAGTAACTGCTCTATAGTCTTTATACCACATGAGGAACACCAAGTTAAACATTCTTTTTGTGGATATTAGCGGAGATTTTTCACACATGGTGCAAAGTGAAACTGGCTCAGTTGCCCCTAGCAACCAAAAAGATTCCACCTTTCATTCCTCAGACTCTTTGGAAAATGAAAGGTGGAATCTGATTGGTTGCTGGGGGCAACTGAGCCAGTTTCACTTTTCACCATGTTTAATAAATCTCCCCCATAGTCTACACATCTGTTTTAAACTGTATGTGTGTGTATATATATATATATATATATATATATATATATATATATATATATATATATATATATATAATTAATAAAATATGGAACGTTTGGAAGCTTCTTGAACAGACTTGCAGTATGGTTTGGCAAAGCACAATGGTTGGTATTCGACTTTGCATTTGTATCCATAGGACTGCATCCATCTTCAGCAACCAGGATTCAATTGCAGTACATTTAACTTTAAAACTATGGGATTGATATTTGTCCCAACTGCTCCCAAATTCGATTTGAATAATCTTTTGACATTTATATTAACTTGGTATATTTTTTTATATTGTATTCGCTTCCTTGTCAGTGATCAGAATTTTTCTGCTAAATATCTATATCACCCTTTGATCTGTACAATTCAGTTAAAAAAAAACCTCAGGGTTAAACAATACCCTTGACTAGAGATGAGAATTTACTGTACAAACTTAGGGCCCTATTAACAGATTATCTGATGGATTTTATTTTTTTAAGCCAAAGCCAGGAATGGATTTGAAAAGAGAAGAAATCTCAGTCTTTCCTTTATTACCTGTTCTCTGTTTATATTGTCCATTACTGTATATCTGTCAGATAATCTGTTGGTGTAACAGGGCCCTAAGCAAATCGCTTAGTTGTGCTTGGATGATCACTAAATTGGTCATGTTGAGAGGGCATCTCTATGCACAGTTTGACCTGAAAAGGTTAATACATGGGTATGTTATATTTATATATATATATATATATATATATATATATATATATATATATATATATATATATATACTGTCGTATATGTATATATTCATTCTAATCTCAATCTATCAATCTATGTGTGTAATATCAAACGACTGTCATGTGTGTGGATATTTAGGTGTATGCTCCATCGTGCCTTGACAGCCTTGTAGTTCTGTAACAGCTGAAGAGCCAATGGTTCCCCACCCCTGCTGTAGTTGGAGGGCTCCTGGCTTGGATTGCCTCTTACACAAGACCATTTTTTTTTTTTTTTCAGGCAGGAACCTTCAATGCCGATAACTGGCCTGTAAAGGGGCCAGCAATTTGCTAATCCCTTTGTCAACTGATTGCATACTTAGGGGGTGTTCACACGTACAGCATCTGCTGCAGATTTGATGCTGCCCTCAGTTATTTAGATCAAATCACTTGCGGATCTGCACCATCAAATCTGCTGCGATACAGTACTTGTGAAGCTACCCTTAAACAGGATGATGTGTGGGCAACTGACTTTTGAAGCCTATACTAAACTGGGATGTGCACAGGACTATCATTTACAGGCAACACAAACAATGCAGTGGTTAATTTAATTGTGCTTGTTTGCATTGCTAAATCGGCCATGTAAATGGCAGGGGTTGAGCATAAAAAGAAAACGGGTTGTATCTTAAGACATCACGGGTGGAACTTCATGAAGCCATACCTTGATCTAAAAAACACACGTTTAGATATTTTGACACAAAAACAAGGTGGTAATGCCACAGCATAACCCAGACAAATTTAAAGTGCAGACAATCTTTTGCATTACTCTTTTATATATAAAAACAACAAAGAACTAACTCCTTGAATCCTTTTAGTTAGCACCAGTTTCATTCAGCAGGGCTTTATATAGCCTCCTCACTTAATGACTTGGCATTGGCAACACTAACTTCTGCATATGGTGATACCAAATGTTTTATTTGAAAGGGGTATTTTTTTTTAAAAAAAATTTCTTAACATTGTCAAAGGTTACTGATCGCACCACTCCTGAAACTTGCTGTAATCAAAGGCCGGCCGAGTATCAAACCCCATAGACCCTAATAACAGTGAATCTTGGCATAATAGTCTATACTTAAAGGGGTACTTTATGAAAATGGGGAATGGTGGGAAGATACCAAGTTACTGATTTGGCCTGATGCTTCCACAGCACCACCACTTATGTAGTTTATTACACCAACAGATTATCTGTCAGATAATCTGTTGGTGTAATAGGGGCCCTTACTGTTACCTGCTGGTCTTTTGTATCGCCTGGTCCAGTGGTGTCATTGCAGAGGTATCCCTGATCGGCTGATAGGTGCAGTCGCTGCTTGGCTGAGTGGGTAGTTCCTGTGGGGTTGTGATGACAAGAATAGGAAGATACAGGGAGACCAGCAGGTCACTCTGAGCAGTGAGGGCACTGGGACAGGTAAGTATAACCATATACTTGTGAGATCCCATTTAATCCCTACCTGGATTAAATGAGTTATCCAGCAAAAATTTTTCTTTTTAAATCAGCTGGTTTCAGTAATTTATAGATTTGTAATTTAATTCTATTTAATCTCAAATCTTCCAGTACTTATAAGCTGCTGTATGTCCAGCAGGAAATGTTTTCTTTTCAGTCTGACACAGTGCTCTCTGCTGACATCTCTGTCCGAGACGGGGGCTGTCTTACCTGCTCTGGGCAAAATACTGTGTGGAAACGTGGCCTAAGGGTAGCTTTACACGTACTGATTCGCAGCGTTAACTCTGCGAGTCTGCTAAGTCCTGGCAGATCACTTTCACTACGTATGTAATTCTGCTGGCCGCTTAACCTCTTCAGCTGCCACTCTCTATACATTACCTCTCCTCGCTGCACGGGGTCCCAGCGTCCTACTCTCCTGCCCAGCCAATCAGTGGCTGCGGCAGGGCAACACACTGATTGGCTGGGCGGGAAAGCAGTACGCTGGCACCCCGTGCAGCGAGGACAGGTAATGTATACAGAGCGGGAGCCAGCTGAGGGGGTTAAGCGGCCAGCAGAATTACATACACGCAGCGGTCTGTATGTACTGAAAGTGATCTGCCAGGACCTAGCCGACTCGCAGCGTTATTAACGCTGTGAGTCGGTATGTGTGAAGCTACCCTAAGGCTATGTTCCCTCAGTATTTTTGGTCAGTATTTTGCAACCAAAACCAGGAGTGGATTGAAAACAAAGGCTTTGTTCACACATTGTTAAAATTTAGTGGATGGCCGCCATGTAAAGGTAAATAATTGCTGTTATTTTTTAAAGTCGTTATTTGCCTTTAAGAGGCAGCCATCCACTAAATTTCTGAAAAGAAAACACAATTTCCTGCAGGACATACAGCAGCTAAGTATGGGAAGACTTGAGAGATTTAAATAGAAGTAAATTACAAATCTAACTTTCTTTAGGGTAGCTTCACCCCTACCGTATCGCTGCGTTTTTATTGCTGCGTTTTTTACATGCGCGTCTTGATTTTCACAAATTATGTGAAAATCAAAACGAGCATGTAAAAATCACACGTACCGTATCGCTGCGTTTTTAACTGTTTTTGGTGCGAAGGCACCCTAAACCAGTGTTTTGTTGGATAAGCCCTCTAAGGGTAGCTTCACACGTACCGTATCGCTGCGTATTTGGTGCGATTTTTTTACATGCGAGTTTTGATTTTCACATTAAAATCATGTGAAAATCAAAACTCGCAGCGATAAGGTACGTGTGAAGCTTACCCTAAGGGTACAAACACACACACCGTACACGCAGCAGATCTGCAGCAGATTTGATGCTGTGTTCAGTTATTTAGATTTAATTTGCTGCGTATACGGTGTGTGTGTTTATACCCTTACACGGCCTTGTCTCCAGCAGGAACACAAAATTTAAGCACGTTCAAATAAAAGGAGTATCTTTCTTGTTAGGGTAGTCTGTAGACTAATTTGAAGTGTGTGACTAGCTGTACAAGGTATACACTATTACTATGGCATTGATTTACATATGGTAATGTGTGTGTATAAAATAAAATTTTATTTAACCTGTAATCCTTTACTACATGGGTGTCAAACCTTTTAGCCTTCTAGCTGTTGCAAAACTACAATTGCCATCATGCCTGGACAGCTGTCCAGTAATGATAGTTTCACAACAGCTGAGAGGCCACAAGTTTGTTACCTGTACTCTACTCCCTCCATCTCCTTTACACCTGTATTGAGTTTTTTTTCTAGCATAGACACACAACCACCCTTTGTATAGACTATAAATATTGTCATAGATATCTAACAAAAGACAGGTGACACTGGTCTATGTAATAAAGGTTTTCTGTATTGAATATCAACAAAAGCAAAGATGAAAAAAACATCATAGATGTTGGTTTGAAATGATCATGTAGAAACTTCCACAGGTTCCCTCCTCAGTATTTCTCAAGAAGCTTTACGGCAGACATTCAGGTTTGGTTAAACAGGAGCCTTGCTGAGCAGAAACAGGCTGCAAAATGTCACTTTCAGCTGTGGAGCTGTTTATTTTGGGAATACTGTAACCACTTCGTATCCTTCAGGTGGCGTCATACGTTCCCGGGCATGCTTTTCACAGTACATCTTATCCTCCACAAAAAAGTGCCCCTTCTGTTTGAGATTCATTCCACAGTCAGTGCACACGTAGCATTCAGGGTGGCGAGGCTTGTCCCGGATCTTCACAAAGATTCCCCTGAGAGAGACAAATGTTACTTAGAGAAATATCATTCCTTGGCCAGAGAAAAGAAATACCAAATGTTGATGTGCCTCTACAAGTGAACTCATATTAGTAGTCTTGAAGGGTACAAACACACACACAGTATACACAGCAGATTTGATGCTGTGTTCAGTTATTTAGATCTAATTTGTTGTGTATTTGCTGCGTATCGCCGCAGTAAATACGCTGCGTATACGGTGTGTGGGTTTATACCCTTAAGGGTACAAACACACACAGCATATACGCTGCGTATTTACTGCTGCGATACGCAGCAGATTAGATCTAAATAACTGAACACAACATCAAATCTGCTGCGTATACGCTGTGTGTGTTTGTACCCTAAGGCAAAATAGATTGAGGTTTCCTGTAGATGGCTCATCAGTTATTGATCGGCACGGACATGACTAAAACAGCTTCCGACCTTGTTCACTATGTACTACGGACGCTAAACAGTGACTGTGCTATCCTGTGGATGGCTTATCAGTCTATTTTGGCCCAAAAGGTCCCTTCCTGTTTTCCTTCATTTTGGTAGCTTCACACAGGAAAGAATTTTTTTTAACGCTAAATCCATGAGTAACTTTACAGTGAATAGGAACTTAAAAGAGGATGGACTGGATCCACGGTGGTGGTTTATTTGGAGCCTGTTATGGGATGGAGGCCAGACTGGTAAAAAATTTTAATTGCAAGATCTAGAGTTAAAAACGTTTTCATATTTTTTTTAGCTATAGTAAGTACATGTTTTTTCACCTGTCCCTACTAACGGACGTTACTCTGTATGCATTTTTGCAGTGAATTACCGCAAATATGTATAGTAACTTCCATGGATGGAAATGGCACAGAAGCTGTGCCCATGCCATGGACAGCGGGTCCTGGCTGTCTGTGATAGCCGTACAACTGTCTAGAGCCATGCTTGGATCCTGGCAGTTAACCCTATAAATGTTATCGGCCATTTTTGGCCGGATCCTGAAAGGGTTGATCAACAAATTAAAGTTTTCAAACTTACATGCACACATTTGTTTTTAACAAGGTTTTACCATACAACAGCTTACCACAAGGGTATGAAACTATTTATACTGCTCTCCTAAAACCTAGTGCTTGCTGTATAGGCTACTGTCCAAAAAGTTCCCTTTAGTGACTAATACTGTCAGAAAGCACTGCTTTACCTAATACCTGGCTTGTCTAGGTGGCTGGAGAAGCATGAGAAAGTAGATGTGAAAAAGAGATCAGTGTGCATATCTTGCTTTTATAAGCAAGGGTAGCTGGTTTCTTTTGTTATACTTTAGTTCGGTTCCTGACACAATGTGCAAACTACATTACAGTATATGTTGGCATACATTCATAATTATATATATATGTAATATATATATTTTTACAGTGTGGTAGTTTAGAAAAGGATAATATATTGAGTGGCCTTGGTAATAAAGACATTTAGTGCCATGTTGGACCTTCTTTTGCCTTCATAACTGCAAAACAATTATTGGGTCTGTTTTGCAGGAATATTGGTCCATTAGGACAGGATGGCTATGACAGGAATTGCACAAAGGTACAGACATGTCCTAGACAGCTTGTTTTACTGAGTCCAAAAGATACTCTGGAATATTGAAATCTGGAAAGTGTTAGGGCCGGGGAGCAAGGGAAACCCACTGTCATGTTTCTTTAACCAATCCATGACTATACAACCCTTGCAACATGGTGCATCATCCTAAAGAAAGTGTCCTGCCAAAGGGTGAACAGCTTCATGCTGCTTATTTCTCTAATAACGTGGCCATTCAGTGTAGTTAGATGGATGACTAAGTTGATTGAGGTGGTCCGACCAGTGCATCTGCCAGTTCTTATTCTCTGTGTGAACACAGGCCTTAGATTGTTTTCCAGACGCTGTGCTGTAAGAAGATGCTGCTGCTCTTGAACAGCTCTCCACAGACTTCCGTATAGCCAAAACTATCCTCAGGCAAAACTCAGAAGAGGTTTTTCCTGGCACACCTTACAACGTGTTAGTACTTGTGCATGTGCCCTGTCAAATAATATGCAGGCTAAAGGCAACATCAGATCAGAATTGTACATTCATATGATATGTGTTGGAACTCTGCAATCTTATAAACCTTTGTGCAAAGATGCATTAAAGCGCACCTGTCATGTCAGGTAACTTTTCAGGATAAGCTGTCCCATCTGTGTACATGAGGATTAGCACTATTTACGGTCATTATATAACTTGTTGATTTCTATTCTGCAGGCTTCTATTCTTTTGTTGTCCCTGAGCTAGTGGGTGATACGTAGCATTTATGAGGTCTCCGATACATTGTACACAAACAAGAGGGGATCCTGCAGATCTATAAACACCCATAAAAGCAGCACTGATAGCATAATGTAGCAGTAGTGCACAGTGTAAGCTTTCAATCTGGTCCTGGTGTAAGGGCCCTATTACACCAAGAAATTATCTGACAGATTTTTTTAAGCCAAAGCCAGAAATGGATTTGAAAAGAGGAGAAATCTCAGTCTTTCCTTTATTACCTGTTCTCTGTTTATAGTCCACTCCTGGCTTTGGCTCAAAAAAAATCTGTCAAATAATCTGTTGGTGTAATAAGGCCCTAAGTCTTTCACTATGCACCCCCTCCCATTTCCCTGCCAGCAACTCATCTCTCAGTAAGCTGCTAATCCATCTTGTAAACAAAGAACAGGGCTAGCTCTTTTTTTTCAGAGCTGATGAAAGTTTAAAAAGTGGGAAGTGGAGTTTGAGAAGAGAAGTATGAAGGATTTTTCTCTGATAACATATATTACAAAGTTTCTTATATTTACGTGTACTGTTGTGGATTTAGGGTACGTTCACACTTACCGGATCCGCAGCTGATTTCATTTAAATAACTGATCACAGCATCAAATCTGCACCATCAAATCTGCTGCAGATCCTGTAGGTGTGAATGCACCCTTATGAAAAGTCTGTTAAAAGAACGACCACTATATACACCACAGGGAAAAACAAATGTTCAAAATTAAAGGGGTGCTCAAGCATGGGGGAACTTTTTGGGGGGGACCGGGGAGGAGGTGGCTGAAATAAAAGACGTCCACTTACCTCCCCGGTTCCAGCGGAGGGTCACTCATCGCGGCGCTCCGGTGCCCGGTTCCCGGCCGCTTCCGGGTGTCTGACGCCGCCCGAGACGCTACGTCTCAGGGCCGCTCAGCCACTCAGTGAAGGAGGCAGGATCCGTTTGAAGTCCGCTCGGATCCCGCCTCCTTCACTGAGTGGCTTAGCGGCCCTGAGACGTAGCGTCTCGGCCGGCGTCAGACACCCGGAAGCGGCCGGGAACCTGGGCACCGGAGCGCCGTGATGCGGGACCCGCCGCTGGAACCGGGGAGGTAAGTGGACGTCTTTTATGTCAGCCACCTCCTCCCAGGTTCCCAAAAAAAAGTGCCCCCACGCTGGAGCACCCCTTTAAGTGCTGTAAATATAGAGAGAAAGTAACGTATAGATTTTACTTACACAATCCCATTTCCACAGTGATCACATATTGGCAGTTTCTGTCCACTGCCAACTGAGGCAGCCACTTTAGTAGTCGGAGGTCTTACACTACGGAACCCTGATGGCTTCTCCCCTGTACCAGTAATGAAAAGGTAGATCCAAATGAGCCAGTATACATACAAGCATATCATATTACACCATGTGAAGCATACAAGGTGCTAGGCCTTTAAATGGTGCTTTTAAGAAATTGTAGGTGTCGTGATAGCAGTGACCAAGTTATCGTCCCCTTAGAACCTTGAGATTGTGCAGCAAATCATATATGTGTAACCTGTAGGGCAGCACATAGCATAGTCCTTGTGGGGCAGACCTTTCAGCTACACTCTGACGTTTCGGAGCGCTACAAGATGTCATCCAAAGCCAAAGCTTTAGCTATCTGGGCATAAAAGGAATTGTAGTTTTTTTAAACAGCAGGAGGGAGGCCAGTTTGACACCACTATTGTAGTGCTACAAAATGTCAGAGTGTAGCCACAGGCTTATACAGTACAAGTAACTTATTTAAAGCGGCAACAGATTTACCAAGAAACTGATCAAAGAACAGATGTCAGCCAGGACTGTCATATCATGAACATTACCACTGTTCCTCCATACAGACAACATGCAAATAAAGACAGGAATAGCGCACGTGGTGACAGAGATGAACAGCTTTCACGTGCATGTGATAAAGAGCTATTGTTCTGCACAACATCCTCTACCTGGATCTATGAAATGTTCACCTCTAGGATCTGTAAATACAAGTTCTGTGCCCTCAAAATCTGGCAACAGAAGAGATTGGTAAGTCATTTGATTTATTGATTACATACATCCAACCTGCAAAGCCATTCTGCACCTTGTGTTTACAGACAAGACATATTAGCTGCACATTACTCTGAATTAGTAATAGCTGACAAGATCAATCAGGCTGTACAACATATGAATATTATTGATGTCATTGATCCATGGCTGAAGTAACCATAGTATAGACAAGATATCATTCATATTGTGCTTTTTCATAATTCATTATAGTGCATTTTGTGCATTTCTGAAGGTCTACTGAAATAAGTAACAAGATGCTTTCTGGACAACTGAGCTGTCTGCAAACAAATCACCCAGTCTGCTTTCTCTCTAAAACAGTGACACTACTGTCAGCAGGCTGTGTTTGGTATTGCAGCTCAACTCCACTGACCTGAGTGAGATTGAGCTACTATACCATGCACACACACAGTCTATGGAGGAAAACAGAAGAAAATCATGTTTCTTTAATCTTGTACAACCTTAAGATAAGGAGAAATAAGCCTTGACATCAAATGGATTTTTTTTGAGGCAAAAGTAAAAAGATTCCTTTGTGTTTGAAAATTTCTCAATTTTCTGTTTTCATAGGAACCCATGTAATCTGATTTTAGTAGATTAAAAACCACTTGCCTTTTTCATCAGTCTCTAAAATTTCTTGCAAAACTAAGAAAGAAGCCGATTGTCTTGGTGGTTCGTTGGACTCTTGATTCTCTTGCAACATCTTGTAAACTTCAGAATCTTTATCAATGGGCCGAACACTTGTGGGCTGAGCGGCAGGTGGCTCAGCACTGAATGGGAAAGAAAAAAAGACAAGCAGAACTGGATTAGTATGGAAGTGTACCTACTGTTTTTACCTTTTTAAGAGGGCTGCAGAAGATTTGTAGGAAAGGGTCAGCTTTTTTCCCTCTGAAACAGCAGTACCTGCCGTAGTTTGTGCTTTGTATTGGAGCTTAGCCAAGTTAATAAGGCTGACCACCTGGAATACCCCAAAACAGCCCCTAGCCTGGAGCAGCACTCAGTGGAAAAGAGCAGACATATTTTCTAATGCCAGACAACCCTCTTAAAGTGACTGTACCACCAGGCCCAGGCTGAAGCACTAGAGGCGGGCCGAGCCACCCTTAGTGGGAAGAAACTCCAGCCCCTCCATGACGTGACTCCATTAGAATCAATTGAACCCTATCATAGAGGGGCGGGGTTTCCTCCCACTAAGGGTGGGTCGGCCCGCCTCCAGTGCTTCAGCCTGGGCCTGGTAGTACAGTCACTTTAAGCTATCCACACAATGACAATACTAGGACCGCAACTGACAATAAGAACAGGTGTGAACAGGCCTGGGGAGAATTTAACACAGTATTCAGCTGGCTTATCAGTAGTTCAGTGCCCACTTAACATATACTGTTATATATATTATACTGTATTATTTGTACTTTATTTTTTAAAGTAATATTGATCTTGCAATGCTATATATAAATAATTTTACCCTTCTAGTGAAGTAAACACCATGATGATCACATTTACAATAAAGAACCAAGAAAAACATTACAGGATGCATGCCAAGTGTTCTTGAACAGTTAATTACTAAAGACTTACCTCAGCCATAACCTAAGTTTTAGCAACACACTGTTAATTCTTCCAATTTAAAGGGAAAGTGTCATCATCTAATTTTTCTTTTACTGATTAGAGTCACATACAAAACATGGTTGCTTTTTTTCTAAGCTGTTTCTATTTTCTGATTGTAATTTTTTTTTTTTTTTTCATTTTACTTTTTTTTTTTGTATATTGTTATGGGGGCTGCCATCATGCCTGGGCTGTTCTTAACATCATTTAGTGACATGCTTTACAGCAAGTCTCATGGACATAGATGGATAGAGTCTGTCCCCTTGGGATGAATATGAAACATTACTGAGTGTACTCTGGGACCTGTGAGGGGAGCTGCTATTGTTTCCTCTATCTACTGGTGTCGCATGATGCTGCAATGCTGTACCGATCACTTTACAGCAGCCTTCTTTTATCATTACAAACAGACTAGGAAGTCTCAGCTTAGATTTGGCCCCAATGGTGAAAATGAAAACTGCAAGATCTCAGGATTATTTTATAATATGGATAGAAAAATACAAAAAATGTCAGCAAAAATTCTTAAAAAATTTGTTCAACATTAAAACACTATTTAAATGTTTTTAAAATTATTTTCTAATAACACATTCTCTTTAAAGACAGCAGACTACAGGTCCTCTCTTTTCTTTTATGACTGCTATTATAGGAGTTATCCAGGCTTATAAGATTTTTCATATTTTGCTAGGAGCATTATTAAAAAAAAAAAAAAAAAAAAAAGGAAAAAAGGCATACTCACTATGCTGGACCCTCTGCAGCTCCCAATGTCACATCATCTGGTCCCCAACTTCGTTCTCCTTCCAAGAAAGACTTGTCGAAGCAATGATGGCCCACTCAGCCAATTGCTGGCAGAGATGGAACACTGCTGCAGCCAGTGATTGACTAAGCGGGCTGTCACTGCCGAGACAAGTTCATCTTGGAAGTAGGATAAGTGACCAGAGAGCTGTAGATAATCCAGGAAGATAGGTATGCCCCCCCCCCCCCCTCAATAGAGCCTCCAGTAAAATATGAAAAAAATTACAGGCTTGGATAACTTCTTTAACATTGTGGGTACAACCAATGAAAATGGTCATTCACACAGAGACATCATCCTGGGTTCCATACTGTAAAATGAAGAGTGAGAGGACAAGCATAGCATGGCATGGATGTGGATAAATAAAATCATGCGATGCTTGGTATCAGTTGTGAAATATATATATATATATATATATATCACCACGTAGCACTGCCTGTCGCGTGACCCCTTCATTCATAAAAGGCGGCCAAAAATCCATCCGACTGGGAAATGCTGTGTAGCCCCAGCCTAATCCCTTTTGCATAGATTAATAAGTGGCATTGCCGTAATATAGACTCAATCGATAATAATGGCTAAGAGAGTTGAATAGTTCTCCTTAACCTGCGAAAAATTCAGCCAAGGGTATTACAAGTAGTAATCCAATATAATAAATATAACTTTGCAAAACTGGTAAATAGCAATATATAAACCAGGCTAATAAGAAAGGGGCAAACCAGTATGTGATACAGTAGCAGTGCAGACTGTTGTAGAGGATGGTCCTTTTTACACTCCTCACATTTATACAAGATATTGTTGATCTCTATCTATTCTTGCAAATCTGGGCTTTTATTTTTTATTAAAACTACATTATCAGTATTTAGGTCAAAAATCACTTGTGAGCAATAACATTAAAAGTTCCACATATTTCTATTCATTGCATGCAGGCGTGGGAAATTCACAGTGAAAAGCAAAGGATGAGGTGAGAGGAAGAAGTATTACATGGTGAGATGCCGTATGAGAGGCAGGCAGTGCCAGTCCACAACACAACATGCACAGTGCCAGGTAATGGTGCACACAGGCAATGTTACCTGGAGTAAGTTGGGTTAATGGAAGAGATCTGCCCCTGCAATGTATCCATAATGTTTTCCTGGGAATAGAGCTGTAATGGGGAGTTAAACTGGATGTGGGTGACTTTGAGTCCAGGAACATCCACCTCCACCGGACTGTTAGGACAAATCTGTGCAGCTTGTTTTAACTGTTCTGGTACCACTCGCACTTGATTTGGGATAGAGGAGGTGCTGTGCCTCCTCTGCAACGAGCCAGGGGAGGTACGGGACTGAAGAGGGTTGTAGACAGAAGCCAGGGGAGCTTTAAACAGGGCAGAAGGAGAAACAGGACTAGAAACCAGTATAAGGTTAAAGATCAAAGATAGAGAGATGTTCATGAGATGAACAACAAAAGGAAGGAAATGTCACCATTAATATTGTGTAAACAATTGCACACAGCCATCATTGTCCTATACAAAGTCTGTACATAAAACAACCCTCTGTGCAAATAAACTGGGGTTAATAATAATGTATGACATTATAGGACGTCATAAAAGTGAGCAATTAAAGGAGAAGTCCAGCAAAAGTATTATATTACCCCTTAAAAGTTATACAAATCACCAATATACACTTATTACGGGAAGTGCTTCTAAAGTGCTTTTTTTCTCTGCAATTACTACTGCATCAAGGCTTCACTTCCTGGATAAAATGGTGATGTCACGACCCGACTCCCAGAGCTGTGCGGCTGTGGCTGCTGGACAGGATGATGGCAGAGGGATGCTCAGTGTCCCTCCAGTGCCCTGTGTCCCTCAGTGTCCCCCTGCCATCATCCTGTCCAGCAGCCACAGCCCGCACAGCTCTGGGAGTCGGGTTGTGACAGCACCATTTTATCCAGGAAGTGAAGCCTTGATGAAGTAGTAAGTGCAGGGAAAAAAGCAATTTATAAGCATCTCCCGTAATAAGTGTATATTGGTGATTTGTATAACTTTTGGGGGACAATACAATACTTTAATAAAAAATTTTGCCAGACTTTTCCTTTAACTAATGAAATAACTGATGCAAGCTATGCCAGTCACTAGTACAAAATCTGTGTGCTCTTCTCTACATATTAAGGGAGATGCGAATCCGATCTATGTGGTCATTGTTTCTCTTACAGAAAACTATCCTCATGTATCTGTTATTAACATAAACTGGAGAACAGCATTTTCTGGATTAGCCAATCAATTCACTAGGAACTAGTGAGATCACAGGGACACTGTCTGTACAGACTGGACTTCTCTGACTATTCACTTGGCTCTTGGAAATGTGGCGTCACTGTCTTGCCTACTAGAAAATGGGAGCATTGTAAGGAGAAAGCACCTGATGGAGCCTGTTGGTGATTTTAGTGGCTGGTAAGTCATGCTGAAAGCACGCTGAAATTTGACAGGCCTCTGGTAAATGAAGAAAACATACGGTTAGTTTCCCATCTGTCAATCATCTGTAGGCTGCTTGTAAATGAAGAAGAAAATTAACAATGTTAAATACATGTTAAAAAAAATTCACAGTGTAAAAAGTGACATGTACCACTATAGAAGATCTAGAAAATCATATCAGAATGACAAACAACCATGTATAGTCCTCACACCTTACACCAGGGATGGGGAACCTTTGGCCCTTTAGCTGTTGCAAAACTACAATTCCCATCATGCTTTGGCTGTCCAGGCATGATGGGAATTTTAGTTTTGCAACAGCTGGAGGGCCGAAGGTTCCCCATCCCTGCTTTACACCATTGATATTATCAATACAAACATACTTACACTTTAGTTGGCACTTGGGCACCAGAGGATTTAGTCTCCAAAGTGTTATTGAAGTTTTGGATGTTGTCAGAGGAATAGAGGCCGGCTGGGTTGTTGTACTGAGCAGTGATCACTTTGGGGGTGTTGGAAGCGGATGCGGCAGTGAACGGCAAAGCACTTCGATTGTGTGCACTTCCTATTGGTTTTATTTCCTGCATGCAAGGGGACCAGAAGGAAAATCAGAAGTGTCTCTAACATGCACGCGTGGAGTGACAAGACAGCCGGTATTCATGCAACGCAAAACAACATGACTCCACATTCACTGGGCAGAATGGAAGCCTCCAAACCCATTACATTAAAATCTCATCTTGGACAATTAGTTAACTACATGAAATCTGTCTGATGCTTTCACATAGTGTAAGTGATTACAGCTCCAAAGATCTATGAACTTCTGCTTCAGTAAAGCAATTAGTATTTTTTTCATATTTGCAGATGACAGCAAATGCCCACAAGGTGGAGCTGTGCATATTAGGTGCCGGGCAATTTATCCTCCATCATAGCTTTTCTCCTCCTCCTGGATTTAATTGACAGTACCTGTGCTGTAGGAGATGGAAATGCTGGGCACTTGAGGTGATCGACCCCGCCTTGTAGGCACTTGCTGCTCATTTGCATAAACACAAAATTGCCCAACTAGGAAGCAAAAGTTCTAAACATAAGCCTGGAAAGGTAGGTGCTTTTTGAAACTCTGCCTGGCACTGTGATTAGTTTTACTATGGGAAATCACCTGGCAGATTCCCTATGAGGGTATATTCACACGGACAGGCTCGCAGCGAGATTCTCGCTGCGAGCCCGGCAGGTCCTGGCAGTTCCCATACACTACATACTTGCTGCGGTCTAAACGACCGCAGCGAGTATGTAATTATACCGACCTTAACCCCTTCTGCTCCTACCCGGCTCCCCCGCTGTAAACATACTTTACCTGTCCTTGCTGCACGGGTCCGGCGTCCTGCTCTCCTGTCCGGCCAATCAGTGTGTTGCCCAGCCGCAGCCACTGATTGGCCGGGCGGGAGAGCAGGACGCCGGACCCGTGCAGCAAGGACAGGTAAAGTATGCTTACAGCGGGGGAGCCGGGCGGGAGCAGAAGGGGTTAAGGGCGGTATAATTACATACTCGCTGCGGTCGTTTAGACCGCAGCAAGTATGTAGTGTATGGGAACTGCCAGGACCTGCCGGGCTCGCAGCCAAAATCTCGCTGCGAGCCCGTTCGTGTGAATATACCCTAAACCTTTTACAGCTATAAAAGGGCACCAGCATGGCTGGTCTTCATTCAGGACACCTGAACAGTTTCAAAGATTTTGAAGCCAACAATAACTAATACCTGGACATTTCTAGTCACAGAGGTGGCAGCAGAGAGCACTGTGGCAGACTTGAAAGAATCCACCACTTCCTGCAGGACATATAGTAGCTAATAAGTATTGAAATACTTGATATTTTTTAATAGAAGTAATTTACAAATCTGTATAATTTTCTGACACTAGTTGATTTAAAAAATATTTTTTCTCCAGAGTACCCCTTTAAAGCAACTCTGTACCCGCAATCTGCCCCCCCCCCCCCAACCGGCTTGTAACTTCAGATAGCTGCTTTTAACCCAAGATTTGTCCTGGGGTCCGTTCGGCAGGTGATGCAGTTATTGTCCTAAAAAAAACTTTTAAACTTTTAAGCAGATTGTCTCCCATTCATCAGCTGTGTCAGCCCAGCACATGGGCTGGATCGTTAGGGCACCTGTGCAGTGTTCAGAAAGAAATTTTTTTTTCCAGGGGCGGAGAGGTTGTGCCAGCCTAATGCATACACAATCTAAGCCCTGGCCGTTTGACACAGGGCTTAAAGTTTAAAAGTTGTTTTTTAGGACAATAATTGCCTCACCTGCCTGAACGGACCCCAGGACAGATCTTGGATTAAAAGCAGCTATCCGAAGGTACAAGCAGTTTAGGGGGGACAGATTGTGGGTAAAGAGTCACTTTAAACTGAGGTATCTGTTTAGGAGTTCACCTTTAAGTCATGTTGTTTTAAGGCCTGACGTAACTACTAAGGATAGTGTTTTTCTTAATAACTTTATTTACTTCATATAAAAAAAATAAATAAAAATATATAAATTAACAAAACAGTTATACAACTTTCATTGCCCACTGTAAAGACCTATTTACATGGAAGAACTATCTAGCACATGAGTATTTGTAGGTACACTTGTTCCCAATAATCAACCTCTGTAAAAGGGACAATGATCAGCCGACGAATGACAAAACACTTGATCATTGTCCAACTGTGTAATTTATGCGGATGATACAATAATATATTTCTGCATCACATCGAACTGCGTAAACGGGATGTGTGGCCCATAACGATATATGACAATATTTAAGGTTGTAACAATTATAGGCTATGGACACCTTTTTGCCATGCATATATTATGGTGCTTGGTTGAACAGCCTGCAATTTGCTGGGTTAGCTTTCTTTTTTCATTCTACTTCTACGTGCCTATGTGATTCTCCCCTGCAGTCTGCCTTGTATCTGCTTTCCTCTCTCTCTCCAGCCTGTGTTTGCTTTCCTCAGGGAAGTGAGCAGCAGCTAAATGATAAGAGCATTTTATGGAAAACTAATTAGAAAGCTTCTTCATTTTGCATACAGAAAAGAAATTAACAAAACATAAGTGTGCAGGTGCCCATTAGTGTTAAGTGGAGTTGGGATGGCAAGTTCACTGAACACTAGTGTCTATAGCCTTTATGTGCAGTCTTTATAGTATCAATATATAGTCATTATCTACTATATTTCTAGGTTTAGCTTTCCTTTATGGACAACAAGTGGAAAAGAACTGTGCAACAGTGAATGTTTATATCATGCATAGATGCTATGCACTAACACAGCTTTCCAAAGGGAACACAAAGTGATGATCTCAGACCCACAGCTACATCAATTAGACATCTTTCTATAGAACCTTCATAGATTGCTATAGATCAGCAGCCCTCAACTGGCCTCTGTGGTCCGAACTCGGACCACGGAGGCCAGCTGTCTGGACCCTGCTGCTAGCTGCGCTCTGCACAGTAATTATGAGCGCTCGTAACGAGCGCTCATACCTACCTTGCGGCAGCACTGACAGAAAGAAAGCCAAGCGGCCACATTATGCCCCTGGTGTCGGCACTCGAATGACGTCACTACGCTGGCGCCAGGACAAGGGGAGAGCGGCCTCTTGCGACCGCTGCAGTGCAGCCACAAGAGGGAAGAGAAGAGGAGACGTGGGACCCAGATGAGCATAAGTGTTTTTTTTATTTTTATGTTATATGGGAGGGGGAGAGTGCACGGGGGCTATATACTACTGGGGGGCTATATACTACAGGGGGAGAGAGAACAGGGAGGCTATATACTACAGGGGAGGGCACACAGGGGGGCTTTATATTACAGGGGGATAGCACACAGGGGACCATATGGGAGGGGGAGAGGGCACAGGGGGCTATATACTACAGGGGGAGAGAACACAGGGGGGGCTATATACTACAGGGGGAGAGAGCACAGGAGGGCTATATACTACAGGGAGAGAGAGCACAGAGGGGGCTATATACTACAGGGGGAGAGCGCACAGGGGGCCTATATACTATGAGGGAGAGCCCACAGGGGGGCTGTATACTACAGGGGGAGAGTGCACAGGGAGGCTATATACTACAGGGGGAGAGCACACAGGGGGGCTATATACTACTGGAAGAGAGCGCACAGGGGGGCTATATACTACTGGGGGAGAGCCCACAGGGGGGCTATATACTACTGGGGGAGAGCGCACAGAAGCATCAATTCTGTATGTAAATAGTTCAACAACCTTTGTGAAAAGTTAACAAAACTACTACTGATGTTCAGCTCGGACCTTCACCTGACAATGGACCCTGGTAAGTGGACCTTCACTAAAAAATTGTTGAGTAACCCTGCTATAGATGTTTACTATGGACCAGAGGTTCGTTTATAATCATTAGAGTTATTGAATATATTATGAATAGTTAATTTGACAATATGTTTTTTGCATTAATTCTTTGGGTTTGAAGATCTCTGCTTGCAGCCACCTGAGAGGAAGCTTTATTGATTACTTTTAAGTGATAGAAAAAAGTTGCAGTTTTGCAACAACTGGTATAGCTAGCTGTATACATGAGCTATGTATTGGCTGATCCTGCAGATTTTAGTGTGTATAGCTGACAGGCTAATGTGTATGAGGACAGATGATAGAGGAAAGATGTATCCAGCAGATTGGATTTTAATGTTCTTGTTCAGATAAGCCACCTCCAGGGGTGCCTGGCAGCAGCTTTCTCCCCACTTTGCATTGTCTATGGGGGATTGAGAGACATAGAAGTCATCAACAGCTATCTTATGTGTATGACCGGCTTTGCAGTCTGACCATCCTCACCATACACAGGAATAGGAAGGGTTGGGGTAAGCTGCAGCAAGAGCGCTCTTGCTGCAGCTTACCCCTATCTGAATAAAGGGGTCAACCATGATTTTCCATCACAAATCCTCTAAAAAGGGGATTTGGGGCCAACAATATTGCAAATTAAGGGCCGCATAAACAATCCAGCAATAGTTTCTGTAGCCAGCTGCTCAATAAGTGACAGCCCCATACACCTTAGAATGACGGCCAAGCAGTGGGTACGGCCGCCTGTAGTGTAAGGTGTATGGGGACCCTTTTAATGAGGCAAACATCTGTGTATCCACTTCATGAGCAATGAAAGTTTTTATTGGGAGACTGCAAGTTCTTGAAAAAAACTAAACAATTGATAGAAACATATAGTAAAAAATGGTATACTTTTGCATTACAACATGAATATCCTTCATCTGCTGAAGCTGCATCAGGCATTAACCTACAGTACATGACTGCATGGAAGGTGTTAAATCACCTTCCGTAATATCCATGGCCCCCTGACATTCCATAGCTATGAGGCAATCACGGCTCCAGTGCATGAAACAATAGTCCTGTTATATCTTGTGCCGGTTATCCCATTCTTATCACACCTAGCAATGGCCGACACACCCTTACAATGACATCATGTCTCTCAGGAAACAGAACAACAAGGACAAAGCACAACATGACTAAACCTCAATCCCAGCACACTACTAACACCGGGAGCACTGACATTTCCTCTCTACGTATTAGATTTCACAGGAAGTTACACAGCGATTTACTTTTACCTAACTCTCTGGTAGATTAACTATTAGGCTATGTTCACACTATGCAAAAACAGCGTCCGTATTTTATAACAACGACCATTGTTATACAAATAACGGCCGTTGTTTCAGAAAGTTTTATGTTGTGTTTTAGTGGCTGCTAATAAAAGCTGCCAGGGTAATAGACAGATTTCAAAAAGGGCTCCGCCAGTTCTCTAGTGTTGGCATTAAGGGTACAATGTTGATATTTGCAAATATTAAACATTTTTAAAAAGGTGTATTCCAGGCAAAATGTAGGAAACAAAATACAGGATGGTGAAAACATAACAAATAGGTTACACTTCCAATTTCCTGCAGCTGCTGTGACAACACTCCCAAACCCCTTACTATCTCTATCTCCTGGTTCCTGTGATGTCATGGCTCCATAGGAACTTCCCTTTAAGCCTCAGTTACTGATTGTCGAGCCATGATGTCACAGGAGATAGAGGAGACCAGTGGGGATCTGGGAGCAGTGACTGGAATGAGTAAGCGGAACTTGTTTATTATGTTTTCACCACTCCTGCCTTCCTCTTTTTTTTATTTGTATTTTACCAAGATTCACCCCATGTAAAAGAGCCAGGGATCAATAAAGAGAAGGCTTTTGCTGATCGCCGGGATCATGGGGCCCTCAAAATGACTGTTAATTGACTGCACTTTTTTCCCCATGTAAAAAGAGGATTTGTGGCCAACAATATTGTAAATGAAGGGCCGCATGAACAATCCAGCAATAGTTTGTGTAGCCAGCTGCTCAATAAGTAAGCCACGAAAACGGCGTTCTAATGTACTAGATCAGTGCTCATATAGAGCAGTCATCTGCCAATCTAAAATACATTAATAAAAGGTATATGTTTCTTAGGCATTCATGGCATACCCTCTGGACAGGCTCATAAGCATGCTCTTTGACCTCTTTGAGCTGCGACCTGTGCAGAAGTCAATCTACAGGTGAGGTAACATTGAGCACTTTTTGTCTTCTCTATTACTGTTATGCTGGACAGATGCCTGGCAGTCCTCTGCTTATCACCACAGAAACAACAGGAAGTCTCAAATTCGTTTTAGTCTTAGTGGTCAGAATGAAAACGTAATATCTTGATATTATTTTGTACTTGGTGATTCAACCGTCATTCTATGTAAAACTATACAAGTTACCTTAAAGTGATATTCCGGTATTAGAAAATTGATTACGAATTGATAAACAAAACTATTACTTTAAGGTTATGTTCCCACACAGTATTATTGCTCAGTATTTTGCAATTAAAACCAGGCATGGATTGAAAACACAAAGGCTGTGTTCTCACACTCTTGAAATTGAGTGGATGGCTGTCATTTAATGGGAAATAATTGCTGATATTTAAAATAAAAAGGTGGTTTTGAAATAACGGCCGCTATTTCCAGTTAATTGGCAGCCATTCACTAAGTTTCAACAGTGTGGAAACATAGCCTTTCTGTGTTTTCAATCCACTCCTGGTTTTGGTTGAAAAATACCGAGCAAAATACTGTGTGAGAACATAGCCTAAGGGCCCTATTCCACCGGACGAGATCGTTTGAGATCGTTAATCGTTAACGATTAACGATCTCAAATGACCGCTATTGCGAAAGACCTGAAAACGTTCACTCATTTCCATGGAACGATAATCGTTACTTATGATTGTATTTGCGATCGTTTTTTTTTTTCGCTATTGCGTTCGTATTTACTGCGAACGACCAAACGATGTCTTATTCAATGTGAACAATTTGCGAATGAGCAACGATAAAAATACGTCCAGGTTTTATAAAGTGATCAACGATTTCTCTTTCGGTTGTTAATCGTTAACTGCATTTCAACCGAACGATTATCGTTTAGATTCGAACGATTTAACGATAATCTGAACGATAATCGTCCGGTGGAATAGGGCCCTAAGACATATAACTTACTAATACTAATATTGCATTATCAATAATAGTATTGACCTCAGCACATTTTTACTTGATTTATCCCTGACAAGAAGTTGAAAGGGAAAAAACTACACAATGTGTATTGTCTCAGCAGCTCCTCCCTCTCTCCCAGGACAATTCATTAACCTCTGCTGTCTCAGGAGGCTTGCCTGGATCTTGCCTCTGAGCTCAAACCCCTTACACCTGTGTGATGTTATCACCTCTGACCAGCCCTTCCAGCCAACATCACCACCTCTGACCAACCCTACAGCTTACATCCCTATCACCCCCTATCATTTACATATAGATCTGCATTGGGACATTTAGGAAAGAATTAAGCATGTTTACAACATGCTGCCTTGTGCTGAACAATGCCACCAGCAGAGGAGCGAATACAGCAGCTTCTGCAGACGTATTATGTGAGAAAGAGTCTGCTGTGTAGAGCAATACTCTGATTGGGAACTGTAGTATTGAGTAGCCGCTAAAACAGGAAGAGCAATGATTATCTGAAGAGACCAACAAGCACAGAGAAATAGATTTTTGGTGGTTTCAGAACTGCAGCAATGCTGTATGTTTCTGCAATATACATACATATATATTATTTTTATTTTACCAAACGTCAGAATACCCATTGAAGTCACAGAATTAGCAAGCAACACAGTGCCGAGATAAGTGAGAACTTATGCTACATCTGAGCAAAGGTATATTTTCCATATGTTCTGCATATATAGGGACAATCTATCCAATGTATGTTCATTAGAAGTAAAATGTTATCCTCGAATGGCCTTGTCATGTGTATTATAAATGAGCCCAGAAAAGTTCAGATCAGAGTTAGAATAATGTTACCAGTAATGTATTTCTCTTGAACGCCGACCAGATTACGTCAGTTTCCTACACAAGCCTGTAAGAACGACTTCTCTCTAAATTACCTAGAAATACAGATTCTACAGGAAAGAGACACAACCCAGGAAGACAAAGATTTCAAAATGTTAGCTCACAGCTCGTACCATTCCCATTCAATAAAAGCAGTCCCATGGCCGTAAATATCTAAGTACCAGAAAACTTCTTTAACAGACTGGTCTTTCTAAAAGTGATTTATATTGTCTCAATGACACGATATTTACTTCTGCATTGTGAACAGGTTAACCACTTGTTGCATAAAAGCTAGAAAGACAAACCCAAAACAATACTAAAAATTCCGTTCCAATTGCCATGCATGCAGTAGATCTCATTCCAAGTTGTGATTTATTCAGCTTCTTTGTGAAAAGTGATATTTATTATGATGCTAAAAACATTGCATGCCAGCATCCAGCCCTTAATAACATGCATTGCGTAAATGCAGACCTTATTAGCATTCATGATATTTTTATTCTTACTTTAAGCCCCTATTACACGGAGCGACATAGAGGAGCTAACGAGCGCTGTCAGCGGCAGCAAGCGGGTAAGTGCAGGGGAGGCCGCAGCTCCTATACCACGGAGCGACGGCAGCAGGTCGCTGCTATCACACTCGTTTGTCTTTCAACATGTTGAAAGACAAACAACAGCAACGCTCTGCCGACATTGTTCATGTTGGCTGATCGTTGCCTTCTATTACACGGGCCGATTATCGTCCATCACAGCCGATATCAGCTGATTTGTGAGACAATAGACATAGTAATTGTAACTATTTGACTTTAAGCAGCAGAGTTACAGGGTTATACAGTAAGAGCTTTAGTCATTTGTTGGGTAATTTAAGGCCACATGCACTCAGCATTACAGATCACTGTACAAATCTGTAAATGTTATGTCAAGAATAAGGACCTCCAATTTTTTCTCTCAATTTCTATCAGAATTTGCAATTAAAAAAAAAAAAAAAAGTGGCATGCTTTACTGTAAGCTGCAAAATGGAAGTATTTTCCCCTAGAGACATTGCTTCTTGGGTAGAATATAGTGTCCCACAAAAGCACATAATGGGGGTGATTTATCAAAGGGTGTAAACTGCCCACAGCAACCAATCACAGCTCAGCTCTGGTAAAAGAAAAGCAGAGTTGTCATTGGTTGCTGTGAGCAGTTTACACCAGTGTATATTTTACACCCTTAGGGTATGTCCACACGGAGTAAATCAGGCAGAAAGTTCTGCCGCGGAATCCCGTCTGCCTCACTGTGTCATAGCCTGTCTATGGGAGAGCATGCACTCCTCCGCTGCCAACGCTCTCTGCTCAAAGAAGTGATATGTCACTTCTTTAAGCGGAGAGCGGCGGCAGAGGAGGAGTGCACGCTCTTCCATAGAGAAGCAGTGTCACACTGAGACAGTGTAAACATACCCTTACATATATCTGGGCTGTAGACTCCATTGTATTTAGTGCCTATTGGTCATAATACAAACCCATGGTCTTATGTTTGGTTTACACTGTGCTTTTGCAGTCCGTTCAACATATTTTTAATTGGTTACTTTTAACAGACAGAAAAACATAGTTAACACTATTTTTGTGTCCATTAAAAAAAGGGCATCTATTTCAATCCGTTTTTTTTTTTTTTTTTTATAATGGAAGACAATGGAAAAACGGATCCAAGCGGATGACACACAATTGCATCCGATTTTTGCATCAGTTTTTTTTCCATAAACGTATAAGTTAAACGGATTGCAAACACGCGGTTTGAACCCAGCCTTAATGTACTTAAGGCTCCATGCATGCCATTTTGGCCTTCGTATGGGCTCTAAAGGTGCTCTCCAGTATTAGTAAATAGGAACAAATAAAGCTATAAATCAAGTCTTTCATCTGAATGTGGGTACATCGGTGTAAAATATCCTCTTTCTCCATAGTAGATGAGATCATAGTTTACACCATACTAAGTCACAGCTGGGCTTTGTACAAACAGTGAATCACAAGGTCTGATAATATACAATAGATACAAAACAGCTTGACGCACAGCTTTATGGATATGTATATACATCATCTCAAGTGGAGAATCAATCATTGTTACGGAACAAATATTCCTGGCCACTTGGGAACATTAGAGGAATCATCACACTGTTTGCAATGGGTTTCAGACGCCTTTTGCAGTGAATTAATATAGCAGAAAGCTGAAAATTATGTTTATTTACCTAAAGGAGCAGGTTCATTTACTGTACAAGTACAAGCAACTAACCTGAGCCCCTAGTGAATGTGACACTATAAATCCCAGCATGCTGTTGTCCTGTCAACATTGGTGCAAAGTTTTAATTATTAGTTGCTCAAACAGCATGAAAAATAGGTTAAAATACAATAATATACCTGAGGATTTGCTGCCAAATTCATCTTATATGGATGTGTTTTGCCTTCATCAGTTACAAGAGGGGACCATATTTTAGACTCCACCCTACAAGAATAAAGAAGAAATACAAATTTATTGGCTATGTAATTTTATGGCTTTGTAATACTTGCTTAGTGCCCTTGCATGCTTTGCCTATACATTGCCAGCCTGTTCAAAATAACTCCAGATGACCCACAAAGTTTTAAAGCGACTCTGTACCCACAGTCTGACCCCCCCCCCCCCCAACCACTTGTACCTTCGGATAGCTGCTTTTAATCCAAGATCTGTCCTGCGGTCCGTTCGGCAGTTGATGCAGTTATTGTCCTAAAAAACAACATTTTAACTTGCAGCCCTGTGCCAAACTGCTGTGGCCTACAATATCTGTTCCCTAACTTTGCATTACCCCTCCGTCCCTCCTCCCCACCCTCTTCATCATTAGGAATGCCCCTAGAACATTTTCTCCTGTCTAAACATTGCACAGGTGCCTTAATGATCCAGCCCATGTGCCGTGCTGACACAGGTGAAGAATAGGAGAATACCTGCCTGAGGCATTCCTAATGATGAGGATGGCGGGGAGGAGGGACAGAGAGGTTGTGCCAGCCTAATGCATACACAATCTAGGCCACGTCAGTTTGGCACAGGGCTGCAAGTTTAAAAGTTGTTTTTTAGGACAATAATTGCATCACCTGCCAAACGGACCCCAGGACAGATCTTAGATTAAAAGCAGCTATCCGAAGGTTCAAGCGGTTTGGGGGGGGGGGGGGGAGTTGTGGGTACAGAGTCACTTTAATGGACAAAACTTAGTCTCATAGAAACTATGATAAGTCCATTTTTCTGAACATGTACAGTTACTGTGCAGGGTCTGCTACGGAAACGTACTCACCTCTCTGCTTGTTCACAGTCCCATGCTGCCACCACACTGGACTGCCCGGTGAGAGTGTACTGTGATATCACCAGACACTGTGCATGGGAAGCTCCAGCCGATCACTGGCCTCAACAGAAACATGCAAGAGGAAATGATTGCCTGCAGAGGCCCATTCACTGTACACACCATGCAGTGCGAGAAAGGGCCAGAAAACTTAGGTTGTCCAGTGATTTTTTTTTCCTTTCAAATCAACTTGTGAAAGTTATATAGATTTGTAATGTACTTCTATTAAAAAATCTTAAGAGTAGTAGCAAATCTCTATAGAAAACCTCTCCTGCTCTGGAAAGTTCCTGTCTCGGGCAGAGATGTCAGCAGAGAGCACTGTGTCTGAATGTAAATAAAACAACATTTCCTGCAGGACATACAGCAGCTGATAAGTATTGGAACACTGGAGTTTTTTTTTTTTAAATAGAAGCAAATTACAAATCTATATAACTTTCTGACACCAGTTTATTTAAAAAAAAAAAAAAAAAGGAAATAAATTTTGAGTGGCGGGACCTTTGTGGTTGTGAGACAATCCCTAAAGAGTCACTGTCGTATTATTTTTTTTTTGGCAGAAATCAATAGTACAGGTGATATTAAGAAACTTTGTAATTGGGTTTATTAGCCAAATATGCCATTATCTGCATTTAAAAAGCCTTTTCCCAGCCCCCCCCCCTCCTCTTTTCCATCCACTGCAAAAAAATCAGGAAATTGTGACTTGTTGCATCAGACGTACCCAGTCTGTTCTATAGAGAGGGGAGGGGGGAGGAGGGAGTTAGCCGACAGCAGAAAGCAGATAACAGAGGATTACAGACACCGAGCTGAGTGAACAGCTGTGATCAGTGCTCAGAGAGGTCAGTGGTGACTGTAAGAGGAGATAAAGGGTGGGGTATTTGTAGGTTAACTCTTTGTTGTCCTGTTTTGGTCTTTTATTTAGCTCTCTCCATAGGAGAACAATGAAGACAGAAGGGAAAGCTTCAAACTGTTTTTTCATGATAAAAATGCATTTTTCGGCTAATAAACCCAATTACAAAGTTTCTTAAAATGACCTAGACTATTGATTTCTGCAAAAAAAAAAAAAAAAAATTCACGACAGTGACACTTTAAGTTACATTTAGAAACCAGAGAGCTAGTCCAGTCCATGGTTGCATGGCTTTATATGGAGTTTTAATATAAATCTTTGAATTCGGGGAGCTAATTTAGTTAGTTTATGTTTCGCTAGAGTTCTTTCCAGGAATGACAGGCAATGGGAATGAGACTAAAATATCCATGTTAACATTCAAAAAATAATCCTGTGTGATAAATGACAGGATGTTTTAGATTCTAAAGGAAAACATATTACTCAGGATAACAGCTTATTTATTATCAAAATACGGTGCCAAGTAATAAACATTTTCCAAAATTCCATGAGAAAAAAACTAAATTCCTTATTGCTGGAAGATTTTTTTTTTTAAAGATGTCATTTTTTTAAGCCCATGGAAAGGAGAATATAAAATCAAACCCTGAAAAAAAAATAAAGTATAAAAATATACGCAATAGCAAATAGCAAGCTACAAGGACACAAACATTTGAAACATAGAGTGGTCCTTTGGGATTGCATTTTCTAATTGAATGGGACTTAAGGGGCTGTGTATCAGGGTGGTTTGGTGATCTCCCCACTGGGAGTCACCCCCTTGGCAATAGGATTCCCTCCCCTGGAGGGATATCTGGCTATTCCTGTGTTTTGAGACTCATAACTGAGACTCCAGAGACCCCTCTTTTTGCATAATTAAATTTATAGGGAGCAATGTATCAATGGAGACTCTTCAGTGAGTACTCCATTTGATTTTTTTGTCGCTGGCCTCCTTGAGCTCAGCCATTGCTGTGTCTAATTAGTACATAGGTAAAAAAAGAGCATCTTGCTTTAGAATGCAAAATCATGCCAGTCCTGTTATTCCTCCTAGAAATATATGAATAAATTGACAACTGCTGGCGGTGTGTCCCTACATTAATTGGCCAATACTTTGGGGGGGAGGGGGGGGGCTATACTGACAATGTCCAATCAAGGCTCAACACACAGATCTAAGAAAATTGCCATTTCATGGGGACTGCAGGTATGTACTAAAACAGATATGTCAGAAGACTACACAGTAAAAACTCCATAGCCACAGCCGCAATAAAATCTTTTTGGACTGTTTGACAGGCATTTTTTTTTTACAGTTGTCATTTCATGGAAGTGGAATAATAGCCATGGTTTTAAAATAAAGGCCTTCCAAAAAAAGTCTGTCAAACGACCAAAAAAAGACGTTGTGTGGTTGTGACCATGGAGTGTCTACCGTGTACTCGCAATGAACTTGTACTTTAGAAAGTCATAAAGACTCTATATAAAAGTTTACTATATTGAGTGCAATCATGTATTTAATTTACCAGCCAGGGGTCTCCCATTCTAGAGATTGGTAGGGGTCTAACCCCTTGATTACACACTGGGACATTTCCCATGTGCCCGGTAGCTAATGTGCCTAGAAATATGCTCTTGGTGTCCAATGGTTTAACTGGCTTCTAATGGCTATCTATACATGTCTTTACATACAGTAGTGCAACAGATATGAGTCCTATAGTCCATTCTTTGATCACATGAAACTATTTCCATGTTTTAGGGAAATTGAAGTCAGTTACTTGTCTAGTGTTGATTATAATGAGCCATAAAGATGGTAATAAGCCTCCATTTATGGCCCAGCATTGCTTTCCTGTACTATTACAGTGTAGATTTCTCTGCATCATGCAGGCTACACCTTTGTTACACTTATATATAAAGTTTAATTGCTTCGCTGAGACAGTGACAATCCCAGAACAAACACCACAACCCTGGGATCGAGACTATAATAGAAACTATAACAGAGTGTTTATTAACTGTATATAACCATGGAAACAACAGGCAAAGTGCTTCTCACAGATGTACAGAGCCGTAGCCTGTAAACCAAACACTTCATTCATGTGGTTTGATGCGGCCATGGTCCAGAATTCACCGTAACTAAGCTGACGGAGTAGAATGTGGCGGGCTCAGCATTTTCTCCGTATTAGTCACAAATTACAGATGCAGCGCTCTACATAACACAATCTCAAAGGTTCTTTTTTTAATGGTATCTAGATAAAAGGTCACCCAGCTTGTCCAATATTCTTCCTTAGGTTTCCTTTTATAATTCTGTTGGTTTTAATGCTACAGACTACCATGCAAGCACTGGGGCACGTTCCTTGGGCAGATATAAAGAAAAAACCTGTGAGGACATGTTGTTGTTTTTCAGTTTCTCGGCAGGTTCTCTGCTTTCCAGATTCGGAAAACAGTAGATGAGTAATATTTCTGGAAATTTTGCTACAATGTATCACCAGTGTAGAACATTGCTTAGGTTGTCACACATACACTGTTGGCTTGTCTTCTTCTCATATTTCATCTGGTGCCATCTTTTCCATATATGATTGCCTATAAAATGTTACCCTTCAGATCAGGCCACCTTCTTCTATTGCTCCATGTTGCATTTCTGATACTCACCTGACCATTGTAGATGTCTCAGTGGGTCCCAGCCTGTGCTCGACCTTGCTTGGTACTGACTAGTCCCCCCCTCATACACTTTATATAAATTGTACAAAGACTCTACCATTATAAAGTGTATGGGGGGCCTCCTGACTCCCCATCTGACAAACTATTTTGGTGGAGAGAAGGGTCGGCGTGATGGATTTTCACTGCCCAACCCTTTAGTTCTAAGCTTAGTTCTTTAGTCTGGCAGCAGCTTACTCCTCCACTCCCTATGAGGGTTTAACCACACCATGTATGAGGAGGACAGGATAGATAAGTGAGAGCTGAAGGATCTTTACCCCTAAAGTTACTGATGGCGTATAGGCTCCTTAACAGCTTACATGGCTCATAATAGAGGAGATTTTTTTCTGACCTGCTGATTTTTATTTTACAAGAACATGGACTGTGCGGCCTTCCGTAGGCGATTAGACAAGAATATGTAATAAGCAGGGCCGGCCTTAGGGGTATGCATCACCCCATCAATCAAAGGGGGCGCTGCCGGTGTCTGTACCGGAGGAAAGGAGAAGAGAAGAGAGGAGAGGAGCGCCGGCTGCCGGGAGACGCACTGCTGCGGTGGATCCCGCACTAGGTGAGTTTATTTGCTTTTTTTTATGTTTCTGATGTTCTGTGGCGGGATTACTATGGGGAACACAGGGGGATATTACTATGGGGGAGCACAGGGGGGATTACTATGGGAAACACAGGGGGATATTACTATGGGGGAGCACAGGGGGGATTACTATGGGGGAGCACAGGGGGGATTATTATAGGGAGCACAGGGGGAAACTACTATGGGGATGGCACAGAGGGGGCCACCTACTATATAAGGGCTTCACAGAGGGGTCAGACTACTATATAGGGGCACAGGGGATCTAACTATTATATGTGCTGGAGCAAGGAGCCTAAAATGATCCTGGAGAGAGGATTCATGGCCAGGAGAGGACTACAAGATGGCCCAGGCAGAATGGAGAGAAAAAGAAAAAATGAACGACTCTGATCAGAGAAGACGCCTCCTGTGAGTCACTGGATGTAACTGCACTGTCTTATAGGGTCTGTAGTGATAGTGGGGTAGGGGAGGGGCGCCAAAAGCAAATTCCGCACAGGACGCCATCTACCCTAAGGCCGGCCCTGGTAATAAGTAACAGGTGACAGACAGTGAGGTAATAAAGAAAGTTCTATAATAGAAGTTCATGATTCCACCAATGTCTAAACTCAGATAATGATTTATGCAGACATCAGTCAGGTTTACTATCATGACCTGTTCATTTCTTCTGTCTTTTGACTCTCAGGTAGGGAGATACATGAATCAAGCAGGCAGGGTTTCACCTGCCCAATCATATGGTTACCCTACAGCTAAGTAGTGCCCTGTGGTTGTGGCAAACACTTGCCCCCTGCTCCTCCGTAACAGCAAGCACTGTCAGTGATAGTAGAATGACAGCTCTGTGATGTATGAGGCTTCTTTAACATTACCATCTTTAAAAGCCATGTTATTGCTAGATTCCATTAAATTTTCATTATATTGAATATGGATAAATCCCTAAAACACAGTCAGGACAATCTGCATTATATTGTGGCATCTCATATCTCATGTGTTTTCCCTGAAGCAAAGCTCAGATTGTGACTGCTCCTTGCATTCAGATGCAATAGTTTTGCTCCCACGTGTCAAGGGGCGGCGAGGGCTTGGGGGGGGGGGGGTTTGTTTGACACAGGAATGTTTTCACATGAGCAGTCCTAAAACTCTGAGACTGCGTACATTTTCTATAAATCACCGCCTGTCCTCCCCACATACAGGAAGGTTTGGCACAATGGAGTGTTCTTATATTCTCTATAGGGAGGGGGTAAGCCACAGCCAGAATGCTCTCGCTGTGGCTTATCTCTCCAAAGATGTTGGGCGTGATTTTCCATCATGCCCAACTGCTATCTCCAATGACATCATCTGTTGGTGGTCATTTTGGAGAGCCCCTTAAGAGTTTCCATTGATGGACAAATCCTTCTTTTATATCATATGTCAGGGTGCTTGTTCCAGTAAAAGTGATCTTTTATCATCTGCGGATTGTGCTATCTGGCGGGGCTTCACGGGCGAAGCGCCACTTAGCTCCGCCCACAACACCATAGGCCCCGCCTTCTCAACGGCCATTGGTATGAGCCAACCTAGAGGGGTTGGGGCCTAGGCCTTTAGACTTGCCTGTTCCAATGGGCGTCGAGGGGCGGGGCCTATGCGCTGATGACATCGCGGGGCAAGGCCAACGATAGCATTGTGGGCGGGGCTAAGTGGGGCTTCGGCCGTGAAGTACCGCCCAGAGAGCACACTTTTTACTGGAATAAGCACCATGACTTATAATATAAATAAGGTGTGAAAACTGCTAAATGTACCTTTTACACCTCATAATGCAAAAAAGGGGGTGACAGTGTCACTTTAAGTCTAAGGCCTAGCGCAAACATCCGCAGAATTCCCTCCATACACGGACAGTGTTCTGCACTCTGGACCTTGGAGATCCCAGCATTAATTATGAAGTCTGGTTCTCCGATAGTGTTTGAAAGTTTGTGCTAGTGTACTAGTGTTAGTAGTAAATATCATTACAGTTATAGTAAGGACAGATTCCTGAGTTACACTGAGTTACCTGTCTATTGTGAGGCAGAGGTCATCTTCACAGCCTTTGATTTTATTCTGTGCTTCTAAGTGAGTCATTCCTTCTGTGTTCTCTCCATCAATGGCTGTAACAACATCTCCCATAGATAGATCAGCCAATGCAGCCTTACTCCCCGGGGTCACCTGGAAGGACGAAAGGTCTTTAGTCACAGAGCTACAATCTGTATCAAGTAAAATTACCTATGCAAGTCCATTTCCAGAAACTCCTCTGTGATCAATGCATGGCAATAGCTTAAAAACGGTAAACTAGTTATGCTCTTATAGCTTCATTTTGGAGTCAATTTTGTCTGTCTGTATAAGGGATGTAGCTGTGAGTATAGAACAGAGGCGACCTGTTATATTAAGACAGAAGGACAAGGTGTTTTCCTCACTCTATGCCCCTTGTGCCAATTCCCCATCCCATTGTTTACTAGTTTCTCTGTTAGGGCCCTTTTACACAGAAAGATTATCTGACAGATTATCTGCCAAAGATTTGAAGCCAAAGCCAGGACTGGATTTGAAAAGAGGAGAAATCTCAGGCTTTCCTTTATGACCTGATCTCTGTTTATAGTCAGTTTCTGGTTTTGGCGTCAAATCTTTGTCAGATAATCTGTCAGATAATCTTGGTCTGTTGGAATTGCATTCCTTTTCCGCTACCTATAATGTTCAATAACGCCAAGAACAGAGAGGAAAATATTTGCAGGGCTGGAGATAAAATATAAACTGAAGGAAGTGATTAATATCTGAAATGATCTCTACCCGACTGGCTGCTAAGTATCACAAGCAGAGCAATATGACAGAACAACTACCCAGAATTTCAAATAGTAATAAATCATCTAAAAGATAATAAAACAGTCTGTCACAGGCCATATTGTTATACAGCTCCTGGAAACATCACCACCATGCTAGAGACCATGGGATAGAAAGGGACTTGGTTGAAGTCATCATACTGTAAAGGGACTGGTGACCGGGCAATGGCACAGAGGTACTACTACTAGATAGTAAAACATGAATAGGGGGTTAGGTTTCTTGCCTAAAATAAATGTATGTGGCGTTCCCTCCTTCTTTTACCATATATACAAAACATGTATTTGTCTACTTTTAATCTTATCATAATCTTAGTTGTAGCCAACTTAGTTTGGCCATAGACCTTCAAGAACTGTTGGCAGACATTTATTTGGCCGACCCGTCTCTCCTGTCCTCCTGAAACACATGGGGGGTATCAAACTGGTGCAAACTGGTAGAACTGGCTCCCCCATAGACTTAGGCCTTATTCATACGTTCAGTAAAGTTGTCAGTTTTTCCGGATCCGTAATCACGGTTCAACTCAGAGCACATTGATATCTATTGGGCTATTTACACAGTCCATGTTAATTTTGATTCATAATCCGTTCCATAAAAAAAAAAAAGGACATGCTCTAGCGCGGATTGTGATTGCGGTAGGGATTACCAATAGTCTATGCGATCTGTGTTTTTACGGACGTCACGGATGTCACATCTGTGACGTTCGTAAAAGACACGGATCAAATATATGCAAACTAGTAATATTCACATTTCACGGAAACGGTTGAAATACAGATGAATTTATACGGACCACGGAGTAAAAATAGCGGGAGGTTTTGCAGTCCAGAAAAATTACTGAATATGTGAATGAGGCCTTACGGCACATTCCTGTGTTCTCTATGGAGAAGGGTACGTCACATTCAGACCACTCTGGCATCACTTTTCTGCCAGAGGGTGAGTGAGGGAGCAGCAAGTTCAGTCAAAAGGCGTATAAAGTATATGGGGACCTTTATATTGATCTGGTTGTGAAACCAGGACCCGTTTTTCAACACAAAACCACCAGGCTGCATGTTGCTTGTTCTACTCTGAGGAGCCTGCATTGCCTAAAATCTGCTTTGTTGGCCTGCAGTGATTCCGGACTCTACTCTGTTGGCAATTGAAGGTCCATTCAGCATGGCAGAACATTCTTCAGACAACATTCCTCAGACAACCATTAAAAACATCATTAAAAACTGAGCCCATACGATAATCAGGCAGCAAGGGTTGCACGGACATCATTAGCGATGTCCGTGCAGCCCTTGTAAAAAAGTAAACTCTTACATACCTCTCCATGCTCCCTGACATCCTGCTAGCTTTGGCCTGCTCCTGGGACTGTGTGAAGTCACAGGCCGCTCAGCCAATCACCAGGACTCAGTCACCAGCCGTTGGCCACGCATTCCTATTACACGTATTGATGTGTACCAGATGCTCAATGATTTTAGGTCTAGACATCAACAAACGATCAGCCAATTATTATCTCATTGGCTGATCGTTGTCTCTATTACACGGAGCGATAATTGGCCTGTGTGTATTTTAGCATGCGGTACTCACACTAAACACTGAACAAAAGGAGATGTCTTGAATATTTTGTTTCTATTTCTTTATCCATTGCATATCAATAACACGTCTGCTGATCCTATCATTTCCATAAGTCCATGACATTTCCCTCTTGGTGTTGCAGTTTGAATGTTCAGCAGTGTATATGCTCCTCATCACTCGGGCACTGTACAGAGGCATTGTTATGGCTTCATGACTGTGATGGATTGGTTTTTCCCATTAGACATGGAAGTTGTAAAATACACATTGCTTTCTATGGCTTTGTTCTAATCTACTCTGTATGTCTAAATATGGAGCACAATGGCATGAACAGTGTCTGCACCAACCAAGAAGCTGGACCAAGTATAGTCTGACTAGCACACAGAAACAGTAGGGTTATCTATTCACAGGTTTAGACAAGGTGTTGACATAAAACTATTAACATTTTACTGCATGTATAAGGCTGTAGTCGCATCATGTTGTATACTGATGTATATCACAAAGTGATCCTAGTGGGCCCATTGACTTGGAATGAATGTAGAGTAATAGTGACATTATTTCCTCAATGTGCACCGTTTCTGTGCTGGACAAACCACAGTCTAACATTGATATGCCAAAGATTTTTGTAGCCTCTAAAGCAAAGGCTGTCACTGGTTAAAACAGAAGTTAAATAGGATTTACTTTTATCTAATCCTGTTGGAACATTACCACTGTGGTCACCAGATGTGTTATCATTATGAACATGACATTGGCACACATGGTTGGAGCTATAGCACTGTAAAGGGATGACCTCAAGCGGGAAAGCAATAGCAGCGGAGTCTATCACATACGCGACATCCTTAATAGCTTGTAATAAGAGGATTCCACCTGTTCAGTACAAAATCATACTATGGATTATCACTTGACACACCACCTCATCAGCATCCAAATGATCTATGCTGAGAGCCAGAAACAAAAGACATGTACATGCCATGCCCTATTTATAAAACTACAGAAAGGTTAAGTAATATGAACTCATAAAGGTTACATGTATACTTGCAGAATGTGATCCATCTCCAAGTTCTTAAAGGGGTATTCGACTCTCCTGAAGACTAACAATTTGTTTCCTATTTGTTATTATCTTTTTGGTCTCCTTCCCCAGTTCTGAGCTGCTGATTTCTGCTGAAGACAGAGAAAACTGTGTGTGAGCTGTTCACTCCGTCCCCGCTCTGAACACCCTCTTCCCCCCTCTCGTGAGAGTTCAGTCACAGTGAGGTCACCAGCAACTTGAACTCAGAAGAACTCTCTTGGAATCACAGAGTGAAGAGACAGCTGGCTAGGGAACACTATTTACATGAACTGTCTCAGAAGGGAGGGGGGCGACGGGGAGAGCAGCTCACACACATTTGTCTGTGTCTTCAGCAGAAAGCAGCAAGCTCAGAACTGGGGGAATGAGACTAAAAACATAATAACACTTATGGAAGAATTGTTAGTCTTTAGGAGGGGATGATTCAAAATGTATTTTACCTAAGCGGAATACCCCTTTGCTTAGGAGTTTCAAAAAACAAAAAAAAAAAAAAGGAAAATAAAATAGATAGAGAAGCACTAATTTGGAGATCCAGTATGGGTCCAATAAAGACAGATATGCAGTCTCCTGCTGATCCTATCCCAGCTACTTTATGTATAAGGTTGTCACTTGGCTGAGAAAAAACTTGCTTAGCAATTTATACTGTGTTTGGGTAGTATATATTCTTTACTTGTCACATCACTACACACTGCTTAAAGGGGTTATCCAGTACTACAAAAACATGGCCACTTTTTCCCCTCTCTTGTCTCCAGATTGGGTGGGGTTTCAAACACAGTTCCACTGAAGTAAATGGAGCTTAATTGCAAATCCCACTTGACCTGGAGACAAGAGAGGGGGAAAAGTGGCCATGTTTCTGTAGCACTGGGTAACCCCTTTAAATCGCATACACCAAAGTATATTGCCAGTGCAAGGGTCAACGTTTTTGCTGTGTCTTTACCATAAACTGTTACAAGTCAAGTCATCATTTTTAGTCAATGCTGCGATAAGTTCTTTGTTCTACGACCTTCTTCTAGTCCAGGGCTGGATAATTCAGCTCCAGGGCCCCCTGGCATTGCCATTCTCTAACTTGGCCTCTGGTTGGGGACAGTAGTGATCGGTTTTCATGACTCTTGGAATGTGACCAAATATTTTCACTTACAAGCATAACATATGTGTCTTTTGCCATATAGTGGTCCCTCAACATACGATAATAATTGGTTCCAGGACAATCATTGTATGTTGAAACTATTGTGACACCAAAGCTCCATGGAAAACTGGTAACTGATCCTAAATCCCCCAAAATGGGGGGGGGGGGGGGGGGAATGAAAATTTAAAGGAAAATAAGCAGCTAAATAATATGGATACAGCAAGTCCTTACATATCAGACAGTCAGAAAGAGCTACAAGACACTCTAAATTTCTTTTTGTGTAGAGGACTGGACTGTTTTCAGGTCCTATACAGGTCACGCAGGGTCCCAGAAAAATAAAATGAAGCCGCCCTGAGGTGCAACTCATTCTGGTGCAGGGAAAGAGCGGTACAGGGCATGTAGTATCACACTGTACAGTAGAGAAGAGATACCAGACACACAACAGTACAGGACATGTAGTATCACACTGTACTGTAGAGAGGAGATACCAGACACACAGCAGTACAGGACATGTAGTATCACACTGTACTGTAGGGAGGAGATACCAGACACACAACAGTACAGGACATATAGTATCACACTGTACTATAGAGAAGAGATACCAGACACACAGCAGTACAGGACATATAGCATCACACTGTACTGTAGAGAGGATATACTAGACACACAGCAGTACAGGACATGTAGTATCACACTGTACTGTAGAGAGGAGATACCAGACACACAGCGGTACAGGACATGTAGTATCACTCTGTACTTTAGAGAGGAGATACCAGACAGCCAATCACTGCATGCACTTCACTAATACTGAGATTTTACCAGTAAAATGGTCACTTTCATTGGTCAATCAGCTATTTTTTTTTTTACATTTGCTGCAGATCCTGACTGTTTGTAGCAATGTATGTTGAGTCTGATCTCAAGTTACAATGGTGCAGAAAGTAACATTGTATGCTGAAAATATTGTATCCTGAGGCCATTGTAAGTTGAGGGATCACTGTACAAGACTGTATGACTTTCGCAGTAAAGTTTTTTTTAGAATCCTAGTGTCAGTAGTAATTCACCTGCACTTTGTATCACTAACAGCTGGGTATGTGGTACACTAGGGACACTATGCTGGCATCCCCATCTTGCCATGTGAAATATACTATTGCACCCAGGTAGCTCAGTGCTATTTCATCTGTCGCACCCCTCTTGGCCACCACACATACACACAGGTTCTGGGCCTTGTTAGTTTTCAGTGGTGAGGAGACACTGGCAGTAGACTTTTTACAGCATAAAGCCATAAACCCTCCAGTGAGCCCCAGTACAGGGCTATGGCTAGAATGGTAAAAGAGCAGAGCACAAGATAGGGTAATATTGTACATGAGAAAGTAAGCAGGGTGCTCACCTTGGCTTGTTGTGTAAAGTCACTTCTACTGAATAAGGACCTATTATTACACAGGGCGATTACTGGATGAACAGGCCGTGTGTCATAGGGCTACTGCGCAGCCGATTAACCTGTGTTCAAATGGCAGGGATACCATTTATATAGCATTGTATCGATGGCAAGCAAGTAGAAGCAGAACAACAGATGCAAACTGTCAAGAACTGATACAGAAACTTGTCCTTTAATATCAATGGGGTAATTTCATTTCCATTTTGCCTGATTGGATTAGACAAATGGAAAGTCAGGCGGAGAAGATAAACACAGGTGTGACCCCATCCTAACCCCTATACTGCTGTGTCACACAGGGGTAGTGTGTATGTGACACTGGGTAACAATACTGGACTTCCATAGAAAAGAAGAGATTGCATGGTATCACTCACTGCTGGTGTCTTCTTGCTGAAGAGCTTTTACTGCAGTTTGACCTCCCCCCCCTACTGCAGACTATTTGCTAATGGTATTTACATTGACACTATGCAAAACCATCAAATGACGGAAACACATGGCCAAATATTTCATTGCAAGTATGAATTGTCGGGCAGACCAGAGCGATCTTATCTGGGACACAAATAACTTTTCCACAGGAACATTCCTCCCACTAATCAGGGAATGTTTTCTGATACAGGAACAGACCCAAACTTCTGAGAACTGCTGTGACAGGGGGAAATTATTACAATCTGGGGAAACCATCTTCAAAGCTCCTTCTTGTATTTGTTGGTATGGTCGTAAAATAGTAGGGGTCCTAGTTCTCCAGAACATCACACTCGCCATTACACAGGCTGCATCTTCTTAGCTTTTTGCATTACTAGGTCTGACAGTTGCGCAATCTGTAAATATCATAAGAATCATCTTAAAGGAATACTAAACCTAGAAAATCTGCACCAATTTTATATAAACCTATAGATAATCCAGCCCTAACTATGTGTCTGCAGGATTCTCTACCTAGTCCTGAAACTATTGTCTCCTGCAGAGTACATTTTTATGGAGGGGCAAAGCTCCCATTCCAGCCAGTTTCCTTACAGCCAGAGGGCATGGAGGAGGAAGGGGACACATGGTTGAGGTCCTGGGACACATGGTTGAGGTCCTGGGACACAGAAATGATTTCATTATATATTTTCCAACTCTCATAGGCCCTTTAGCAAAGGTTGATTATTGGCCTATGGGAGTTGAGAAATATATAATAAAATCTTTTCTGTGCCCCATAGGAGGTGGTGGTGAGGTGCAGCTGGGGAGTCAGTTTTCGCAGAACCAACTAAATGCCGTACAGACCTTTCCATGGCTGAACCAGTCTTTGGTTCAGCAAGGTAGCCGACTCCTTGTGTACTTATGGTAATGCTCTACTGGTTTTAGGTGACTAAGTTTTAAACAAAACAGTAATTTACCAAAATGTTAGCAAGCGCTATAACCAATGGTGAAGCTACACTAAAAATTAGCCCTGTACTAGACTAATGCAAAGAGTTAAAATTAGTTTATTAATTAAATAATATATAATAAATAATCATCATGAATAAAACATTACCACAATGAATATATAATAAAATGTATTAAGGAACATATTATAAACCATAAAAGTGAAAGAAACTGGAAAAACATAAAATCCATGCTCAAAGGACCAGGAAGAATTAAGTTGCCCTCTTGGTCACTTGATCAACACCAATAGAAACGCAAAGCGCAATAATACAGCTAAGAAAATAAATAAAGACAGCAATTTACACTAAGTAGATGTAATGACTCCAAGAACTGTATACATGAAAGGTTGCGGGGTTAACACAAACAAGTTTCACATTGTCAGGGCCATAACATAGTAGCTATTGTTACTCTTCCTGTTTGTCACTGTGTTCTGAACATTGTCACTTTTACTGTTTACATAGTGACTCAGAGCTTTAAGCAATGCAAAGCTGATCTGATAATGGTCTGAAAGAAGAGCACTATCTAAGCATGACACTATCTCCCCCTCCATATACAGTACACCAGCCGCTTCTCTTATATTAGTTATAAGACAAAGCGTCATGAAAAAGATTGCTGGAAGCTGGAAAAAAAAAATCAATATATGTGATAAAAGTGTCCTCATTCAATACTATAGGAAAACTGATTCTCACACTGTTCCATAGCTGGAGGGTGGCAGGGCAGGTATCAGATGGTATAGGGGGCATCAGCAGAGGTGGGAGACAAACAGTCCTGCAGGAGTGAACCGAATATTTGGGAGAGGCATTGTTATTATTTACACTGTTGTGATCATCATCAATAAACACTAGTGACCCAGAATCCATTAGAATCAATGAAACTGCATTACAGAGGGGAGGGGGTTCCGTCACACCCGGGGGGGGGGGGGGGGTGATTGATGGGCCTGTCTCCAGTGATTCAGACTGGCACCAGTGGCGTAGCTACCATGAAGGCAGGGAAGGCGACTGCTATGGGGCCCCTGCAGGAAGGGGGCCCGAGGAAGCCTGCTCTGCCTTCACGGCCGGTACTGTATGCCACTGACAGCCAACCACTGTACCCCGCTCCCCCAGGGGTCCAGAGAGGAAGAGGGACCCACCACTGCACTGTTCAGCCCCCTCACTGTAGTGCCGGGTGAGTGGGCTGAACATCAAAAGGAGAGGAACAGAGGAGCAGGACCTGCCAGGTCCTGCACAGCACAGGAGAGAGATGAAGGACCTTATAATCAAATGACCCAAAGGTCCTGAATACTTCTATGTAAAGATCAGCCCGGATTATAGGAGGAGGAGGGGGAAGCCTGGGAGCTGTAAGTGTCAGTGAGTTTATGTATGTATCTGTGGGTATATATGTATATGTCAGTGTGTGTATATATGTATGTGTGTATATATTTATATGTCAGTATGTGTATGTATCTGTAGTTATTTGTGTGTGTGTGTGTGTGTGTGTGTGTGTGTGTGTATGTCAGCAATGTCTGTAGCACTGGTGTATATGTGTGTGTTTGTGTATGTCAGTAGTGTCTCAAGTGATTGACAGGTTTGCTCCCAAAGATGTTCTGCAGCAGCTTCTATTAATGCTGGGCTCTAACAAAAGAACCCACCATTAATATCTGCTGCATTTGCTTTTATTTCTGGTTCAGTATTTCCTATTACACTGAGATGATTTCCCTGTGTACAGTCTACTTATGGAGTATACATCTGCATGAGTGTAATCACATTACAGCGTATATATGTGTGTATGTCAGTGGCGTATCTGTATATATGTTATTGGTGCCTCTGTGTGTGTATATATGTGCATCATTGTCTGTTTGGCGGGGTGGGGGTGCGTACAGGATTCATGGGGCCCTGTACAGTTTTTTGCTATGGGGCCCCATGAATCCTAGCTACACCCCTGACTGGCACCATTTGTGGGAACAGGGCCGCGGTTCAACAAAGGATCCCAGTGCTGGAGCCGATCCTTTCATGTAAAAAACATAAAGCCATGTACAGTACCTGGTGGTACATTTGCTTTAATAGTCTTCCATCCATTTCCAGGCCCTGCTGTGTAACTGGGCTCACCAGTGCTCTCCTTTATTTTAAATATGTACAAAGTTGGGGTATAGGCCACTTCTAATGTCTCAGCTGTTTCTTAAACAAAAAAAAATTATAATATATATATTAGACGTGTCGGCTAAACTCAGCAGATTTCAGTGCGACCAGTACACCATGTAATGTATATGGCGACCTCATGACTTAAAACATGTGTAAAAAAAATGGACCCTCAGCCATGTTAATGACACTAAACCTTTTGAAACACATAAGGATGTATCGATTCCATTATGGTGCCATACACTATATATACTAAAGGACATTTTCATCAAGATAGGATGCCATAAGGCTTTCCCAATGACCCATTGTTACTGTGATTTATACACTAGTAAGACTTGTTTACTGGTCTTGTGAGGATCTAACACCCAGATGGTATTTCTCAGGGCCGAGAAGTCTGGATGTACAAATGCATTGTGCAATACAAACAGAAACCGAACACATAAACCCAGCAGAGAAATGTGTGAGAAAATGTTACAAGAAGAATATTATGGAATTTTCCCATAGCCACAAATATGAAGCAGTGAAAGAGTGCACACACCTGTACCACATAAAGTGTTATAGCAGAGTCTACTGCAAAACACACAGAGGATGGGCCAATACTGGGTGAGGGCTGCTACTTGTTTGGCAGTGTTCTCACATACTGCGGAACACACCACTACCCCATGAGTTCACCGATGAGCTTGCAATGTAGTATTGCATGGCTGCTAAAGAAAGCATTGGCCAAATACATTCCTAGGTATGTGAGAACATGGCCTTATGCGGCCTGAGGAGGGATATGCTCACGTCGGCAGCAAGCGGGTGAGTACAGGGGGGGCTGCCCGGGTGAACGCTTAATCCTCTGGGCAGCCCATAGCAGAAAGCAGCGGTCTGCCGCCGCAGCTCCTATTCTACGGAGCGACGGCAGCATATCGCTGCTATATTAGTCGTTTGTCTTTCAACATATTGAAAGACAAATGACAGCAATGATCAGCCGACATCGTTCATGTCAGCTGATGGTTGTCTTCTATTACACGGGACAATTATTGGCCGTAACGGCTGATATTGGCCAAATACGGCCCATAATCGTGTAGTGTAATAGGGCCTTAAGTATATAGGGGTTGCTGGACAGACATAATTGACAGCGAGGAAGTGAAGCGTGGTCTTCTTTTTATTATTATTATAACAGCTACGCTTTAACTTTTACCTTGTAATCTCCCGCCATATGTTTTAGAGATAAAGGTTTCTACAGTAGTTGTAATGAACTCATAGATAAGAGATAAAGAAAGGTTGTTGCAAAGTCTAAAAGACTGGAATTAATAAGATACAAGGTGGCACCCAAGGTTCAGCCATCATTCCCCCTGCTGTAAGAATACTCATACTGACAACCAAGATGCCAAACTACAACCTATGGAGATGCGTAACATTGGAAATCATGGACCCTGCAGTTGTGGTCCCAGAGGTAAATTCAATGGGGCACATTTATAAAAAGGGGTCCCTGGTGTACACCTGGTGCAGATGTTTGCACAAACCACACCAACATCTTCCCCATTTCCATTGTGTACATCCCACTCGCCCATCAGAAGGCCTCCAGGGAAAGTGTGCATGAGAGAAAGGGTGTCCACTTTTTTTTTTTAAAAAAGACGCCCGTTATTGCTTCATCAATGCACACAGTGTATTAAATAACGGACATTGTTTGCGCAAACGTTAAAATAATGATCTTGTCAATTATTTTCGGGCATCTTTTGCAAACAACAGGCGTTATTTTTTACTTGTTCACACAGAGTTTATCTTTTTTCACCGTTCTGTCACCGTTTTTACTATTAAACTCAATGGACTTTACAATTAAAGACACATCCAAAGGCCAATTAGTCCACCTAAACTAGAATAATGTACCAGCAGCCGTCATTGCACTGGCGGCAGCAAAACAGCAAAATGATTGTGGATTGTTACTGGGGCTGTCTGGGAGAGAGAGATGCGCCGGGACGCTTAGGAGGAAGGTATTTGTGTCACCTTCCTCCTTGGTGCCAGTCCTGCGCTGTTAGTGAGAATATTCTCCGCTCCAGTGCACAGTTAGGAGCACTGCCGCATCATCCGGCCCGTCCCCTCCATTAATTATCATTAGAATGAGCGGGACGATGATGCGGCAGTGCTCCTAACAGTGCAGCGGAGCAGAGTTACTCTGACTATCAGCACAAGATCGGCGCCAAGGAGGAATGTAAGATACACACCTTCCTCCTCAGCAGTTTCAAGCACTATAAGGGGCTATCAGCAGGTCAGATTTGTCTAACCTGCTGATAGTTCCCCTTTAATTACAGATAGTTAAAGGTACACAAAGAATATGTTATTCAGTCACTCTATGAAGTGCTATGTTGTATTCTGTATCTCACCTGATTATATGTCTCTCCAAGTGAAAAGATGCATTTGCTACAGCGTTTCACAAGAGTAAACTGACATTTCATATTGGACTGGTACAATTGCCCTGTTGTAATAATTCTTATCATAGAACTGAGTAATATTCTTCCACTGTTCCAAAATAGCTTTGTTTTATGAAGCTTAAAGTGAAGCTGTAACCTGGATATTGAGTACCAAAGTGTTGACAATGTCACATAGTTCTTAGAAAAAGGATGCACGTTGTACCTTTCATTTAGCTGTCTGTGACTACAATGTGCTAAAAAATGTTTTAGGTTACATCTTAGTGCCCAAGAGGCGTGGCCCAGGCCATTCAGAGCTACAAGCTGCCCAGCCACGCCTCTTTGGCAATTCACAGCGGCATAAAACTGCATTTCTTTAGTATATTGCAGGCACAGACAGCTAAATAAAAGGTAATATGTGTATATTCTCCATAAGAACTAGGTGATATTTTTAGCACTTTGGTACTTTTATTCTTCGCTTTAAGAAAAACTGAACTTCTTTAAAGTGAATGTACCATCAGGTACATTCGCTTTAAGTGTAGCATATCGATAGAACGGCGCCGGCGCTGGGAAGCCAGTGCTACGGTCCCTTTTTTGAACCATGGCCCAGTTCCTGCGCACAACGCTGATTACCAGGCACCAGCCCGGGCTGAAGCACTGGAGGCGGGCATGCCTACTCCTCAGTGGGAGGGAACCCCCGCCACCTCTGTGGCTCCATTAGAATCAATGAACCCGGGCCACAGTTCAAAAAAAGGACCGTGGCAGCGGCTTCTACGCGCCAGCGCCGTTCTATTGATATGCTACACTTAAAGCGAATGTACCCGCTGGCAGTGATGTCACAGCCCTTCTGACCCCTCTTCTTTCTATAGGTCTATTAAAGGCCAGCACTCAGGGTCTCCAATGCATCTCTATAAAAGTGTTCTCATAGAGATGCATTGGAGACTTCAGGCCTCCTGAGTTGCAGAGCTTAAAGGGGTGCTCTGACGAAAATCAACTGATTTCAGAAGGTTACATAGATTTGTAATTTATTTCTATATTAAAATCTCAAGTTTTCCCATATATGTATGTCCTCCAGGAAGTAGTGTTTTCTTTCCAGTCTGACACAGTGCTCTCTGCTGCCACCCCTGTCCGAGACAGGAACTGTCCAAAGCAGAAAAGATTTTCTATGGGAATTTGTTACTGCTCTGGACAGTTCCTGTCTCCGAGAGAGATGTAAGCAGAGAGCACTGTGTAAGACTGAAAAGAAAACACCATTTCCCGCAGGACATCCAGCAGCTGATAAGTACTGGAAGGCTGCAGATTTTCAAACAGAAGTAAATTACAAATCTATCTAACTTTCTGAAACCAGATTTTGAAGAAAAAGATTTTAGCTGGAGTACTCCTTCAAGCTGAAGAGGTCATGTGGGCACCAGCAGAATCCGAGCGGCGCCATAGGTCTGTAACAAAGCAGCATCGTGGGACACTGATCATCATTGGTAAGTATATGTGCCAGTCTGCAGCAGGAAGAAAAACAAAAACAAAAAGAAACCTGGATTGCTTCTTTAATATCCAGAAGACAGGTTTATGTGACAGTACTTTGTATGTTTGTAGGCAAACCTCATCATCTACATCTACATGAAGAGGGTGTTGGCTATACGTTACCAATATACATCAGAATACTATTCCGACATATAAAGCAGGGTATTCACAAAGTCTACTAGTTTTGTGATTCACAAATAAAATGTATACACTCCTAAAACAGACCAAATACAGTAAAAAATAGGCTGCGTCTGGTCTATTGAACTTTATTTGCATGCCACGGTATCTGTCAGAATACAGATTTTTTCCAGTATCCCAATATACATGCCTGGCATATAACCAAAACAAGATGCAAATAGCCTAGAGTTAGAATAAGGATCAACCTTCCCCCCCCCCCCACATAAACAGTATATAATGCTTCCATGTGTATCTATGTTGGGTATCACTGACCATAGGCAGAGATGTTTCTGGGGAACAAAAAGAGCTAAGAAATAGATTGTATATTCAAATTATGGACAATTTTTTAATAACACAAATGATAATGAAGTATAAAAATTCACAAATTTAATAGAAAGAAAATGGGGGAACATTAAGGGTTGGTGGTGCCCTTTCTGGGCAGAGTGCCAGCATATTGCCCTAGGGTACTATACAAACCACAATCTCTATCCAGCATGGTTCCCCCACCTGTGGCAAAACTGCAATGCCCAGCATCCAGCTACGACATGATGGGAGTTGTAGTTCTGCAACATCTGGAGAGCTACAGGTTGGGGAATACTGCTGTGACATGTCAGAAGTGGCGCATGCATTTCATAAATATGATGGTCCCCCAGTAACCAGTGTACATACATTGCTGTTTACTGATAACTATTTGGGATTCAGCACCCAATGGGAGTTACTGCATTGCGACTATCTACAACAATTGCGCAATTCCATTTTTTTTTTAATTACTATTTAACTCATAATACTTGATCATTTACAAAACCGTCCAGTAATTCAATGTCCCTTACAGCACATTGTCATATATAACTCACTTTGGAAACAATGTCACTCAATGATCGGTCAGGATATTTATAATACATTGTATAAAGTTATCTAGCGGTTTCAGGGTAATGGACAGAATGAATAACCCTGGGCCAGGTGAGCAGAGAGCTGCCAGGTAAGGACACACTCCAGCGGTGACTCCCCGCCCTGTCACTGCATTGTATAAGCAGCCAGGTGTCTGCGGTGTAACCTAAGCCTTTACAGGCTGCCTGCATACAGATTACAGGGTAATATCCAGGACACTTACACAATAGTTTACATTAACAACAAGTATATACTGCTAATAGAGTGGAAAGAAGTTAGTTCACTGAATCCCCCAGAGTCCCAGCTGTTAGCACAGGACAAGGCGGACACTTACCCTAGAAATAGTTAAAGGTTGTTCAAAGTCTTTTCCTCCCACCAGCCTGAATCCCCAAGGTGCTGGCCCTTTAATAGTGATGCGCTTGGTTGCCATTGTGAAGCTCCAGTGACTATGTAGTGAAGGTTTCCTTTCTCTCAGTTCCTTCCAGGCTCAGGCTGGGGATGTTCCTGTACAGCAGGCGCTTTTCCTGCTTACTGAGCCTCCAGCACAGAGGGGTGTGGTGTCTGACAGCCAGCAACTCCCATACACAGGGACTGGATGGATGGGACTCCCTTTGTTTTGGGATGGTCCTATAAGCTCCCCTCCCCTCTCTGACACTGTGTCCTTGTATGGAAGAGCAGGGATCCTAAACCCAGGGAATGTGTCCACAGCTCAGCATTCCTGCTCCATCCGCCATCCCTTATACTTCCAGAGATTGCACAAGAGCCCTGCTGCACCTTCACCCCAGACCACCCACTATATATATATATATATATATATATATATATATATATATATATATGCCGGAGGAGAGAGTGGCATCATTAAGGATATTGAGAAATATCGGTCACTAGACTCTGCATAATAGAGAAGCAGCTATGGTGATTATAAAGGAAGGGCCCTATACTTCTTCGCCATATCTTACATAGCATTGTGATGTCCTGGGACCCCATATGGCAGTGCACAAAACCACATATATAACCTGTCATGCAGCTTTCAGGGAAGCAGGTCTAGGAATATGCCTAAGGCGCTGTTCACACTATAGGGGAGATTTGTCATTTGTGTCCAGGTGTGTGATGGTGCACACATAGACTAGACAGTCCAGCCTGATTTATTACAGTAGTTCATTCTTCAGTGTTTTTGTGGCCTGAAGAAAAAGAACGCCCCCTCTTTTTTGATCTCTTTAAGGGTCTGTTCACACGTACAGACTCGCTGTGTAAAACTCGCACAGAACTCGCATGAAACTCGCATGAAAGTAGCTGCGTTTTTTGTGGTGTTGAACTTGCCTGTGAAAATCAAAACTCACATGTAAAAATCGCACCAAACACACATAATACACATACACATACATACATAATACACATACATTGGCTTTATAGCAATCAGTATCGCTGTGGATTTATGTGCGAGAAACTCACAGCGATAAATACGCAGCGATACGGTACGTGTGAAGGCACCCTTAGGGTGCTTTCACACATACAGGACTTGATGCTGCAGATATCAATATGGGTATATTCACACGAACTGACTCGCTGCGAGTCCGGCAGGTCCTGGCAGTTCCCACACACTATATACGTATCCCACACACTCTATATGTGAACATAGCCTAAGGGTGCATTTACATGTACAGGATCCGCAGCAGATTTGATGATGTGTTCAGTCATTTAGTTATAGGGTATATTCACACAAACTGACTCGCAGCAATTCTCGCAGCGAGTCCGGCAGGTCCTGGCAGTTCCCACACACTATATACTATATGAACGACCACAGCGAGTATGTAATTCTATCGCCCTTAACCCCTTCTGCTCCCCCTCTGTAAGCATACATTACCTCTCTCCTCGCTGCACAGGTCCGGCGTCCTGCTCTCCTGTCCGGCCAATCAGTGTGTTGCCCAGCCACAGCCACTGATTGGCCGGACGGGAGAGCAGGACGCCGGACCCGTGCAGCAAGGAGAGGTAATGTATGCTTACAGCGGGGGAGCCGGCCGGGAGCAGAAGGGGTTAAGGGCAGTAGAATTACATATATAGTGTGTGGGAACTGCCAGGACCTGCCGGACTCGCTGCGAGAATCGCTGCGAGTCAATTCGTGTGAATATACCCTATAACTAAATGACTGAACACATCATCAAATCTGCTGCGGATCCTGTACATGTAAATGCACCCTTAGGCTATGTTCACACTATGTAAAAGTACGGCCATTGTTGCCATCGGCAACAACGGCCATACTTTTCACGTTGTGGAACACTGCCTATGATTCAATGGGATCCCGGCCGGAGCGTATACACATCATATACGCTCCGGCCGGGATCCCGTGTGGCGCCGTAAATAACTGACATGTCAGTTTTCTGTGGCCGCAATTCAATGAATTGCGGCCGTAGGAAACCCTGTGAGTTCACACAATGAAGCGAGTGGTTTCGGCCGCTTGCTTTTTTGTGTGCTGTGGGAGGTTCTGATGCGGGCACGCGCTGATGCGCCTGCATCAGAACACCACTGCCAAAAGATCATCCGACCGGTACTGCAGTACCGGCTGGGATAATCCGTGCAGAGACAGGCCGCTCCATGACCCGGCCGGAGGCACAGAACGGCGGTCTCTCATGTTGTGTGAACATAGCCTTATACAGTTTTGTGGTGTTTTTCCCCAAAATAGTGTGTATGACTATATATGGTTTGTGTTTTGTTTTTTTTACATAATAATTTCTATTAAAGAATTTAATTGGTGCACATATGTGTATACATATTTTTATGTGCATATATATTTTTCTTTTTTTTTTTTTTTTTAATTCATAAAGTCTATGGGAGGAAAAATGGGTTCATAAAATATGCCCTAAAAGCATGACGTCATATTTCCCTACTAACCCCCCGACAACATCTGGCTTCAACCTTTTGGCCCAAGAAACAACCATGTGTTAATAATAGTGTTTTTTTTCAGTGGTTCAGTCAAATTTAAGCTTAAACTGCACCAGAATTTTCTCCAGAATGTGGCACATTGTTTGGCTTATGGTGTTGTATATTCTATCCATTTTATAGCACATTGTCTACATATATGGACCCTGCACGGGACATGAGAAAGAGGGCTAAAAAGTGCTATAAATTCACAATAAATGTGCAAATCTTGCCAGAATTCTATCTCATTGGCAATAGTGTATCCGAAGCTACCGTCTAAAGGGATGGCTTTCTGGGAATTTCTGGTCCCCAAGGAGTCTATGCACCCCCTTCCATTAATGTGATGACAACAGAAACTAGTATATGGGGGCAGGGGTGAGATAGAAACTGTCAGGGGCTCTGAAATGGGGTAGGACTGGGGGAGGTATTGGCCAGGAGCACTGTCAGGGACAAGGGGGATACTAGATGACATGGCTCTGTGTACTGGGGGAGGGATGGGGAAAATGAAAGTGGCAGAGGCGGGAGGGAGGCCAGGGGGAGAAATACCTTGACACACATGGGCTTTGTGTAGGAACTCTGTGGGGGTCTAGGGAAAGCAGCACAGAGGCTTGCTAACACATTCTGCCATTGCACTTTTTTTTTTTTTTCTCAGAAAAAAATCTTTCAGTGCACTTTCATTTCTTTGCCATATTACCCCCTAAATAGTCACCCAACTGGTCTGCTTTGCCCAAAGAAATAATCCACAGCTTAGCTTTTGTTTCTCTAATTGATCTGGTAAAATAAAGCTGAGCTGTGATTGCATGGTGTGTATTAGTGAATGCAGTTTCCCCCCCCCCCCCCCCAGCTATTTTTCCAGTCACGTGATTCGCTGATCATGTGAGTCATATGAATTTGTATTAAAGAATGTGAGGGGAAAAAGCAGCACATTTACACTTGCATTTTTTTTTTTAGCTTACTGATGTCTATGGAAAGAAAAGTGGCACACACTAGGTGAAAAATGTCACAGCTACAGGATGCTGCGTTTTGGAAAAACTGCCCCTCGAAAATGTCACTCAAAAGAGAAAAGATGCCAGAAACAAAATAGCATTGTAGGTCAAGAATTTTATATTCCCTTATTGTCTTTCAGCTGTTGTATTAGGCTACACAGCAATTCCCAGTCACATGAGCAGGAACCACTGTGTCGCAGGGTGGATTTCTGTGCAATTGCGGGATCACGGCCACAGGTCAGTCGTAAAGTGACCCCATTCACTTGTACTTGTGACCCCATTCACACCGGGGGCGCACATAGTGTGTTACTGCAAATCAGGAATTAGAACTAGAATAGTGGCTTTCAGAGCTGCTCACCTGGGGTGGTCGTGCTACGAGCCCGACATCCCCGATGGCATCAATATATTGGCTCTTGCAGCCAGTCCGCGGACCAGGGGATCCCGGTGGAGAATCAGAAGAAGGCTCTGCAGGCTGGAGGTACAGCCGAGTAAAAGGTCCGGGACTTTGGTGGCGCTGACGGCATCCGACGAGTTTTACTCCTTGAATGATGGGAGTAGCAGTCCATAGCGCTTGCATTTTTTCACCCAGAGACCCACCTGAGCCCTTATTTTTTGCGAAACCAATTGTACTTTGCAATGACAGGCATTATTTTTCGATAACATATGCTGCGAAACTGGAAAAAAATCATTTGCTCTGTCAAATTGAAAAAAAAAAAGGAATTTGTTTTGATTTCGGGGAGTTTTGCATTTACGCCGTTCACCCTGGGGTAAAACTGACTTGTTATGTATGTTCCTCAAGTTGTTACGATTACAACGATATATAACATGTATAACTTTTCTTGTATCTGATGGCTTGTAAAAAATTCAAACCATTGATAACAAATATAAGTTCCTTAAAATCGCTCCATTCCCAGGCTTATAGCGCTTTTATCCTTTGTTCTATGGGGCTGTGTCAGGTGTCATTTTTTGCGCCATGACATGTACTTTCTATTGGTACCTTGATTGCACATATACGACTTTTTGATCACTTTTTATGACATTTTTTCTGGATTTGATGCGACCAAAAATGCGCAATTTTGCACTTTGGAATTTTTTTGCACTGACTCCGTTTACCGGGCGAGATCAGGAATGTGATTAATTAATAGTTCGGGCGATTACGCGCGCGGCGATACTAAATATGTTTATTTATTTATTTATTTATTTATATTTATAAAATGGGAAAAGGGGGGTGATTTGGACTTTTAATAGGGGAGGGGATTTTTTATTAATAAAAAAACATTTTTACTTTTATCTTTACTTTATCTAGAAGTCCCCCTGGGGGACTTGTATATAGACAGCACTGATCTCTCATAGAGATCAATGCTGTGTATATACACAGCAAAGATCCATCAGATCGGTGATAGATTGCTATGGCCTGCTGCAGGCCATAGCAATCTATTGCCGAGCCGGGATCAGAGTCATTCCGACGCTGAGGCCCGGCACGGGCAGAAGAACGGATCTCCCCCCCTCGATTGCGGGGGGGAGATCCGTCCCACTAGACACCAGGGACAGGGAGAGCACAGCATCTAAGTGCAGCTGTCAGGTTTGACAGCTGCACTTAGAGGCTTAATTAGCCGGCGCGGCAATGGGACCCGTGCCGGCTAATAGAGGCACTGCCCGGCTGCACATGTCAGCCGGGATCAGCGTTGTTCAGCTCTGAACACCCCCTGCGGCACCATGACGTATCAGATACGTCATGGGTTGCTAAGGGGTTAAGGACTTGCCATCTTCTACATCTTCCATTGGTCAATAGCAAACATGTGACAGCTGTGGATGTTGTCAGAAGTGAAAGACCTGCAAGTTTCTATTGGTTGCTACATTTCAGCTATTTGCATATGTGCTGTGATTGGCTGGTTAGTCTGTGCTCTTTGTTGTGCTGAAAATTCTGCCATTAATTTCTATGGCAATTTTGGGTCTTTAACATAAATTTCTTAAAAATGAGAAATCCGATCGAAACAAAAAATACTTAGCACACCTGTCACCGCTTAGGGCTTTAAAACAAAGTTTGAACAGGGCCTGAATGGGCTGTATTGCAGAAAAATAGGCTGGAAGAAGAATAAAGAATACGGATTACAATATAGTACACTATAATGATTACAGTGAAACCATGTATCAAATGGATAACTAGCTACCGCCAGGGATATAATAATAAAATAATAGGATGATACAATATTTCATGGAGGTACCATGTAGGTTATGCAGGGGCATAGTTAAAAGCTTAGTCATGAGTAGAGATGAGCGAACCTCGCGCATGCTCGAGTCTATCCGAACCCGAACGTTCGGCATTTGATTAGCGGTGGCTGCTGAACTTGGATAAAGCCCTAAGGCTATGTGGAAAACATGGATATAGTCATTGGCTGTATCCATGTTTTCCAGACAACCTTAGAGCTTTATCCAACTTCAGCAGCCCCAGCTAATCAAATACCGAACGTTTGGGTTCGGATGGACTGTAACCCGAACCCGGTTCGCTCATATCTAGTCATGAGCCCTGGTGCAAACGTTCAGTGTGCCCCCTCCCCAGTTTCTGGGGCTAGTAGCCATAGTAAAAATACATTTGGACCAACCCCATGGAAAGGTGTATGGATGCATGTACTGAGCTTTGTGAAATAAAATGATGAACACTAAATTATTTATACACAGACAAGCCCTTTTAGAACCTGGTACCTGCCAAGCTGTTGCTCTTAACAGGCTTTTTTTGCACAAATTAAATTAAACAATAATGCAATATAATATGTACTGGACTCCCTTTTCCCATAGCATATTGATGCAGGGGCTTTGTCTATTGTAACAACAACTTCTGCTTTCTCTTGCCCTAACAGCCATGCCACAAAATATCAAGGCGCTGCTGTAGTCAACAACAACACACATATATACTGTATACACACACAAACACACATACATACATACATTTATACATAGACACTCATTATTGTCAAACACTTTTTTTATTTTGTGGCTGCAAGAGAGAAGTTTTGTGGAGCTGCTAGGGGGCCCTCTGCAGAGCGGGCATAGGGGAACTCTCTATTCTTGTGGGAAAGAGGGTCTTTTTACTGTACTAGGGGTCAGTGGCCCTCTTTGTTTTGTTTTTTTTTGTGGGGGGGGGGGGCTCTCCATAACGGTGGTGGTAAGGGGGCAGCCTTTTTTACTTCACTTGGGGAGGGGTACTTATCTTTCTACACAAGTGGTTACATGGGTCGACAGCTGCCTCATTTGGCAGATAATCATTCTGTATAATAGAGCATCTTTCTGCTACTACAATACAAGAAAGCATAGGTCTTTTTGGCCCTGTTGCTATTTTCTCATCAAGGCCCAAGAAATGGGTCCATGGACATGGAAATGTATGGAAGAAACAAATATGATGCCCTGGGGTCATGACACACTACACTATAGACATGTCTCTTTTACCCCTCAGGGTAGGTAAGAAGTACAGGAACAGGGTTAATCAATGGGGTCCAGACATCAGGCCTCTTAGCAAACTACATCATGATTTATTTTACCAGATGGCACAAAAATAAGAAAAATAGGGGCATAAAACTGTGTGCACCAAAAATTAGACACAACCCCCCCCCCCAGCTTTTATAATTTGCATTACATTTTAGCGTCTTTCATCGCCTCACTCATTATGGGACTGTGCCTTGGCTAAAAGTGGGCCAGAGTTAGCTGAAAGTGAGGCATGGAATAAATGAGATGTGGTGTTCCAAAAAATGCTCCAAGTTTCGGCACATATCTATGGTGTAAAAGTAAAATAGAAAAAAAGATCTAAATTTAAGGCCCTATTCTACGGAACGATTATCGGCTGCTACGGACGATAATCATCCCGGGGAATAGAGTGCAACGATCAGCCGACATCATTCATGTCGGCTGATCGTTGCAGTCGCTTGTTTTTCAACATGTTGAAAAACAAGCGACTGATACAGCAACGATCTGCTGCCGTCGCTTCGTTGAATAGGAGCATCAGCAGCAGACGCTGCTATATCCTTTGGGCTGCCCGGACGATCAGCGATCACCCGGGCAGCCCCCCCCCCCCCCCGCAGCTCCCTGACGCCCCTCCCGCAATCACCCGCTTGCTTCAGCCGCGTTGTATGGCGGCGGCAGCGAGCAGGAAACAAGGAGCAAACGAGGGCTGAGAGCGCTCGTTTGCTCCTCTAGACGACGTGTAATAGGGGCATTAGGCTTGACATTTTAAAGATACACCAGACCTTCAAACAGTGGGAGCCACTGCTACAAATCTGGTGCATTCATAGGCTGTCTGGCCTAAGTTTACACTGTCTGAGAATGAAATAGTTCATATTTATCTCCCCCATTGTGTAGTTGCTTAAGGAAGATTACAGACTCATGCCTATGGTCCATCATTGTATGTTAAATAGGGCAGCATCTGGTATGTGGCAGACCCTCTATCAGGTAAGAGGTCTGCCTAAAGGCCTTATTACATGAAGCCAAATCAGGCAGATATAAACCCCATATAACAGAGCTGGCTTTCAGCCTACAAACACAGGAACGAATGCTCGGGGGCGGTTTGCTCACTTTAAACTTTTCAAAAAATAATTCACCGTTTAATAGGAGATGTGCGACAAACTACTTAAGGGTATGTGCACACGGAGCAATTCTGGCGGAATTCCGCCCGAATTCCGCCATAAAAAGCGGGCGGAATCCGCGTGGAATTCCGCCCGTGTAAATGCAACATTGCTCTTTCCATAGAGAGTAAATTTCCGTCCGGAATTCCGCGCAGAATCCGCATTCCGCCCGAAGAATGTACATGTCAATTCTTTGGGCGGATTCCGCTAGAGGAATCCTATAGAAGTCAATGGGGTTTGAATTCTGCTGGTAATTCCGCTTGCATTCCGCTTGATTTCCACGCGGATTCCGCTCAAATTCCGCCCGAATTCCGCTCAAATTCTGCCAGAGCAGAATAGGCGAGGAATTTCAAGCAGAAATTTTTCAGCTACAATTCCTCGAGAATTGCTCCGTGTGCAAGGGCCCTAATATAGCGAAGGGCTGCACATACATAGAGCAGTTTTATAGGCTCTGTAGAGGGCGTTTACACCCTGAGGGCCCTTGCACACTGAGCAATTCTCGAGGAATTGTAGCTGAAAAATTTCTGCTTGAAATTCCTCGCCTATTCTGCTCTGGCGGAATTCGAGCGGAATTTGAGCGGAATCCGCGCGGAAATCAAGCGGAATGCAAGCGGAATTACCAGCAGAATTCAAACCCCATTGACTTCTATAGGATTCCTCTAGCGGAATCCGCCCAAAGAATTGACATGTACATTCTTCGGGCGGAATGCGGATTCTGCGCGGAATTCCAGACGGAAATTTACTCTGTGTGCACGGGCAGTCGGAAATCCCATTGTTCTCTATGGAAAGAGCAATGTTGCATTTACACGGGCGGAATTCCACGCGGATTCCGCCCACTTTTTGTGGCGGAATTCGGGCAGAATTCCGCTAGAATTGCTCCGTGTGCACATACCCTGACTTGGGACACTAAAGGTGTCACAGTTATCTTCAAAGTCTGCCGTCCATTCTCTCCATACACAGGATCATTAGGAACAGCTGAGTGCTTGGGCCCTATTACACCAAATGATTATGGGCCACTTCAATTCGCAACCCAGACAATCTAAGGAACGTCCTTACAGCTCTTCCCACAGCTCCTACCGCTCGCTGTATGTACATTTAATAGCACAGGGTTGGCACTCTCTTCCATCTCAATATCGGGCTGTGTAATACAGCCCTCACTGTGTTCTCTTTGGGGAGTGGTAAGCTACAGCTGGAGAGCTTTAGTTGTGGCTTATCTCTCACAGATCAAAGGGGTCAGGTAGTGATTTTCCATGAAACCTGCCAATATCACCACCAACATTAGTGGTTGTTGGGGAAATCCCAGTACACCTTATATTGACGGCTAAACCCACTGTGAGCAGTGGGTATGACCTACAAAAGTATAAAGTACATGGAGATCATTAGGTTAACAACTGGCCAGTCTCGGACGATCATTTGCGATGGCTATTGGCAGAAAGGTTGATCAGCAGGTTGTAGACCAGCAAGAGCTGAGAAGAGTGATACATAGTTGTAAGGAAATCGAGTCACTATAAGGCTCTGTTGATTGGTCCTTTTTGGAGCTGTACAATGTAGCTGTAATGTGTGGAGATTAACACTGAAGCATTTGCTTTTAAACTATATTTATCTAGCCCAAGATTTCCTTTACAGCTGCTCTGCAAGGAAACCGATAGGGAAAGCTGTCAAATTGTTGGTATACTGTAGATACAAAAGACATCTTGGAATAAATATAGTAAGTGTGACTATAGTACATAAAAATAACTGGAGGTTCACACTACGTCTGCTATGCCTTTACTAATTCTTCATCCCAAGAGTGGATCTGTTGCATTATGCAAAAGGCTTCTTCAGTAATATCAAATAACAAGATGGCTTGGATACATTAGGCTCTGGTGAAAAAGCTATAATGGACCCATCTCAAATAACACTATAGATAGATTGTGCAAAGCATATCATTATATAGTACAAAAAGTATTAAACAGGTTTTCTGGGCATTTTCAGATTGGAAGTCAAAGCTGAGCTGCAGTAACCCATATTGGCCACTACACAATGTATGGCGCCGTCTGCTGTTTAACTCTATATAACACCGCAGCTCTGAAAAACAGCAGATCAGCAGGGATGCTAGGTGTTAATTTTTTATACAGATTGTTGGCTCCATTAGCATATTGAGAAAAAAAGGTATATATGAAGATGGCTTTATGACTTTTAATAATCTTATGTGATAAGGAGTATAGGCCCATCTGGGATAATACGCCTATATCTATGGCACTGTTCATACCTGCTCAAACCAAAGCAGAATGGAAGTTTATGCTAATAAAGTCAAGGTTATCATAGATGAGTTTAAAGGGGTTTACCAATTCACAACACTCATCTCTCCATCGCCCTAGAGTATGAATGGAGCTGTAGGTGATATGCTGACTCATGGCTCCATTCATAACAAAGGAGCCAGGCGCCGATCTAGAGATCCCTGGTGGGCAGGGAGGTTGTGTACCTCCGGATTTCACTTTTTTATTTAGCAAGTTTAAATCAGAATAGCCCATTTAATGTAAAGTTGGTAAAGAGTTAACCGATTCTGGTATACTTTTCTTTTTCCAGGGTACCTATTGGCTTATGGAGCATTTTTAATTTTATTTTCACGTGCTTTACATGCCTTGCACAGTGTATCACTAAACGTCCCATTATTGTAATGGATTCCTCTAATGATGATGCCAGCATGCCTCCTGCCAGATGTTCCTGATGAGCATGTGACTACTAGAAACGTTACTGGTCGGCCCATAGGCAAGATTTGTGGCAGCTCTACAAACAGATACAGTTCTCGTGACTTGTCAGAGAGGATATGAAATCTCTCATGCTGTATAAATTTTTACATTGTGTAAATACATTCATATGCATGTGCCTGTTGGTGCTTTTTTTTTGTTTAGGCGAAGTTCTTCTCTTTGGTTCTCCAGGACCTTTTTACTGCTTTAAGACCAGAGAGCAAAGTGTAGTCATATTAAATAAGATATCCCATGGCTGAGAATAATCACGTGTGGGTTTGTGGAACAAATACATAGTGGTGGGTATATTTTATACTACTTGTAAGATGCTAAGTAGTAAACCAACCTTTGTCATATAGAAGAATGTATAATCCATGCCATTTATTCTCAGTACCACCGCAGGTACTCCCATTCATTAGGATTCTACCTTCTATGTACTAAAACAGGATTGTGAAAAATAAATAGGGAGATAAAGAAGCAAGATTTGAAGCCCACTGGGGACCAGGCTGAGTATGAGCATCTATCACCTTTATACAGTGCTGAGGTATATGTAGGCAATATGGACATAAATAAATGGACTCCTATGTGTACAATATGCACAGAGCTGAAAGGAAACCAAGGACCTTCATTAGGATCTGCAGCCATCTGAGTGCTCTACTGTAACTTAAAGCGATTTGCATTTCTACTTCATGTCTATAACCTATTTAGATTTTTTTGGCTTTAAATCTTAAAGGAGGTTATCCTACTGGTTCTACAGCACATTGCAATAATAATTGCCTTGTGTTTACCCGGTACTCTCCCAGGAGCAACAGTCTGTATTTGATGGGTGTCCCAGGATATTTTCAGTACAGCGTATCGTCTTCTCCTGTGGTGCCTAAATGTTTCAAAGCCAATCTGTCATAGTAAATAAGAGATGAGCGAACCGGGTTTGGGTTCGAGTTCATCTGAACCCGATCGTTCGGCATTTGATTAGCGGTGGCTGCTGAACTTGGATAAAGCTCTAAGGTTGTCTGGAAAACATGGATACAGCCAATGACTATATCCATGATTTCCACATAGATTAGGGCTTTATCCAACTTCAGCAGCCACCGCTAATCAAATGCCGAAAGTTTGGGTTCGGATGTATATTCACACTACAGAGCACGCTCAGAAATTTCACCCAGAAGCCCGCGGTGGACTCTGCTTGAAGTTCTGCCTGTCCCAATGATATTCTCAAGCTTAATCCGCCATCCGCCCAAAAAATTGACATGTCAATTCTTTGGTCAGACAGCAGATTGAGCTTCCATAGTGTGAACATACCCTTTTTATGCAAAAAACACAAAGCAAAGCTAGCAACCAATTCTAAATTGTTTGGTCGAATTAAAGAGGGGCCTTCCCATTAAATAAACTTTTTTTAGGTGATGGATAATACAGAAGAAAGCAAATTTTCGAATGCTTTGCAATGCAATGCTTTTGAAGTTTGACCCCTTTCTCTTGCTGTCATGTTGACAGCGGTTGCCTAGGATCCTGACCACTGCTCTCAGCTATAACAGCGGTGGCCGGGCAGTGAGGGGACTCAGATAGTCAGGAGCTGATTCTATGTCTCCTTCTGTCATGTCTACAGGGCTTGGATTGTCCCTAGAGGCATGTGTAATGTCAGATGGAGACACAGCAGTGCCTAACTCATTAAGCTGTGGATGTGTCCCATTCTCGCCCACCATCCGTATCAAACATGGAAGTGAGAGCAGGACACAGTGGGGCCGATTTGAAAAGGGGGAGATGGGACAGCCCCTTTAAAGCTAAATTCTGGTTGCTGCACTAAAGAGGAAACATACAACAGCATACTTACATATCCACACTCCGCCGCTCTCTCTTCTTTCCTCTAGGTGCTGTGGCAAAACACATGGCCGCTCAGCCAATTAGAATGAAGCGCAGCCTATCTGAAGTGCCAGTGATAAAACCATTAGCAAACATTTTACAGCATGGCATGATCCCCTAGTTTTTCCTACTTTTTTAAAAAACTGTACAGGGTTGATTCTGGGGTCTCTGCCGCCTGAGGCAAACCTCCGGCGTCCGCCCCCTCACTAGCGACCCCCCCCCCGCCGTAACCGAATCACCCGCGCCTGCCCACCCTCCCCCCCCGGCCGTCCGGCCCTGCAGCCACTCACCTGTCCTGCAGCAGCCGTCCCGTCCCGCCGCCAACGCTCACCACTGTTCCCTTCCGTGCTCCCGCACCGTCAGCCAGCAGCTGTCATCGCCCCTTCAGTGAGTCGTGAGTGCCCGGGGTCAGCAGGGGCCGTGATGCCCCCACTGACCCCGGGCACTCATGACTCGCTGGAGGGCGATGACAGCTGCTGGCTGACGGCGCGGGACAGCGGTGAGCGTTGGCGACGGGACAGCTGCAGCAGGACAGGTGAGCGGCTGCAGGGCTGCTGTCTGCCGCCCCCTGCAGGGGCGCAGAATCTGCCGCCTGAGGCGGAATATTCATTCCGCCTCATGGCAGAAACAGCCCTGACTGTGTAGAAAAAAACCCCACAAATCACAGATGTGCCTAAAGAAATTTTTAATAGCTAATTTTTTTTTGGCTTCATAGAAAGGAAATTATTTTAATTATTGGCAAATCTTTTTCCGAAACAAGTAGAATAAAATTTCCTTCCATGTGTTGGAGGGATGTTTCATGAAGCCAGAATAATCAGCTATTAGGCATTGCTGTGTGTCATATCGCTGGGTAAACATTCTGTTGGTGTGGGTATTCCAATATTTTTTTTTTGGTCTGAGTTCTAGGTATAATCTGTACTATTTCATTTGATCGTGTAAAGTTTAGTTAACAATCTTAAAGAATATGAAGGGACCGAGACTTACTGAATGCTTTCTTTTATTATGATTCAAAATATAATGCACTGCAATAAGAAAACAACACAACATAACTTTATGTTAAAGTGAGGAGCAAAGTGGTCATTCTATATTGATGTATTATGTGTTCTCGCCTATAGAGTCCAATAGTTAATGCCTAACACATTGTTACTGTGTGGTTCCCAATTCTTAACATAGTTCTAAATACTGTGGCTTAAATGCATCTGCAGGATTAAAATATTAATAAAACAATGGAAAGTTTTCCCTAAAAGGTGGTCAGTGTCTTGTCTTAATTGTGTTATAGATATCTTGTGCCAAACACACTGAGCCCCATGCATAATAACCAGTGCGGGGAAATGTGGGGGTGTGGCCTATAACAACCAATTAGACGCTAGCTTTCTTACTTTAGGGAAATGATAGCAGTGATCCTTATTGGTTCCTATAGATAACCACACTTGTTGTTATGCATCAGGCCCATTCAGTGAAATTATAACAAATCTCCTTCATTTAAATTAAACTTTAAAAAAGTAGCGTCTCCATTCGTCCCGGCTGCTGAGTTTTTCCTCTTCAGTCAATTCACTTAAATTAAATTTTTTTTGTTTCTATACAAGATAACATACATGTTCTTTACAAAGTCAAATATACATATTTACAGTCACTAACCTCTTAAAAACCGTTTCAATGTGTACGTAACATGGCAAAAAAAATAATCTTTAGTACTAGGAACACAGATAATATATATATATTTATGTATATTTATCAAAACATATTGCTAGTCATGCCAACATAGCTTTGTTAATAAATTGGTAGAAAAGCGCCAGCAAAAAATAGTCATCTTACAGTATTAAATTATACCTTATTATGACAAAAGAACATTCTAGATCTGGTTTTAACTGCAAGGTGCAAACTTACAGTGTAGTTTCACTTTTTTCAATCAATATTTCATATGTGTGTACAGTATGTGATAGAGAGGGCTATGAAAGCCCCCTTGGCTGAGCATATTGGCTTTTCCTGAATAAAACAGAACCGACTTGCAATGGGTATCTCCGACTGATCCTGAGTTAGAGCCCACAGTATGCCCTAGAGCGATTCTGCTGGTCATAACAGTTGATAACCTCGTGTAAAGCCATTGCTATAACTGCCTGGTGTAAAGATGACATTTAGGACATTGTAAAGTGCTAAAATGAAGTCAATGAAGATATTGGACCAGCACAGAGCATACAGTAAGAGTTTAGCTCTCAAACCAGCAGAATTGTGAATGTAGCTCTGGAGTATAATACAGACAATCTCAAGACCAGAGGGAGAGAGCTATTACAAAGTATCAACATTTAATGTAGATTAATTGTAATTGTAAACTGGAAATGACAATATAATTATAAAGACCATTCCTTTCTCTCACCACTTTGAGATATGATACTCTCATCATAGGAGAAATATCATATGATCCCCATGCTAGATTCAGAGTCTGTGTGTTAGGGATATTTCCCCCTAAATGGGGCATGATCACAAGTCACTGGCAAACTAACAAGACATGATAAGGGTCACATTCTGCAGCTCAACCTAGTACAAAGACCAGTCATACTGAAAGTGTACCTGGGATCTACAGGTCATAGAGGCAGTTTGTAATAGGTGAAATTGTAACCACTTTCTGATGACTTATACCTCAGCTGTGTTACTAACTGGCTATATTCTCCTACATAGACCGAAATAGAACCATCGCTTTCATACTGCCTGAACCATGAGTCATCAGAGCGGCCCCGGATTGCTTCTTCCTGCCCCACCAGACTCGATTGATAGACTTCTCTCTACTTGGTGAGATCTATCAGTCAGGGCTGATGAGGTAGGAAGAAGCTGCTGGGTATTGCCTCAATAACCACTACAATCTGGCCACCTAAAGCATGGAAAAGAGACAGCCATAGGGAGCTTCACAAATTAGAAGATTTTTTCCTTAGTATTTTGACTAGTGACAAGTATAGACCTAAAGCTTCAGGCAACGCAGTAAAAAATTCTCCTATTTAAGTAACCCCTATCATGGTAGTAGTAGTAGTAGTTCATGAGTGTAGAGTTATGGCAGAATATTGTGTGGATATTTATAGAGTGTTCCTGGTTTGTGTGACATCATGATTATTGGTTCTTGTGAGCATAAAGTAATTGTATGTAGATACGATGTCCACCCTGACCTCATGGTATCCCTAGCTTACAGTGAGACTAGAGAACCTTTTTGTGACTATTTGGAGGCAAATGTAAAAGAGCTATGATACGCCTGAACGATGGACAATTGTGACAACCTGGAAGCTGAAGTAATGACTTATATAAAATCTCCAAGATCTGTGCTCCCCAATACCTGTGATTCTACACCAAAAGCACCTGTAGAGAAAAAAATAGAAAGAAACCAAAAATATATTCTGTTCCCTATATCACTTACATGCAGTTGACAATAGTAACCTAAAAATAATAATCTTAAAGAGACTCTTTAGTCAAAATCAGATTTTGAAGCCCTGTGTTTGTTTCCATGCATGTTGCCACCTTGAAGGGAGTCTGTCAGCTGCCATTCACTTTCCAAATGGCTGACACTGTTAGATGCTGCTAGGACAAGAAGACACATGGTACCTTTTATATTTCCGTCTGTTTTTCTATCATGTAAAAAAAAGCTTTATACTCTGGTGCAAAGAGTCAGAGGCTTTTCCAAGTCTCTGAAGTGCTTAGGGTTGTAATGTCTCCTCCCTTTACCTCCTATCCCTGATTCTGCTTAGGACTGTCAGTCAAGCAGGAATAGAATAGGCATGATAGGGGAGATGAAAAGGCATAAAAGCCCACAGTAATTCTGGAAATTGGGAACACAGACAGATATATGGAAGGTACCATGTGTCTCCTTGACCTAACAGCTATCTAACAAGGTCATCAGTTTTGACAGTCTCACTTTTAAGTGACAAATGTGGTGTTATTCCGATCCTCCCTTAAAACCTGCAAGATGTCACTAGCAAAATACACAAAGGGGCCATGGCTGTAACATTTTTACATGACAACTACCGGCCACTGCAGAGTTAAAAAAATAAATAAATCAGACAGGTTCTATTAGCAACTGTACACATTCTATTGCAGTTTAATAGTGAAGAAAATTCATTATGACTAGTCCTCTATTCAGCAGATCTGTTGAGTTCATTGCCTGTACCCGTCTAATGTATACAGGTGTTTAAAGAATAACATTATCCTCCAGTTACTTATTCTGTCTGGAGAACCTCTTTAAAATTTACTTCTATCTACTTTATTGAACTTTCTGCAATTCCTTGAATTTCTTTTTATCTACTAGTATTAAAGAAGAAATACTTTTGGAGTTATGTAACACTGTTATATCTCACATTCAAGAACTAGAATAAATAAGTGCAGGGACCTGTTGGGTGAAATGGTAAGGATTTACTAAGCTGGTATCACAGACTTCTCTTTTTTTCGTTATTACCCATCTACATACGGCAACATACATCGTAGCTGATCACTTGATAGCCTTGCAATTAAAACTGAGCTTCAATTATATTGGTGCCCATTAATAACCAATACAAAAAGCTGAAGAGAAGTACAAGGCTCATTGTATACCTTCCTGATTCAAGTTAAATATTCTGGCAGAAGAGGAAAGACTGAACAATCCTTTACAATAGTGTCAGCAGTCATAATAGAAGTCCAATGATACGACTGAGGCTGAACTACCAATCCTGCAGCGGTGAGATGTGTGACTGGTCTGTCCGTAGCTTGCAAGCCTTTAAAGTAAGAACCCAGGTTGTATGGTAGCATAGCATGGAGTCATGTGTCATAAGCTGGTGAGTTGCTGGATGCCTGTGTGATCATTAAATATATTTCACAAAATATTTTATTTATGCAAAGTGGTTACAATTGTATTTAAAAAAGGTCACCTTGTGTAACCAGTGCCGCCATTTTGTAGGCTTGACCTGTTATACCTATTGGTTTACTGGAACCCAAAATAAAAAATTATTTCACTTTTCAAAATGGCTGCCAGTGTAGTAGGCAGGTACACTTTCAGTATTTCACTTTAAGTGACAGATTTCTCTACTGTAGTGAGAGAACCATAGACAATATTCCTATTAATAGCTGACATTGCCTTTTGTTAGAAATTTGGGCAGTACTCTCCGGACAGTACTGACACATGTAAACCTCTTTGTGTAGAACCACATAGCTAATACATTCAGCAATGGCCTTTATGTAGCACAATACCAAGTAGCTTCAGAATTCTGTATTTTTAGTAAAACACTGATTTGACATAGTTGCCAGGAAACGTGCCAAACAGCTTTGTTCTTCTCGATGTACCTGCAGAAGGAAGAGCGTACAATAAAGATAATACATCAGTATTCTGCAACAATTCTCACACACACACACACACACACACACACACACACACACATTTTTAACATAAAAAATACATTCTAAATCGTCTTTATCGGCCATTTTTTTAACAGGTAAATATAATTTATTGTTCCTGTTTATCATTTTAGCCTGTTTATTATCATTTTGAGCAGTAGAGAGTCAGACTATAATTTTTTCCAAAGGAGTTAAATTCAGAATGCCTCTATGATCTTATTGGAGTCTAGTTCCTTGAACCTCCACAAACTTCATATGGTCTAGAAGTAGACGACCACCTATAAAGCTGCCAGTAAAAGAGATTACAATGATACTACAGGGGACATGCATCTATTCCGCATAGCTGGAGGGTGAGCACAGAAGATAATCTCTATTGTTGGGACATAGTCTATATACATAATCTGGTGCCATACTGTCTACCTCAGATAACTGTAGAATAAAGGAAGAGGCGGGTATTCCTACATTACATAATCATACAATCGGAAGAACAATGCAACATCTGGTGAAGGTTTTTTTTGTACTTTTTGAAGTTTTACTTTTGTGCAATAACTTTGTGGTGTTTTTGTTGCATTCTAAGGGGCATTTACACATTCTGTGCACGATCCATATATATGGATGATGTGCTGCCGAATGGAAAATGGAGCTCCTGGCATCATGAGTCATTATGATGCCAGGAGCTCTGAATCAGTTTAAATCTTCACAGTACTGAACTGACAGACTTGTGGCTGTGTCAGTACAGTAGCACGAATATTTAACCTGATTGAGAGCTCCTGGCAAAACAGGTTATGATAAAAATAACCCTAATGTTAGTTGAGGTGATGATTCTTACCTACAAACCATCCGTCATCACACTTCTCCATAACATCAACAATATCTCCTTCTCTGAGCTCCAACTCATCTTCATTTTGTGGTATATAACTGTACAAAGCCTGATAGGTAAACCTAGGATGTGAATCAAAGACAAAGATGGACTATAGGTGAAAACAGCCCCATGAAGGAAAGCTACATAACATACAGATCATGACATGATATATTCTGTGTATGCTAATAGAAAAGAATGAACACTATAAAAACCAACAACACAATAATAGAAAGATTGTCATTTGAGTCTATGGTTTTCTAGAAACAAAGCAGGAGATTTATCAGACTGGTGTAAAGTAGAATTGTCTTAGTTGCCCCTAGCAACCAATCAGAGTACACCTTTCATTTTCCAAAGAATCTGTGAGGAAAGAAAAGTGGAATCTGACTGGTTGCTAGGGGCAACTGAGCCAGTTCTACTTTACACCAATTTGATATATCTCCCCTATAATGTATGGACCACAAAACAAGGTATAAAATCACCACTAAGCACTAACCCTACCTACACTAGGGCGCCTCAGCCTTAAAGCGAATGTACCGCCAGATACATCGCTGTTATTTGTCTACCTTAATAGATTGGCGCCGGTGTGATGTCTTCCCAAACACCAGCTCGCACTAAAGCACTGGGGGCAGGCCATTAGAATGAATGGAGCTGTGTCACAGAGAGGAGGGGTTATCACCACACTGGGGCCGGTGGGCCTGCCTCCAGGGGCTCCTGGGCGGACCACTGCTCGGAAAAAGGCCAGCGTTGAGTGCGGGAATCGGGCAGCAATTTAAAAAAAAAAGGACTGCGCCACTGGACTCCAGCGATGGCGCCAATGGACTACGGTAAAAAAAATAGCAGCAATGTACCTGGTGGTACTTTCATTTTAATGTGAGAATTTTGACTATTTTGGTGGGCACAATTAATTGTGTTGAGCATTTTGACGATCACATTGCGTTTTGGGATCAATGACACAAAAGTTTAAGTAGCTAAAAATGCCAGAATTGATCCAGCGAGCATATCAGGTAATGGAAATGGTGATGTCTGTCAGGACTGACGTAATCTAAGTGTTGGTAAATGAGCAGCGCTGAACATTTTATGTTTCAGATAGCAAGGCCACATGAAACACAATGCAAGGCTGCCACAAATAGCTGATGCGTCTCAGGTTTCAGTAGTGACATACTGTCCAGCAAAGAATAACCGTTTGACAAGCCCCTAATCTCAAATCCCCCCAGGCAGCTGTGCGAATATCTAGCATTTCCCGGCTGCCTCTCCTTTAATCTCTTCAGCTCGCTGAAACACATTCCTCCTGTGCTGATGTAGGTAATGGAAAGAATGAGGCAGTGCTGGAGGCTAAGAAAAGGCATGCCCTAGCGACTGGTTCCCACTGGTATTTCCTATTTCACAAAGCAGCCAAAGGTCAATCCATGCAGGATGACATCATGTCTTTTTTGTTGCGGAAATATTACATATCCGATGTCCACGAAGAATAAACTGCATTGGAATGCTACCAGAGAATTTCATTATAATCTGTAAGGTGTGTGGCCTTGAGTATACACATTATCAGAAGCAAATAAAGTGTATACATGTAATACCAAAACAAAAAGGCACTTACAGGCAAAGTCCCAAGAAATGAAAAGAAAAAAGTGGGGGCGGCAAAATAATTAACAAAGTAAACTGACCTGTCACCGTGCCTCTGCAGTTCCGCTCCCAGGTCTCGCTGTCAGCTGCTGTCCTTTTTGGCGGAATCAAGGTATGATACATACCCAGCGTTTCCAGCTGCAATGTTATGGCCCGGCTGAGCAATTGCCTGTTCAGCCAGTCAGTGACTGCGCCGGTGTCCTGCCCCAGTCACTGATTGACTAAGCGGCCAATCGCTCAGCCGGGCCATAATTTTGTAGCTGGAAGAGCTACGGGAGACCAGCTGCTGTCATGGGACATGGGGAAATTTCTATGGGGCACAAGGACAGGTAAGTATACTTTGTTTAATATTCTCCCGCATCCCCCTGCCTTTTTAAAAAAAAAAATTTCATTTCATGACACTCCTTTAAAAATCAGCTAATCACTTTTTACCTAATATTTAGCTCCAATTCATTGCTATTAAATCCAATGTACAGCCTTCACACTGCTGTGTATGTGAGAGAGATTCTGTTCCCTCATCTCACCCTCTGTGTATGCTATATATTATATACTTTACATATCCTATTTCCAGTGGAGTATGAATGGCCTGTAAAAGTCCCTATTACACAGGGCGATGGAGAGGAGCAAACAAGAGCTGTCTGCCCTTGCTCACTCCTCGTTCCCTGCTTGCTGCCACTGCTAGTACACGTGTCGGCAGCGAGCGGGTAAGAGCTGTGGCGGGAGGGGGGCTGTTCGGGTGATTGCTGGATCGTCCGGGCAGCCTATAGAAGATAGCGGCAGCCTGCTGCAACCGCTCCTACTCCACGGAGCGACGGCAGCAGATTGTTGCTATCTTAGTCCTTTGGCTTTCAACATGTTGAAAGACAACGACAGACAACGATCAGCCGACATCGTTCATGTCGGCTGATCATTGTCTTCTATTACACAAGATGATTATTGGCTGTAAAGGCCGATATCGGACGATAATTGTTTCATATAATAAGGCCTTAAGTCTCTGCATACCTTCTGACTCAATATCCTCAAGGAGAAATATTACCTTCTCAATCTGCCAATAGGAGGCATCATAGAAGCTAGCCTCCAATGCCAAAGCTATGTAATGCCAACAATAATGTTGTTCCTCATGTGAAAACACATGATGGCTTAGGGTATGTTCAGCGGAAAAGAGGCGTAAATTCCGAGTGGCATCCCCACAATGGATTCCGTTCGGAATTCCGCCTGCCCCACTGTCTCAATGTTAGGTATAGGGTGCCACCGCTCTCTGCGGCTCACCATTGAAAGAATTCGGCTCATTCTGGGGATTCAGCCTCTTTTCCGCAGTGTAAACGCACCCTTATTCTGAAAATGTAATGAAATTATAGTTACAACTATATGGATAACTATAGTCCTCCAGACATGACCACCTTGCTGATGCAACTTCTATTAGCCTTGCATGCCTAGATACTCTGTGTCCATTTGGCTGGTGTCCTGGTATGGATGACATTTTTAACTTATTAGTGCTAATAGCTCCTACTATAAATCTACAGTTGATAGACAGACTGTTAAATACAATGCCCTAGATGTCATATTCTGTTGGATGCCAAGCTATAGCCCCTAAATTCTAGCATATGGTGTCGGATAACACATAATGTTATCTGTATATTTATATAGGTCCGTATGTAAACCTACTGCAGTAACAAAGATATGCAGCACAAAAGATGGACCCGATACATCTGACAATGGACAATGAGATTTCAACTTACGCATCTTGCGGCGTTTGATTCCTCTCTAAGCTGTCTGTTCTCTGCTGTGCCTGAGGTTGCTGAGAAATGATTAAACATTGTTTATTGTCATATGAAGACACTTTGTGTCGATAGTCAAAGGGGTGAGAGACAGTACTGCAGTAACGGACTGATTTCTCTGCAATGCTTATTATCTCATTGCAGACAGCTTCCTGTCGACAGTCAACAAGGGAAAAGAGACAGGAAAAGATGGAGACATTCCAGTGTGCACCAGACAAGTCCAGTATATAAGAGAAGTGTAGATCCCGTTAAGTCCATGAAGTGGAGTGCAGGAGTATTCCAAGGGTAAGCATGGAGAAACAGGCAAGATATAGAAGAAGGGAGAATTTAGTACAGATATACAAAGGACACAGAGGAAAGCCTGATGCAGTTAGCGTGTTGCTGTTAGAAAATGCTCTGAATCTAGCAAAGAAATGCCGGTGAGCTTGGCTCTGTCATGCATTACTGCGGTTAGAAGTCAGAGTGCAGGCGTAGCAAGAAAGAGTATATTATTCGTACTGAGAAACAGAAACACACGTGTTATAACACAGACAGGATCAAATGCACCAGTGGCTGGTCTATATCCAGCGCATCAAGATCTCTTACCACATAGCTCTTTTCAGACTCTGTGAGGTCTGGTCCTGTGGTCAGTGTATGATGAGGTTGCTGTGGTCATCAAGCAAATTATAAGGGACACATTTAGCATGGGTTATTTGGTTATAGGGAAACATAAAAAGGTACACAACACTTTGAATCTAAGACATTTCCAACTGGTCATTTCCAATCCAGTGGCTGCTGGAGGAAAAAAAATAATTTTGAAAGCCAATGTGGCTTCATGAAGAGCCATATACCAAGTCAGACCACTGTATGGGGGGGGGGTTGATGCTTGTCCCTGGTTCACCACGTATCCATCTGTCCTTTAGTTATTTCGTTATTAATACACCTGTTCTTTATACAACATATCGAAATAGCAGAAACATATAAGAGTAAGGGCCCAACTGTGCTGCTTTATTTTATTTTATTGGAACTTTTCCAAGATTGATAGATATCTCCATGTAACACAAAGAAAATAAAATATTCAACTGAATGGCCATTATTTCAGAACCAGCATGGATACCAATGTAATCGATTGATATCTTTCAGGAGATAAATGTGAAGATGAAAAAGAACAAAAAAATGATTGTATTTAGAGTCCTTTTATATGGGCCGATAGGGGGCTGTCTATAGAAACAAATGGGCACCGATCAGTGAGATTTTTGCTCATTCGCAGTGCCTTTACATGGCACAACTACTTGTAAACAATAATTTATTGGCCTACTCAAAAGATGCGATTAGCCAAGGAGTGGGTGGTTTCCCACTCCTTGGCTGATTGCCGACACTTTTACATGGGCCAATTACCAGCTGAATGAGTTTTTCTTGGAATGCTTGTTGCCGATAATCGGTTCTTGTAAAAAAAAAAGCCCTTACATTGCTTACACTCTGTCATGGGTTGGTTAAAACAAAACCAAAAATGGCAAAATTTTGCACAAAAACTGTGGTTTGCACAAAAATGTGCGACTTTTGGGCAACCTGTGCTGTGCCATGGGCATGGCTTTCTGTGGAGGGGACAGGGCTTCCAACAGAGGGTGTGTGCTTGATCTTCGCTGCATTTGAAATCAACGTCAGTTCAAAGCTGATGTAGACTTTCAGAGCCCCCGCACACAGGGCTGTATTAACAGCTCCTGCTGCCCTAGGCACTAAACCTGAAGACGCCCCATTTTCATGCACCTATTGGCGATACCAGACCTGACAAATACCACCATACCCCCCACCCCCCTGGAAAAGACACCAGATTTACTGGCAAGTCTGAACAGGAGGAGGGAAACTAAAAAAATAAAAACAAAAAAAAAATTTTTTTTCTGTCCCCCTGCTCCCTGGTGCTGCCCCCCTGCAAGGTGCTGCCCTAGGCACCAGACCACGAGTGCCTAGTGGTAAATACGGCCCTGCCCGCACAGGCAGCCTTGGAGGCGCCCTGATTTATCAAGAGACGTTTGTGCCTTCTGAAAAATCTAGCTCATTAGTAGCTTGCTGGGAAAAGTCACAGAGACACAGGGTGTACCAACAGGACCAGAACTACAAATAATTTAGCGGTAAGCAGTTTCTGATGCTGATATTCATATAGGTAATACATATTGCTGCAAAGACTTAACAGTACATTGACTCTACTCAACTAAACAGCACAAATAGTAGCCCTCAGCAACCTGTCAGTAATTCCAATGGATCCATCCAGTGCAATACACTTAAAGGGGTTATCAAGCGCTACAAAAACATGGCCACTTTCTTCCAGAGACAGCCCCACTCTTGTCTCCAGCTTGGGTGGGGTTTTGCTGCTCAGTTCCATTAAAGGGAATGGAGCTTAATTGCAAACCGCACCCGAACTGGAGACAAGCGTCGTGTTGTCTCTGAAAGAAAGTGGCCATGGTTTTGTAGCACTGGATAACCCCTTTAAGTGTATTGCACTGGATGGATCCATTGGAATTACTGACAGGTTGCTGAGAGCCTTCTGCCTTTTCTGAACAATATGCAACCAAATGCAAATGCTGTTCAATCTCAGTTAGATACATAAGAATATATAACCTATAATAATTAACATTATAGTAACTCAGGCCATTCAGAATACTTTTCAGCACTCATCTATAGGATGTAAATATATTATATTTCAAATTAAATAATACAGTATAGGATGACATCTATAACACTATACGTGAGACCACAACATAAACAAGGAATATGAATACAATGTTCGGGCTGTATGATGATGCAATGTCACTATGTGGACTGCTTCATGGTAGACAGATAATATGATGATAAAAGGAACCTTAGAGCTGAGCAGATTGATGTATAGTTAAGAAGGAAAGGATTCAGTATAACTTGCAATTTATGGATTTACATCTCTTCGTACTGTTGGTTTATGAGTCCAGTAGGAGGCTCTACTGGATAGACAGCTATTTCTGTATGTGCACTCCTACAGAGAAGGCTGTCAATCACGAGTCACTCCACCCACCAGACTAAAAAACCCACAGTGAGCAGACATTGTAATCAATACATCACAAAAAACTATACTATCGATCTGCCTAGCAACTGCTTACATGCTGCCTGTAGAGATGAGCGAACCTCGAGCATGCTCGAGTCCATCCAAACCCGAACTTTCGGCATTTAGCGGTGGCTGCTAAAGTTGGATAAAGCCCTAAGGCTATGTGGTTCACTCATTTCTAGCTGCCTGCAGATAGGCAAGCACGTTTAATGTGACTGGTTCCCTATAACTTGTGATATCAATGGGCAGATTCTGTTGGAGAACACCAAAATATATAATTTGTACAAATGTCTAGGTAGACCACAGTGTCTTAAATAAACTAACGATTATTACTAGGATTATTATACGGTTATTGCAAGATACAGTCTACAGGAAAGTCATTTAGCTTATTAAACACCCTGAATATTTCACACTATACAACAAAATTAAAACATGTCCATCTTAAGTAAGATCGTGAAAGGGACAAAACAGGCAGTAAGAAGATAGATTATTGCCTTCATGATTGGTTTCAAGAGGGTGATAGAAATTCAATTTTCTTGGGCTTACCACAATAGAATTTGAGTTCAGAGTATTAACCGGGGAGTCTGTAAGCTTTACAGGACTTTTAGGTATCGGGGCTGTTTGTTCACCGTCAGATCTGCAAGGCTAATGAGATGATGTAAAAGGACAAAAGATGCAATGAGAATGGGATGAGAAGTGAATATACAATAAACAGATCACGTAACTGCACAACGATCGCCAGAAGCCATGCTGCGTTCTGGTACACACTCTCACATAGAAACCACTGCATCTATGCATGCAAGAACGTTATGTTCAACAGGAGGCCCTCTGATACATAAAACATATAAAAACATATAGGTCATTGCTAAGCAAGGACTGTTCAATGAATGATGCAGTATGACAAATTAATAACATGTGGTCATGTAATAATACTTGATTGCAGGGAGCTTCTGGTAACCTCTGGATAACACATATTAGCAGCCCCAACAGGTCAACCTGACGTGGAAAGTGGAGAAGATGACCTGTTGGGTTTTATTACAATTGTATGTTTATTGTGCAATATTGTGCAGTATGTTTATGTGCAATATCATCAAATATTACAAGTTTCAGGTATGACCACAGTATCCAGCTGTGCAGCTGTGCTGGTAAGTGAATCAGTGAAGTATGGCTCCAAATACAGTCTACACTATTATTATATAGTATATCCTAAACAGATGCAACACTGTGCACAACATTACATCCTTCCTTGGACCCCTTTTGAGGTTCTAACCATTATTTTCTGGGAGCACCCCATAAGATCTGCTGTTTGGAGATGCTTTCATCCAGTCATGTATCCATTACAAGAACTGACTGATCACTGCCTAATATATACAGCTCAGCACCGCCCCTGCCACTCTTGAGCTTAGAAGTAAAACATGATTTTATAATTTTGCAAACAACCACCAGCTAAGAGAAAGGTATAATTCCCTGTAACTGCTGATGTCTGCAGCTCTGAGCATGATGTAGAGCAGACAGATTTCCTTTAAGGGCAGTTTCACGCATACAGGATCTGCAATGGATTTCAGGCTGCGAGTTCCGCAGCAATCCTCTGTGCTGTCATTTTCTATGGCTTTACATGTTTGCAGCATTTTTCATTCCGCTGCGAGTATGTAAAGCCTTGTCCCACTTAACCTGGCAGCTGCCCGGCTAATACGTGACCTGGCCACGCTCCTGCTTGCTTCTCAGGCTCCCGGCTCTCTGACATCCTGCCCAGCCAATCATTGGCTGCGGCGGGGCAGTGTACTGATTGGCTGAGTGGGATGGCAGGGAAGCAAGCAAGAGTGCAGACAGGTAACATATTAGCCAGGCAGCGGTGGATTGAAAGGAAAACGGCTTTACATACTCGGAGCAGAATGAATAATCTGCCGCAAGTATGTGAAGCCATAGAAAATGACAGGACACTGGATAGTGGCGGATTTTGCTGCATAACTCGCAACGTGAGATCTGCTGCCAATCCTGTACGTGTGAAACTAATCTAAATGAGTTTTCTATTTACTGAGATCAGTGATTGGCTGAAGCATCCCATGATGAGCGTTACAGGGATGTCATCTAGCAAAATAAGATCAGTGAATGTCAATGACATGGGAAAAATTTGCTGCAAGACCGAACACTTGGCAAGGGTATATGAATCTTTTGAGAGGTTATTAGAACAAATGAAGATACTAATAGATTGAGAAGATGTTGATGTTCTCCTGCCCGTGGCCAAAATGCCCAAGTCTCCCTTCTCCTGACATCTGAAATTTTGGACACTCACAAACTCATCAGATATGTGGCTGGCCATACAGATATCAGCAGGTTCACTCAACCTCCATTTTTATGATGATCTTTAGATTTGTTTAGAGGTGTGAAAATGTAAATGCAGACTGCCCAAAATGCAACAATTAAGGACTATCTTTACATTCCTCCATTTTATAGCCTTTATGTAGATGACCGACCATGGGACATAGGTCTGGAGGATAAGATTTGCAAGAGGAATAAAAAAATATCTAAATTCAACTGCACAATACTATTCTAAAAGTAAGGCAGATATCATAATAGCCTGTTGCCGGGAGCTGTGAGGATGAAATGTTATCCTACAGCACAGGTACCATCTATCTCCAGGAAAATTAAGAAAATAAAGACAAATCTTTCCAGTTGCAGCGTTTACCAGCCATCAGGCCCCATACAGATGAGCTTGTTGGCATGCTCCCCAAAATCCCAAAGATTTATTTGCTGATCCTCTTGACTACCCTATATGCACCTTTTAAACCCACAGTTGGGCAAAGTCATGTCCACAACGTAGTGTTCACTACTATTCCAATACAATTTAGAGAAGTTATTGAGGTATTAGTATGTAGATTTGCAAGCGTTTCCCTGTTCATATGAATCACAGTGCTCTTGCAGGGTTGTACATGCCCGATCGATGTGAGGAGGCGGCAGACTATGGCAGTGCATGCAGCTTGAGATCAAGTGCCTTTTCATGTGCAAGCAGAAAGCTACACAAGTCCAGCAGCTTATTACCTGTGACACACTGACCCTGCCTCTAAGTCTGGGAGGTGGCTGATTTGTGACAGGACAGGAGGACAGTGCAGAAGAATAGACAGATGAAGAGAGTGGCATTGTGTCCATGGTCTTTAAAGGAGAGAAAGCTTGTCAGATAGATTTTTCAGTGCAGATAGTCATTACAATATGTTATTAAACAACAAGCACAATAAGGCACACCAAGTGTCTATGGACAGTAGTCATTACGTTTTATGGATAAAAACCAATAAGCCATGTCTTTAGGCATGAAGGTTGCTCCATTGTTGCCACTGAGCTAAGACAATAGGTGACCTTTACTACTGCAGTGCTATGCCTCATTCATAAAGTGACTTTGCAGAATGGAATGATTATTTCATCTATCCAGGTAAGATTAGATATTTTCCTACTCACAAGAGAACTTGCAGACATCGTAATGCATGAATCAAACCATTGGATCACAGTGAATAGGACTAAATGGCCATGATTTTGATTTTCGCTTCATAAAATAACCTTACAGAATACAGTGTAAGGCTATGTCGCCTGACAATGTTCAGAGTAAACGACCGCACAAACAATTCAGTGGGCATTGGAGAAGCCCGGCCTGCTGTCGATTGAAGCATGTAAAGGTTCCCTTAGCCAGTGCCAGTCTGCTAAATTATATAATTTCTTAACCATGGAGGCCGGACGGATTTTACATACAATTTGATAAAGTCATCAATATGAATGGGCTATAACACAATAGGAAGGCTAAAAATTAGGTAGCAAAATACACACACACATTGTTTTAATATAATAGAATTGTATTATACAGGGGACCAGATAAGAAACATGGGTTAGTAGAAGTGATAATGATTCTTACATAGCAGTTTATAAGTAGAAAGTAATTCTCAAAACCCTGAAACCTCACTCTTATGCACATGAGCCAAGAGCACACACATGCACCATGTACCTTAATGGGACTGCCCTGAGATCTTTTGACATCCTCCTGGACATCACTGACAACGCTAAGACGTTCTTTACACAACTGGCTTTCATCAGAGGAATGGCCATTGGTTTTAGTCTCTAGTCCTGCACATCTGTTTATACATGGCACACTCTTGGTGTCTCTAATCCTATTATTTGAGGCTTGCCAATTGCGATGCTCACCATTTTCGATAGAACAAAGATCACCCTTGGAGGGGTGCTGATTACGTAAGACATCGGTGAGCTCTGAAATCAAGATATCATGAGGTGTGCTCATCTGCACTGGAGAGCCTCCATAACTGGAAGCCGAACCAGCAAACCTCTCGTCACTGTGTGGAGAAATGACGTAACTAATTCTAGTGGAAGATTGTGGCCTGGATGGGTATGTTGGCACTGAGGACAGTGCAGAGTTTGGGGTGGATCTACCAGAAACATTACAATAATGGAGACTGACAGATGGTGTTAGAGACAATGTAGGGCTGGCAGCTGCTGATGGTGTTATGTAGTCTAAGGTACAAAGCGTGGCTTCGGGTAAAGGAGGAAGTGGGGGAGTTGAGGTATATCCGCTATTACGGGAGACACCCATTGTGAGGGAAATCCATTCAGATGTGATAGCTTGCACTTCTGGAGAAAAAGCTCTGCGAGAGACATGAGGTGGAGTAGTAGTGCGTGGTCTGGCATAGCTAGGAGACTTTACACAATAAAAGGAAAAAAGGAAAAAAAAAAAAATAAAGAAAACATATAAAGAGGAAGAATGTGATGGAAAAGAAAAGGACGAACAAAAATATTACAAATTATCAATTTCACTTGCTTGTATAGGAGTGTCCAATGTCTACAATCACCATTACCCATAGAACAATGTTAAATAAACCTGCAACACTACTTACATCCTGCAGGGGGAACATGTATTTTTGTTTGTACACAAAAGCTAAAAAGTCACATCCCTAATTTGGTCATATAATATGATATTAAGAACCAGCTAATAAAATGGGAAAAGTTCCAAATAAGTGGAAAAATGAGCACTGGGATCCCACATAGAACTAGGCAAAGCTTCTACGACTATGTATACCTGTATCTGCCTATCACAGGGCTGGCATCTGTACTAAAATATTCCCTTCTCCAAGACTTTTGGCCAGTATTCCAAACAATGAATGCAGACTTATTGAGGCCCAGATAAGACCTATTGGTATTGCCTATGCTCCATTCCGAGATCTTACATATACACACCTGCTTATAATGGTGGTCTAATTGCCAAAAATATTTCCGAATATTTCGAATAGTTAGGAAACCTACCTGTGGGGAAGCACTTGTGCTTCTATTCGGTGAGTATGAAAATGGCAGATCCATATAATCGGGTGCATTTTTTACACGTGGCCTCTTGAGAACATCTACGTAGGTTACCGGAAATATACCTTGACGGCTGGTGCCCGATATCTTTCCTTCATACCAGTTTTCATCCACCCTGCGGATTAATGTTATCCTTTCACCCTTAGGATAAAAGTTAAAGCAAAATATTCTTTTAAGAGCCATCCATCGCAACAGTTGAAAGTGTTTATAGGTAACTTTCTGACTAAGGGCTCAGCCACACTAGCGTTTTTCTTTGTTTCTAACGGATCCATCTATATTAATTAAACGGATGAGCATAAACTGATGAGCAGACTGATGCAAACTGATTGCAAAATGTTCTTTTTTTTTTAATGGTCCGTTTGTATTTTGGCTTAAAAAAACTGACTTTTGTACATCAGTTTGCATCTGTTTGCATCAGTCAGCATCTGTTTTTCTATCCGTTTATTTTTCTTCTATGGTTTCTTGCTGCTTCTGCGCATGCTCACTGCAAAAACGGATAAAAAAAAAACGGATGTGAACGGAAATACCTTCCGTTTTAGATCCGTCCTCTGACTACAATGTAAAAAAAAAACCGGAAGTGCACTTTCCGTTGGTGATCCGTTTTTTTAAGCGGAAAGAAAAATACTGCAAACACTATTTTTTCTTCCGTTCAAAAAAACGGATCTTGAACGGATTGCATGCAAACGGAGCACAATTAGGGCAAACGGAGCACACTAAAATATCATGGGAGTCTATGGAGATTTTAACGGATCCGACAGTTTCCGTTTTGCTTGCTCCAAAATGGAAAAGGTAGACGGAATGGTGCCGGATGGTCAAACGCTGATGTGAACGTAGCCTAAGAAAGTTATAAGCCATCTACTAATCTATGCTCTCTGTCCATCCATATATCTATAACTCCATCTATCAGGTTATTTTGCTACATTGATCATAAGAAGTTCCTCACTCTACCTTTTTAAATGACATTTCGACTGCAGTATCCCCATTAAAGTTGAACTTGGCAACAGCGTCTCCATATTCCAACACTTGAACTGGTGCAGGCTTCTGCGGCTGCGCTTTCTCTGTCTGCGGCAGTATCTAAAATAAGAGTTTGTTTGTTAGATATGGACAAAGAATAATGGCTGCTAAATGATAGCATTGGTATAATGGCCATACCTCAATGTAAGAAATAGGGAAGATTCCTGACCTCCCGTGGTGCTCGCCTTCAAACCAGTTCTGATCTATCTGCTTGTAAATATAAACTATATCACCCTTCTGGAGCGGCAACTCCCTATAGAGATTCAAATGGTTACAGTATTATATAATGGTCATATTTATTTTTGAAAGTCATCCTGACACAAACAACAAAACTAATATGTAAGCTTTGCAAGGTTCAGTCTATAATCCTTACTTATTAAGAAGTCTGTCAAAATGTCCTTCTATATGTTACTACTTCCTGCTGAGCTAATAGCAACCATTATTCAAAATAATTACCATAAAACAGAGATTGAAAAAGCAACTGTGCCACATATTGGGACATTATGTATCTAAGGGCCCTATTACACGGAGCGATAATCGGCCCGATTCGGCCAATTATCACTCCCGTGTAATAGAGACGATTAGCCAATGAAACGATCATTGGCTGATTGTTTCTTTAGGCCCGTGTAATATGTGTAATAGTGATGATGAAAATTATTTAGCAAGGGCTGCTAACTATGTCCATGCAGCACTTGCCCAAACAGTAAATACTTCACCTGTCCATGCTCCTGGTCTTCTCCTGCATTCTGTATGCGTCCCCACACCATTGGCTGTGGCTTCAGAGCGAGTTGTCTGAGCTGACAGGCCAGTGATTGGCTGAGTGACCTGTCAGCTTGGTCAGGCCACTCGGAAGCCACAGTGCGTGGTGCTGGGAACCATAGAGAGCGCAGAAGAAGAACAGGAGCGTGGACAGGTGAAGTATTTACTGTGTGGGCAAGGGCTGCACGGACATAGTTAGCAACCCTTGGTAAACGATTATCGGGCCGTGTAATAGGCCTAGTATGCGAGCGCTGATCTTTTTACAGTATTGATTGGGCCTTCATCAGCCCGTGTAATAGGACCCTAACATTTAAAGGGAATGTGACATCAAAAAATTTACTATTATTTAAAAGGAAAAGGACCCCAGTGCTGCAAGGCTATAGTACTAACCACTGAGCCACTGTGCTGCCCATTGATGCCCATGTTCATGGGGCCTGCTGTAAAACATCTCTCCAAATGCTGTACAGAAAATGTAACAAAATGAAGTAAAAATAATTGGAATCAGAAACTAGGAACAGATAATAAAAAAGAATGTTTCAGAATCTAATTCTGAAATCAGTAAAAAGAAACTAGGTGATACATTGGCTATAATGCTATTTTAAGGATGTATGTTATATGCACTTTACAATTTTTGTATTTGGAAATGAATAAGCTACATTATGTTGACCTGAACAGGCTGTTGCTATATCGTATGGTATATTGAGAATACTTGCCCTGCTTTCTATCATATTTGATCCTTGTGGGTTTACTTGGAGATTTCAGTATAGCAAATCATCATTGCACCGCTATAACTACTGTATTCTCTTGACCTCCTAGCTTTATGCATGCATCAATGCACGAAAGAGATCTTTGAAAACTAAGCGCATAGTTCTCAGTTTACTTTTACTAAGATACAGCGTATTATCAGTGGAGATCACATAACACTGCCTACGCTTATGTTCACCTTTACTTAAAGTTACCCCAAAGCCATATTCTCCGGGGGGCTTCAGGGTTAGCTTAGGCTTTGCACATAAGATGAGAAGACCAAACTTTTTCTTTTCGTACTTACTTCAGAGACTGTGCTTTGAAGTCAAACTTTGCTCTTGCTTGTGTCATCTATGAAGAAGATAAAATGGAAGGATGTCAGTAAATGTTATAATACTTTACCATACTATGTAAACCCATGGACGATGACAATTTAGATACAGGATTAAGCGTTGATTTAGTTGGTGCTCTTATTAGAGACAGAAATGTGAATGCTCGCAGAAAATTAGCTCTACCCGAGACAGAGCTCATAGAATATTGATGATGAATTAATATTTTGTGAAACATGGAATAAATTGGATATTTTAGTTGGAGGTGATGTTGTGTTAAGACTTTCCAGAGATAATTAATAGGCCATCTTGGGCAGAACGTTGCTTTTGTCAGGACAATTTATCTCATCCCCTCTATACATTACTGAACACTACGCTACTCCTTACAAGCTAGGGAATTCATGGCGGGACTGGATAAAGTAGAATCAAAGCAAAGGATAAGAAATAAGACACATTGTTGCCATATATGACTATGATTCATAATTCTGTATCAATAAAAAAATGACTGCTTTAGTGGTGCCGACATGTATAATTTTTTATAGTAGCTGTATGTCATGCCCTAGGCAATTATCATGGTATATTAATAAAAGGGGATGATTATGGGTCCTACATTTCAGCTGCAGAGAAGACAAGAACTAAAAGTATACAAGGAATATGCAGATTAACAACCAATCACAGCTTAGCTTTTATATCCTAAAGTTTTCTGTGATTGGATCCTACGGGAAAGCCCGATAGTTTTGCTATTAGACATTTTTATTTATTTTCCCAATGAGTTAAAGGGTCTAATATAATTGATGGCCTCTCCTCAGGACAGGACATCAATAATTGATCAGTAGAGTGCAAGCAACCAACACCCCCGCTACACAGTGGACGGGACCAGAAGCAGATGGCTAGTTTACTGTGTAGTGGCCAGACATGGTTGTATCCTGCAGCTCAGCAACAATTCATTTGAAGGGGAGCTGAGCTGCAGTTACACAGTTCTACCACTACACAGTGAATGGAGCTAAATGCTTCCAGCCCAAACCACTGTGTTGTGCAGGCACCGATCAGCAATTACTTAGGCCATCAAACATATTACCTTGGAAACCCCTTTAACATGTTGACTTTCCTCCAGAAACAGTACCACTCCTGCCCTGGTGTGGATTTACAACTTAGTTCTATTGAAGTGAATAGAGCTGAATTTGCAGTACCACACACAACTTGAGGGCATGGGTGGTGCTATATTTGCAAGAAAGTAGCTGTGTTTTTGTAATTCTGGACAACTCTTTTAAACTCAGTTCCTTCATATTAGGTTGACCTCTGTGGAACCAGTCAATGTTAAAGAGTGTAATTTATGCATATGCTGGGCTGGTGTACACTGTGGTGTTCATTGGAGGTAAGTCTTCAAAAGTATAAAAAAAAGTTACATATTGGTCATATTGAGATCAACCAAATGCCCTAAGTGCAGTGTGAATAGATGTGTTCTTTGCTTTAATATCAATTACAGGTACCGATGTGATTTTCAACCTGTTCAGTAAATTTGATCAGTTTGCCAGTGACTTTATTTGAATGCAACATTACTATGGTTGAGAACATCCTATAATTTCTGTCACTTCACATGTATAGGGTTAAAAGTGGCCTCCTTCTCTAGCAGTGTGAAAATAGTTAAAAGACCTGGTTAAAAGATAATGAAAGGTTATGAAACATGTTCACAAAATATTATCACACACCACAATTAATAGAATGCGATTAATAAATTTCAATCGTTTGTTAGTTTGTTAGTAGGTTACATGAAATTGGGAAGAAGGAAAATAATTATCATGATCCATGAGAAATAGAACATAAGAACACAAAGAAAATGATCTAATGAATTCATGCATTGGCCACCATCTCCCAAGCCAACATGCTGCTATGTAAGTGGTCATTGCAGTTCCTCTACCACCCGAAGCTAGTGCAAAGCAAATAAATCAAAGAAAGCTGATGGATGGCATTTGCTAGGCTACTAATGATTTGCTCTACTGAATGGATGTGAATTACTATGGGCCAAGCAGTGGTTTAATGTTATCAAGAACAGACCTCAGACCGAGATCTCCTCTTTGCTGAATCGTCTACATTAAGGAGGTCTCCAAATCGTTCATTAGTGATAAACTGGTGATGAGATGGGATAATCCCAGTGTGCCTCCTAGCAGCAATATCAGCTTCTTCTTGCTCACGCTTTAGTCTTCGCTGATCCTCTAAAAGTTTCTAAGATAAAAATGCCATTATTGGGCTTGTGAATAACCTGACTGTCAGCCCACGCATGGGCAACAGAATGAGCAGCAAGGGTTCAAACAATGAACACATTATTAAATGGTACCTGTGATGCTGGGCCCTTCACCTGTTCTATAGATTGGGTGTGGGGCGACATAGTCCACACTGTACGATGCCCAACAAGTTCCATGCATGAGCCCATGTATAATTAATAGGATCCACGTGTAAACTTGTTGGGTGTCGTATGGTTTCCACTGCAACCTGCCTGTCCATTGTGGACTGTACAACTTGTCTGCCCGGGGTGGACTGTGTCTCTCCACTCTGATCTAAAGAAGAGGTGGGAGATCAACTTTATTGGTACACTATAATCAATCTTTAAAGTAACACTGTCACTATCCCATAGCCACATCGTCTGCGGAAATTCACAATGCTGAAAGATGCAGCATCAAGCAGGGAAGTCCCATTTCCTTGACAACTTTAAAGTGGTATTCTGGCATTAAAAAATAAATTAAAAAAATTGTGTTTTGCTGGGGCCATATAAAATACAATACTTACCTAACCCCTGTATCCTGCAGCTCCAGAGATAGGGCATTGCTGCACTGTTACACACAAGTCCTGCATCGAGCGCTCATCTCAGAATTAGATAGAAGAGACAAGGAAACAAGAAAAAGAGCTGGTCGGGAGATCGTATATGGCCCCAGCAACATAATTTTTTTTTTAAATGCCAGAATACCTCTTTAAAGGTCTCCCAGAAATCCCTTGCTTTAGTAGTCACACAATGCCCAAAGCTGCACCAGCAGAGCTCCGAAGTATCAGCCTCAGGACATGAACCACCCGAATGCTGTTCTTTTGCCACTGGGACTTACTGACAATGTCACTTTAACAAAAAAAAAACAAAAAACAAGACAACATATTGTGAATACTATTAAAGGGGTAGTTCAGGGAAAAAAAATCTTTCAAATCAACTGGTGCCAGAGATTTGTAATTCTATTAAAAAGTCTCAAGTCTCCCAGTACTTATTAGCGGCTTTATGTCCTGCAGGAAGTGGTGTACTCTTTCCAGTTTGGAGGAAGGAGGGGTTTTCTATGGGGATTTGCTGCTGCTCTGGACAGTTCCAGACACAGATAGAGATGGCAGCAGAGAGCACTGTGTCAGACTGGAAAGAATACACCACTTCCTGTTGGACATACAGCAGCTGATAAGTAGTTAAACACTTGTTTTTTTTTTTTGGCTGAACTACCTCTTTAAGGTCTACTGCCTGTATAAGAATACATTGGATTAAAATACTAATAACTACAGTGTTATGCTTAAGGCCCAATCCTCATACTCTGAAGCTGACAAACTACCATATTATTTGGCCAATAGACCATATTGGATAACATGGTGAAAACATACCTAAATTTAAAACACAGCTCAGATAATTGGCATCTGATATGTGCTACATTTTTTTTTCAACAGAAAAATCCCTATGTATAAGCATCAGAGACATATGGCGATGCGGTAGAGGTCTTATGGCAGCCCTGTTATGAGCCATCATACTGTTGAGTACCTGGGCCATAGTGAAGTAAGAAATACATAAAAACGAGGTGGTAAATATAACGCTAACACCATAGAAAATATATGTATCTTCCATAATATTACATTCCTGTATTGTTTTCACATATAGTTCATGGAGATTACCACTGTTATTTAGTGGGGAGTGTTTCACACAATACCTCCCTAATCTTAAATAACTAAATCATATTAACTAGTGCAGTTCTTGGAAATAGGTCTGGGATGCTGCCTAGTAACATAAAATATGGAATGAAGATAAAACCTACCTATCCTTACAGGAATAGGGTGGATTCCTGACTCTGGAAGCTAGATTATGCAACATTTTGAAAAACTGTAGGCAACATAAATCCCTTTGTATAGTATGCACAGGTGATCATCTAAAGGTTCTTCCTCACTTCAACTCACTTTGTCCAGCCCACCAGTCATTAGATTGGCAATTGGCTAAAGGCCCTATTACACAAAGCCATTATCGTCCATAATGGCTGATAATCGCTTTTGTAATGGAAGGCAACGATCAGCCGTCATGAATGATGTTGGCTGATTGTTGTCTGTCGTGGTCTTTCAACACATATAAAAACGAACAACTAAAACCCCTAGCAGACAGGGGGGGTTATCATCTGCATTCGGGCGATATGGGCCTTTACGGCCTATAATCGTCTTGTGTAATAGAAGACAATGATCAGCAGACATGCACAATGTCGGCTGACTGTTGACTTTCAACACATTGCAAAATTAATGATCTGCTGATGTCGATAGGTGCAACAGTAGCGGCGGCAGCAGACCGCCGCTAGCTCCAATATGCTGCCTGGACGATTAAGCAATCACACAGGCATCCCCCCCCCAGCTCTTACCCGCTCACTGCCGGCATGTGTAATAGCACCTGCAGCGAGCGAGGAACAAGGAGCAAGCGGTCAGTGATCATTTGCTCCTCTGAATTGCCCCGTGTAATAGAAGCGGAGGCAGCAGACTGGCGTTATCTTCTATGGGCTCCCCGGACAATCTAAGGGTTGTCCGGGGAGCCCCTCGGGGACCCTGCACTTACCCGCTCGCTGTTGGCGGTGTAATAGCGCCAGCAGCGAACAGGAAACCACTTTAACAGGTTGGCATTCACTTAAAGGGAAACCTGGTGTCTGCATATAGCCACACATTAGAATGAAGGTGAATTGTTTGTGGCAGGTCTCTGCAGTAAGAATGTTAGCTAGTTGCAATGCTTGTTTTCTATCCAGGGATGCCTACTCATAGCTACTGGCCAACTTGCTGAGTAAGAGAATAGAAAACTGCCCTTTTATCTATTATCTTGGAGCTGAATCACAATATGGGCCAAAATGTCCTGGATAACAATTATGTGAGGATTGCTGACCAGGTTTCATGTGAACGCTATATTTACATTCCGGTAAGACTTACGAAGAACCACTTGGTTTGGGTTAATCATTAAAGTCTGCACTAAGACTTTCAATTACATGGTGGGGGGCAATAGTTACTAGGAAATACCATATTCTCCTGGAGGACAGAAGATCAATATATCATCACAAGTAGCACAGTAATATACATGAATTTTATCATTTTAGTTTGACATCAAACCTAAACATAAAAGTAATGTCATGCTATAAAAGCATCATTTCAGCCTCATGCATTTTACATAGCACCAATGTGAAGAGGTTTTTTTCAGTAATGAGAACAATACCTCTTTGCTGTCATAACGCCGGCGCGCATATTCTTCAGGGTGATCCATGTAGTCAACTGGTGTGAAATGTCTTGGAGATTCTGAATCTAATTTGAAAAAAAAAAAACAGCAGATTTTAATTAGTGCAATAAAGTGTTACAATCTGTGGCGCGCACACAGGCCGAGACAGCACACAGGACAGTCTAAAACCATTGCTAAATTACTAGAGCACTGCAACCAAAATCTTCTGAATGCTTGTTTGTGATCCCGCTGACATTGAGTTATACAGTATGAGAAGGCTTAAGAACTGATGGACAGGAATCGGACAGAACAATTAGGATGCAGTCTCAAACAGGACAAAACTGAATCTAGCAATGAGATGTCAAATGGATAAAACTGATTTGAGCCAATATGGCCATAATTCAGGTGCGGAACACTATGGCGGGTTTTAACAAAATCGAGGTGCAGCCATATGATTAAGTCGATATACTCTGACTCCAAACTGCTAGTGACCACATCTAGGAGCCAAAATAAGCAAGTCTCATATTAACCGTCACAAGCCGTCAGTATTAGAATAACGTTTTGGAAGGACTCATAATAGAATCTATAGAGAGCTACTTTTAATTGGAACCTGGTAGTTTGTTTTTAGCCCTAAACCACCATCCAGACTTAATACAGGAACTGACAGAAGAATTGGTGACTACATCTATACGTAGAATTATAAAAAGTGCAAAAACTTAAAGCATTAAAAAAAAAATCACCATTAAGAATAATGCACCTGGTAGTGCTATGAAGTGAGCCACAAAGGTGGAGTAAGGTTTAGAAAGATTGTCTAACATGAAGCACCAAATTCTCTCATATAGCCTAATGGTGTGTTTACACACACAGATTTATGTAACAGATTATTGAAGCCAATGCCAGGATTGGATTTGAAAAGAGGATAAATCTCAGTTTTGACTTTCCTTTTTGACCTGTTCTCTGTTTATAGTCTGTTCCTGGCTTTGGCTTCAATACTCTGTCAGTGTAAACACACTATAAACCACTATGATACATTTGGCACATATTCAGAATACCTGGTCTAAGCTCTAATTATTGTCCAGGTTTAGTGAATCTTTCCAGATGTTTTTGATCATAAACTACTAAAATCACTTTCTAAAACAATGTAAGTTACCAAATCACCAACTAAGAGTAATCTGGGAGGTGAAAATGTCAAGAAGACTTCCACCCTGCCCCATCAGGTTTGATTGACCCCCCCCCCCCCCCCCCCCTAGTGTATCCAATATTGCCTTGCACTCCCTGGGCATGGACAGTGCTTCACATGTCTACTGTGTCTACTACACATACCTATGGGACTGTCAGAAGAAGATTCTGCATGTACAGTACAGCTGGACACAGTACACCCATCTATACTATGTATGTTTTGGGAGTACAAGGTGCATATCCAACATATGGAGGAGGCAGGTAAAACTGTAAAACCACATGTGGCATTTTAAAAAGTTATTTTTGCACTCTGGCAGATTTTTCATGTAGAAGCATGTATTAAATAAAATGTAGGCATGAAGCATGTAGAAGCATGTATTGATTAAAATAAGGCATAGTGGTGGTTTAGGGTTCTAAATAGACTTAAAGGTCCCCTTTAAAAGGAAGGCTGAAGAGTAATGGAAGCTTTGTAACACCCATGAAATAAAAACTTAAGCAAGCCCCCAAGGCAAGACGTTTGGAAGACTGGTGTACCTATTCTTCAGTGCAGTCCTAAGTGAGACAGCATTAATAGAGTACCCTAAGAAATTTGGTAGTTATACAATGCAACTTCAATCTAGAGGTCACTGGGTCAATAGCCAAATAAGATATTTGGCTTTATAATGATCTGAAATGTATCCAGGGCTGAATAGACTGAAAGGTAGTTACGTTTCTTTAAGCTTTGTACTTAGGGATAAATCCATTTACATGTCAGCTCAGAAGGAACACAGACGGGAAGCACAGATGTGGATTCAAGAGGAAATGAAGGTGGATGACAGGTAGAGATGGTCGGTCACACAGATGAGGTGTCACATATTGGCAAGATGCAGAAAAACTCCACCTCCAGTGACTGCTCCACCATCACTCGGCTGATTGTTGTTTGAATCCAAATCGTAACATAAAGGAAATGAGACAATATCTCCATTATTTAGAGAGTTAACACAATCATTTTCTAGATTAGCATTATCATGATCATAATTGTTAGTGTTTAGACAGCTCAGTCTTTCCACAATGTCAAAGGAAGACTGCCGCGTAGGAAGGCAAGGCTTCTCTTCAAAGTCTTCTGAATGCTTAAGTAGATTGTCTACATGGCTTTTCTTTGATGGCTCAATAACGTCACAGTTTTTTTCTGAGGTATCTGAAGACTTTTTCGGACTGTCCTGTAGTGGTTTCTTTAATTTGAAAGGAAGTGGGCTTATTAAAAATATATTTCTCTGAAAAGCCTGCCGGTCGGGGGGTGTTGTGGATTTTGGGTTTTTAGCCATTTTCTGTTCATGTCTCCGAATAGTAGTAAACCTTGTGTAGGAAGCGGGGCAGGAACTCTTGCAGGTGCTCATCTTGTATTTTTGGGCTGGTTTAATGGTACTGTTACAACTGTCGTTAGAAGTGTTAGAAAGATGGTCAGTCTCATCTGTGCAAACAGAAAGAGTATCAACTAGAGCAACATCACTGAGGTCAGAACTCATCTCTTCCACGTTACTACTACTAGGTGTGGATGTCTTTTGTAGAGGTAGCTGTATACTAGTATCTTCATTTTTCTTCACTGGACTCTCTAGAAGAGACTCAGCAGAGCTAGCAGCCACCATACCAGTTCTTGACTGTGATGGAGTAGGGGAGACGCTCTGTCCATTGGATATTTCTAAAGAAGGCATTGACCGGGACCTTTGTATGAGTTGCTCAAAGGCCGTTACACGTGAAGATACTGTGTGCTTGGGGACATTTTCAGAGCCTTCAATTCCAAATTTAAAAAAGGCTCCATGCTTTCCATCCTTCTCAAAATGATTAGCAATATCTCTGACATTGGAGCAAGACAATGCATTCTGCAGCGAAGATCTGTTGATATGGTGCATGTCTCTGTACATCATGTTGAACTCTATGCCACCTGACCTGAGATTGGATGTGAATGAACATTTTGCAGAGTTCATGGTGTACTCCTGCAGGCTCATGGCGCTGCCCGACTTTACCTTATAATCCTTGTAGGATTTCCCCAGTATATTTTCCACAATTCCACCCGCTTGCATTATGCAGGTGTTTTTGTTTTCAGATGATGTCAAGGGTTCAAGTAAGTTCTCGCAGCTCTGTGCTTTCTGCTGGGACAGAGATGCACTCTGCTTGTGCCTTGGCTGGTCCGGGACAGCAGCTATAGGTTTGAATCTGGACGGCAGAATTTCACCTATGCAAGCTTTTGCAGCTGACAAAGATGACTTCTGCTTATACAAGCTGCCTAGACCATTACTACCACTACATGTTCGCCTGTTTAATGAGGAATGAGAAAATACAGGAGCATTCCCACCTGTGGGGTCCATATGCAAGCATGAGGAATAGAATAAAATCATTGTGTTAAGATTGCAGACTTAAGCATGGATATCTAGTTATCACTGAAACAAACCAATAATAATAATAATAACAATATTAATTGTTCATAATTCTCCCCCCCTTATTTCTCTGTTGAAACAAAGTTTCAGGATTTTCTCAGGATGATCCATACCTTGCAAATACATGGGCTGCATCTGCTAAGGCATTCATATGCTGACTTCTCTATATAGTTGTTTGTAAACAATGTATTCTTATTAGCGGAAAGAACAATTATGTCCGGAATGTTGGATACATGCAGAGCTAGAGTTGGCACCAGACAAATTGGACAAATTGGTTAACCTAGCCCATTATGTCTTTTAGACATTTTTTGCACCTACATTTATCATATTCTTCTTTTCAAAAGGGATTGTTACAGCTACATGATGTTAACATGATTTCTAAGCGTGCCTTGAGACATTATTGGTAGTTGTACATGTGTCTGTTTTATCAGGTGAGTTAACATTATGTAGCTTGCAGCCTAGTTACTTAGGAGATCCTATTGTAAGTCACTGCACTGTGTCGCACCCAAAAGTAAACACAATGGAGTCCCGGAGAGGTTTCTGGTTCACGTACCTTTATTGGAGGCAGAGCTGGAGGGGCGTCTGTTCAGGCTGCTCAGTCCCTGGAACGGAATATCTCCTCCTTCTAAAACATTTTTGTAGATCTGTCTTTCATTCTCAGAGAGCGGAGGCTCCGGGGAAGTCTCTTTGGCGCGGTTGAAGTTGTAGCTAGGTGTATAGGAACTATATAAAAGACACAAGAACACGAACACTTGGTGAGACAGACTTGCTTCCCGACTCTTTCAACAGTTAAGAGACTTTTGGCAAATCCTATTTTCCAGTTCATTAGTGTTTGTATAATCGGTTTCATAATCTTGAAAGAATGCAAATGTTTACAAGCGGCGAACATAATGGTGCAGTCCCTCTGCAGGTCAAGTGAAATAACAGCACAATCCAGTGAAATGGGTCAGGAATTTCAACCTATTTCTAAGAAGTAAGAGTAATGTTTTAGAACATCTCTCGGGTGAGCGAGTAATCATATATTTGGGAAATGCATAAACAGAAACTCCCTAATATACCTCTACTGTTAAAATTGCTGACATCATGATTAGGAATAATCCAAACAGGTGCAGACAACAATATGTGCAACTTCACATGGACATGCAGACAAAGCTTAGATTACATGAAAAGTCCTACATTCCTTCTTCTCCATATCTCACAATTACTAGTGGATTGGTACAATGGCGATTTTCTAGAGAATCACAATTGTGTTTCCATGACAACAAAGGGCATTTAAACAACAAACGATCGTCCGGCTGTCAGTTATGTCTCCCACCCACCGTCCGTCCTCCTCATACACAGGAACGTTCGGCATGGACAAGCCCATGGGGAGAGGAGGGATAAGCTGCAATGAGAGGGCACTTGCTGCGGCTTAACTCCCCCTGCACAAAGGAGTTGGCCGTGATTTTCCATCACGACTGACCCCTATGACCACTGACATCATCTTTAAGTGGTTGTTCTAGATGTCTCCATACACCTTATATCGGTGGCGGGTTAGGTCAACATAAGTCTAAAGTTTATGGGAACCTTTCGTGAAGTAAGCTAATGTGATATCACAGGTTGGTTTTAGTCCAGTAACCTAATGTGACATCTCAATTGGGTATCAGGTAAGTCACTATGACATTACAAATAACGTTACAATAGTCTTTCCAGCAATTAAGCAGCTGTGAAATTGCAGCTGAGTTTCCATTAGGAACTCGAGATATAGAAGATCTATATACTGTTTTGCACAAGGGTCCTATGTGGTTGGTGTCTGATCAGGAAAATTTTCCCAACTACTAACTATAACAAGTCTGCAGTGTGCGCACATACCCCGATTCTGATTTCAGGAGAGGTGGTCTACGAAAAACAATGGGAGGTGCAGCAGTCGGCCACACATTTCACCTGAATGAATTAATCTTTGCTGCTTTCATTCTAGTATTAAAGAGAGCTAAACTCCAGAGATGACAGCTATTGGCCTAGTTCAGTAAATCAGCCTGGATTCTCTTAGGCGTACATTTTATATGGGCTAAGCACATTAGTGCAGTGTAATTTAATAGCAGGCCACATTAATAAGAACTTATACCAATAGGGTATTGCAGTATTTGCTAAAAATCTAATTCTGTTTAAAGGATTTCTTCACTGTAAAAGAGTCATTATTGAGAGTATTCTAGATGGCCTGTTAATAGGGTCATCAGGCTTGCAGTGTTTATGTAGCACCTCTGGCTGTTGATGGGGGAGGGGGGGGGAGATTGTGGCCCATATTCATGAGGGGAACTATGGCTGGCCTATTGATGAGGGTAGCTGTGGCTGGCCCTATTGATTAGGGGGGCAACTGTGGCTGGCCCTGTTGATAGAGGTAAATTGTGGTTGGCCCTGTTGATGGGTGGGGCGGCGGTTGGCCCTGTAGATGTGGGGGGGGGGGGGCGGTGGTGGCTAATTCTGTTGATGGGGGGGACTGTGGCTGGCCCTGTTGATGAGGGGGGAACTGTGGCTGGCCTTGTTCATGAGGGGAACTGTGGCTGGCCCTGTTGATGAGGGGGTAACTGTGGCTGGCCCTGTTGATGAGGGGGTAACTGTGGCTGGCCTTGTTGATGAGGGGGGAACTGTGGCTGGCCTTGATGAGGGGGGAACTGTGGCTGGCTTTGTTGATGAGGGGAACTGTGGCTGGCCCTGTTGATGAGGGGAGGTGTGGCTGGCCCTGTTGATGAGGGGAGGTGTGGCTGGCCCTGTTGATGAGGGGAGGTGTGGCTGGCCCTGTTGATGAGGGGAGGTGTGGCTGGCCCTGTTGATGAGGGGAGGTGTGGCTGGCCCTGTTGATGAGGGGAGGTGTGGCTGGCCCTGTTGATAAGGGGAGCTGTGAATGGCCCTGTTGATGAGAGGAGGTGTGGCTGGCCCTGTTGATGAGGGGAGGTGTGGCTGGCCCTGTTGATGAGGGGAGGTGTGGCTGGCCCTGTTGATGAGGGGAGGTGTGGCTGGCCCTGTTGATGAGGGGGGAACTGTGGCTGGCCTTGTTGATGAGGGGGGAACTGTGGCTGGCCCTGTTGATGAGGGGAACTGTGGCTGGCCCTGTTGATGAAAGTTCTTGAAAGTTGGAAACTATGCAAAAGTTTAATGGGCGCTGTACAACAACAAAAAATTTGGACCATTTTATTCTAGCATTTTGAGTTAATGTGCAGTTTCACGCTGTCAGAAATAATGTGAAAGCTCTTTTGCAGAGGAAAATCCACAATCCACAGATTTGGGGATGCATATGCCAAGCCATTTACAGTATAAGGCTGGGTTCACACTATGTATATTTGAGGCTGTATATTTGAGGCTGTATAGCAACCAAAACCAGGAGTGGATTGAAAACACAGAAAGGCTCTGTTCACATAATGTTGTAATTGAGTGGATGGCCGCCATTTAATGGCAAATATTTGCTGTTATTTTAAAACAATGGCTGTTATATTGAAATAATGGCCGTTATTTACTGTTATATGGCGGCCATCCACTCTATTTCAACATTGTGTGAACAGATCCTTTTCTGGGTTTTCAATCCACTGCTGGTTTTGGTTGCTATGAGGACCTGACATGAGGACCAAATACAGCCTGAAATATATATACATAGTGTGAACCCAGCTTAAAATAAATACATTAAAGGGGTTATCCAGGAATTTTTCTTTTTTTAAAACCATACTGTAGCTGCCTTTGTCCAAAAATAGCACCTGGATCCTGGTAAACAATGGGAAAATCTGCAATGGATCCAACAGAAAAACTGGCATTCTATGGGATGTTTCATCCAGATTTATTTTTTGGTTTTGGTTGCAAATTACTAACCAAAGTATTGAGCAAAAAAAAAACCAAAAAAACTGTGTGGGAACGTAGCTTAAAAGTTATTTTTTGTTTTTTTCATTTGTCCATCCAATAATCCACAATTCTTGTCAACATTGGATGACATTAAAGATATTAATTGTAGATTTTATGAAAAATTCATTTGGCTCCTGTGAAACTAGAAGTCTCATTATGTCCTGCTATAGTTGCACATTACAGTGGCTTTAACTCTAGATATCATTTACAAATTTGCTCATTTAGTGCAAATGATTTAGTGCTGCCAAACCCACACACATTCCAGAGCTGGCAGATAGGTGACAATGTAGTAACACGCTGAACCTTGTCGGGTTTGAAGCACATAAAAACATGTTACTGTACATGGAACAGGTATTACCTCACAGCAGCCTCACCCATCACCTAACAGACACTGCACACACAACAACAACATCATACAGTAGGTCAAGGATACAGCCATGGCTCGTTCTCTGTTTATGGGCATTCTTATTACATTCCTGTAGAGCACTCAGCCTTGCTAATCCCCTTGTGGTCTCCATGGGGGGTATGCATGGTGTGGAATGATACATTTGATGAAACAAATGGAATGCAGTTAATTCCCTGAAACCAGTTTCTTTTTGTTAATGTAAATAAGGCTCTGCTCACGGAAGACCCCGCTGACTCCACTCAGATTCCATTGTAGTGTTTGTCAGGAAAAATAGTGGAGCCTCTGATGGTAGCATGAACGTTCAGGACCAACCCATAAAAGACATAGTCAATCAATGCAGAACCAATCTGGCTAACAAAAAAAAAAAACATCTAGACCGAGGCAATAACTACAGTACAGAATTCATACTGCAATGACTACTCTAGTACAGTTAGACGGTATGGTAATAGCTAGGTGTAACAATACATTGGCTTAAGGCCCTATTACACGAAACGATTACTGGCCGTATTCAGACGATAATCGTCCTGTGTAAGGGTGCGTTTACACAGAGAGATTTATCTGACAGATTTTGGAAGCCAAAACCAGGAATGGATTTAAAAAGAGGATAGATCCCAGTCTTTTCTTTATGACCTGATCCCCGTTTATAGTCTGCTCCTGGTTTTGGCTTCAAAGATCTGTCAGATAAATCTGTGTGTGTAAACACACCATTATAGAAGACAATGATCAGCCGATATAAATGATATCGGCTGATCGTTGCTGTCGTTTGTCTTTCAACATGTTGAAAGACAAACGACTAACATAGCAGGGATATGCATCCGTCGCTCCGTGGAATAGCAGGGAATAAGGAGCAAGCGAGCGCTGACTCGTCTCCTTTGGCCCGTGTAATAGGGGCTTTAGAGTGGGTAGCACTGGTGTTATTTGTCCTCTGTGTTTTGCATGAGTTTTCTCACACTTCAAAATAAACCCTGGCAAATTAAAAAGGTTAAAATAGATTTGAAAAGAGGAGAAATCTCAGTCTTTCCTTTATTACCTATTCTCTGTTTATAGTCCATTCCTGGCTTTGGCTCAAAAAAATCTGTCAGATAATCTGTTGGTGTAATAAGGCCCTAAGGGTCTTAAAAAAAATAACAAAGCCATTCTTAGCCTTCCCTCTCCCCCACTACTGCTGCACTTTTTTGGTTCCAAAGTCCTCTTGGCTTCTTCTTGCTTCCTGTGACATCATGACCATGCAGGAAGTGCTCTGCATAGCAAATCAGTGGCCGTAGCAGTGTCCCCCTTCAGTCAGTGACTGGCTGTGCAGGGCAGTTCCTGCATGTTTGCGACTTCACACACACCATAAAGAAGTGGAAGGGAAAGTGTGAGAGTTGTCATGGTAGTAGTGGGGGAGTTTGATGGGTGAGAATAACTTCTTTGTTATTTTACAAGACCCCATACCATAAAGAATTTATTTTACCCACTGAAAATACCCTTTAACTTGCCTTAAAGCAGCACTATCATCAGGTTCGGGCAAGTGAACCTGCTGATATGGGCCACCCGCTCTTTACCTCAGGATTGCAGGGCTGTACTTCTTATTCTTGTGTTGCCCGGTATTGTGCTGCTTCTTGATAATATGCTATTTAGCGGGTTCGGAGCATTTGCAGTCTTAGCCATCCACCCCGAGCACCTGCTCGGCCCATCCTGCCTGCCCTCCTGTCCCGCCCACTATGCATATTCATATATGCATAGTTTGGCTTCTTGGTACGGGCTGCTTCTTGCACATGTAACAAGCAGCCTAACTATGCATATATGATTATACATAGTGGGCGGGACAGGAGGGCAGGCTAGGGCTGCCGAGCTGGTGCTCGGGGCGAATGAGGGATGCCCCAAATGCTCTGAACCCGCTAAATAGCATATGACAATTTATCAAAAAGCAGCACAATACTGGACAACAAAAGAATAAGAAGTGAGCAGCTGGCTCATATCAGCAGGTTCACTGCCGCTTTAAGGTAGCCATATACCTTCAATAGCTGTCAGCTGAACCCTTGTTCAGCCAACAGCTATCTATTCCAATTCTGCTGAGTATGCATGTCTTTTCAATTGAGGATAGAAGAGAAAGTCGCTGCCAGGCTCCTTTGGCGGTGGCTTATTTTCGGGAAAACAAAAGGATCAGGCATTGAAGTTCAACTTTTCTGATCCTTCTTCTCCAACTTTTCTTATACACATGTATATGGGGAATAGCTGTTAGATCATTTGAACTATATACTATGAATATTTTCAAGAATTATTGCCCAGGCAATACCATAATATGTAAGTGTTGGAAAAAATGCTCTAAAGGAATCCTTGATAAATAATGCACAATATTCTTTCTAAACTGCAATCCTGAAGGGAAAGTGTTAAGATGTTAATAAGAGCAGAAATCCACCCTGAAGTGCTATATGCTAATCCTGAAGATATTTTCTGCATAAGTTAAGCTTTTAACAGAATAATTTACAGATCACTCAGCACACCCTCACCCAACCCCTCATATGAACCTACATCTGACATCTGTCTCAACATACTTTTGAAGACTACTCTTATAAGGCCCTGTCAACAATGCACCCCCTTTAAGCTAAGCTCAATAATACTTAGCCCTTGATATACAGTACAGAAATAGCAGCGCTGAATCATCTAATCCTAAAGCTCTATCATAGGAAATCTAAAGACTAATAGTAGAGAAAAAACACCTGGTGCATCTAGTCCACCCCTATATTAATTCCTTCATTTTTATCTTAGGATAAGTATATTTTTATCCCTATAGCAAACTTCTCCTGCTCTGGGCAATTACTAACATGGACAGAGGTAGCAGCAGAGAGCATCGTGTCAGAATGGAAAGAATTCACCACTTCCTGCAGGACTTACAGCAGCTGATAAGTACCATAAGGCTTTTTTTAAAAATTGAAATAATATATAAATCTACATAATTTTCTGGCACCAGTGGATTTAAAAACATTTCTACTTCTCCAGAGTACCCCTTTAAATCCACTCCAATGTGTTATCTTAATGTGATTAACTTTCTTCCAAACAAGACCAAGTAAACTGGCAACAGGAAAATACAAGCTAAGCTCTGCTATAGTCAATCTACATGTTAAACAACACTGACACAATATGTCATAATGAGATGTTCATCTATAGTTTTCCCTATACATCAACACAGCAGCAACAGCTGAATATATGGTTAATGCCATCGATATAACGCTTGCATATGAAGGTATCACATATGGGAAAGGAAATTGCATTAGAAATAGGTAATATTATATAAATGATCTCTCCACTGATACATAATACCAGCATAAAACAAGAAATTATAGTACATCAATCTTTTGCATGATGAACAAATTGTAGGCAAAGGAGAATGGACAGGTTATAAATATATAGGATACATGCTAAACATACATGACCAATATAGGGGATGAAAGTATTATACTTTCTTTACTGATCTGGGATAGAAGTTGCATATAATGGGGCTACAAGGTAATATAAGAAGCACAGCAAACATACATTTATGTGAGAAAGGATTGTAACTTACTAGGATGGAAGGTCGTCCGGGCGGATCACAGCTGCATTCTGCAAGAATCCAAGAAAAGTGATCATTCAGATGAGAAAACCGCAGACAATATCCTTCAGTATGCCCTGCATTTGCCATTGTACCTCCATGAATGTATGAAAACTTTAGCCACCACGGTGTGCACTCATGTCTAGAGACAGCCAGCATTCAGGGCAGTCAGTGCGCTTTACAATGACTAGTCGCTTTTTATGTCTGTAAATGAGTCACTGCCTACAAAGCCAGCACAGGCAGATAAGCAGCTGGTATAAGAATAGCAAGCCTGGAATTGTTTTCACACACAGTTTTTCCTTGAGAGGTGCAATCCCACATCAGAGCAATGCTGAGCAGGAGAGAAAGGCTCGGCAATGGAAATTATGGAGGAATGCCACTCATAGAGTCGGTTCATTTCCTAAACTAATGTCTCCTGCTTACAGAATTATAGATGTAATAAAGGGATTTGTACACATGGTGTAATAAACCGTAATGGGAGATAAAATTATACACTTTTCATGTTTAGGCGAATAAGCCCTTGCAAAATGATAACTTGTTGGTACCACACATAGCAGTTAAAAAAAATAATAGAAATACACACTGCAGTTTACAGTGTGAATTGCGGCACGTATTTTTGTGTAGCGTTTTACATGTGCCTGAATAAGTGTCAGTAAGGCCGGTTTCAAATGAAATTATTATGTGAGCTTCCTGGCTTGACTGGGGGGGGGGGATAGTCTGAACTGATAGTTGTCTGTTTGGGTAATCGGAAACATAGGCAGGCTGGGACTTGCATCTGTAATACGGATACAAAAATGTTATATTCTCATGTGACACCAGCTTTACTCCAAGCATATCCTTGAGAATGCACATGGGAGATGCTAGACTGATGGAATGCCCTCTCAGCCAATCAGTGACTGGGGCAGGTCACCGCTGCAGTCACTGACTGGCTGAGCAGGCAATTAATAGGTGGGGGTGTGACCTCGAAGGAGGAGGCGAAACATATCCAGATGCTGTCCAAAAATGACAGCTGGTGCCAACGAATTACGAATTACCATACAGGAATACATAAAAACATACAATGGATTGCTGATTTCCAGATTGTGGCCTAATTGTAGTAGATTAACAAGCTAGTAAACACAAGTGGACTATTGTCTTTTTGCTCATAGTGCTTATTAGCCTGGTGTACAGATCTTACCATATACCCAGAGTACATTCAAGATCAAATAACAAGTGGCAATGTGCATATTGGAAGTATTTGACAGTATCACAGTAGAAATAATCATTTCAGCCTAGTACATAGGGTCAGACAGCACTGGAAGCCAATTGTGAAAGCAATTTTACTGATCAGCCAAAGCTTTGCAAGCACAGACAAGCAAATGGCAAGGTGACAAGACAAAACATACATGAACAGATTTACAGAATATACAATAGAGGTGCTTCTTGTAGAACCAACCAGGATGCACCACGCATGCGGTGAGGCGAGTGTCTTGGTTTTGGTAGCTAAACAGTTTATTTGGAGAGGGTTAAATGACTTCTCAGTAAAGACTAGAATCCCTCCCAACCAACACATTCTAATATGTATCACTGTTCAAAGCAATACACAGGGTGGATTTGGGAGACGAGGCGGGGAAGAGAATTAATTATACTATTAAACTGAGAGTTACGATTGTGAAGTCAGAACGTGCGGTGGGAAATAATTTCCAGGGTGTTAATTGATTCCACTGAATCAGAAGATTAGCTTTTTAATAAGATTCTGCTACAAGGCCCCTCAGAGTTAGGAAAATATGTGCTTCTTCCTAATATCATGGTATTATCAGAAACTTAGCAGAGGGTCTGTGGTGATCTGTACATATGCCATATTTAACCCGGGTTCACAATCCGTCCTCAAAGGGAATAAACTGGATCTGTTGCACCCAGTATAACATCTTGCTTCTCGTAAATGGAGCATGACATGGACCTATGGATGATCCAGTATGGTCATCCTCTAACATGGATACACAGGGCAAAAAAGACACGGCATAAAATGCAAAAATGCCCATTTTTTTCTGTAAAACGTAACAGATAAAAAGCTAAACTAACAAGGTGGTAAAAATAAACCTGTTGGGTTGAGGTTGTCTGGTTCTACTTGAGAATGCACCTTCACAGATATGGAGAGCCAGGTTCACACGTACATGCCAGCCAGATGTTACAGTTCTCCAGGTCGACACATGCACAGACAAATTACTGTGGAATTCTATGATCACAGGAGGGATAGGCCAATACTGGATATAGGAAGATGCAGAAATTGCGTATGTTTTTATACATTCCACAGGCCAGGTTGCAGATGGGATTAGTGGGGTTATGAAGTCAGCCTTTCTACATTCCATAAATTGCAGGAAAAGGTTTGCTCTACAGGCAATTGACAGTAGAAAGAACTTTCATACCATTTTACTGGAAGCTTTATAACACTTGTCCATTCTCTCTAAATCTGCATCTAACTCAGACTCGTACTGATAGAGGTCTTTCTCTAGCTCAGTCTAGTTAAAGAAGAACAAGACAATAACAGACATTACACAATGAAACAGGTCCCCAGAGGTCATTGTACCACACACATATAAACGCTATAGAACACATATTGTATAAAGATTTTATATAAAAACTCAAAGTACAAAACCATTGAGGGAAATTACATTTTGCGTTATAGACTTTAATAATTGAAGAACACTTTAACAACATTGTTATCAACTTTAGGTAAAACAGATGTCAGGAACTTCTTCTATTCTTTTGATGCTCAGTATTACCTTGACAACAGGCAGCTAAATACTTTAAGTGCATCCAATAAGCTATAGCAATTTAAAGGGAACCTGTAGCCTGGAAAGATTCCCTTTACATTATTACAATGTCTTATTATAGATGTTATGTACACAATAGGTTATGTACACAATTGTACCAAATACCAGTTAGGGCACCTAAACTAAATTAATTCCAATGTTTAAGTCAGAGCTTCAAGAAAGTGTATTGTGAAAGTCTCGTGCCCTTGAGTGCTCACAGGGTAGGTACATAGGTCCCAAGACTTTATCTAATGCCCTGTTTACCCCATTAGGCCCATTCACACTATGAAATCAGCGCCAAAATTCCTTGTGGAACCCCAACGTGCGCTGGGGTTCTGCACAGAACTTTGGTGCCGATTCCGGAAGTGTACACAGGCCCTAAACTACAAAACCCCATGTACCCCGAAAAAATTACTTAATTGTCAAAATGGTTGATCTGACATTTAACGTGTTTATTAACCACAAATGTACCAATTACCTTTTTGTATACATACTACATTAATATATATATATATATATATATATATATATATATATATATATATATATAGGCGTGAAAGTCAATAATAAAGTTACAGCTGGTGCATCACTCCATATCACATTATTTTCATCTCCATATGAATAATTAATGAAGATCGGGCTCACTATTTTTCCATTTTAATTATCTTTTAATTTTTTTCCCCTGGTAGCAAATGCAAATGAGAAAAACATCAGTTATGTGGCTAGATATAATATAGAGCAAAGCGGAGGGATAGCACCAGCTGGGTCTATATTAAAAGGAATCTGTCAGGTCCGTAGCGGGTCATTTTAAATGGCCCTGTTCACACATTCCGTAACATGTGTGATCACTATTTTGTATGCAATAGGTCCATACATTGTGGACACCCTACAACCCATTATGGATGCACTTTCGTAGGCTATCATAGCTATGGGTCCACAGCTACTGACAGTCTTGGGAATGTGTGATTGTAGCCTTAAAGGGGTTCACCAGGATTACATAAAGCACAGCTACTTTCTAGCAATAACAGCACCACACCTCTCCTCAGGTTGTGTGTGGTATTTTAACCCCTAAGCGACCCATGACGTATCTGATACGTCATGGTGCAGGACCCCGCTCTGAACGGCGCTGATCCCGGCTGACATGTGCAGCCGGGCAGTGCCTCTATTAGCCGGTGTGGGTCCCACGGCTAATTAAGCCTCTAAGTGCAGCTGTCAAACCTGAAAGCTGCACTTAGAAGCTTTCCTCTGTGCATCCCTGGTGTCTAGTGGGACGGATCTCCCTCCCGCGATGCGATCGCGGGGGGGAGATCCGTTCTTCTGCCCGTGCCAGGCCTCAGCGTCGGAATGACGCTGATCCCGGCTCGGCAATAGATTGCTATGGCCTGCAGCAGGCCATAGCAATCTATCACCGATCTGAACGATCTTTGCTGTATATATACACAGCATTCATCTCTATGAGAGATCAGTGCTGTTTATATACAAGTCCCCCAGAGGGACTTCTAGTTAAAGTAAAAATAAAAATGTTTTTTTATTAATAAAAAATTCCCTCCCCTATTAAAAGTCCAAATCACCCCCCTTTTCCCATTTTATAAATATAAATAAATAAATAAACAAATAAGTAAACATATTTAGTATCGCCGCACGCGTAATCGCCCATTAATCACATTCCTGATCTCGCACAGTAAATGGCGTAAGCGCCAAAAAATTCCAAAGTGCCAAATTGCGCATTTTTGGATGCATCAAATCCAGAAAAAATGTGATAAAAAATGATCAAAAAGTCGTATATGTGCAATCAAGGTACCGATAGAAAGTACATGTCATGGCGCAAAAAAATGACACCTGACACAGCCCCATAGACCGAAGGATAAAAGCGCTATAAGCCTGGGAATAGAATGATTTTAAGTAACATATATTTGTTAACAATGGTTTGAATTTTTTACAGCCCATCAGATAATATAAAAGTTATACATATTACATATCGTTGTAATCGTAACGACTTGAGGAACATGCATAACAAGTCTGTTTTACCATAGGGCGAACGGCGTAAATCCAAATTTCCTGAAATCAAAACTAATTCCTTTTTTTTTTCTTCAATTTGACAGCGCAAATTATTTTTTTCCAGTTTCGCAGCATATTATGGAAAAAGTTATAGAAAAATAATGCCTGTCATTGCAAAGTACAATTGGTTTCACAAAAAATAAGGGCTCATGTGGGTCTCTAGGTGAAAAAATGCAAGCACTATGGACTTTTAAACATAAAGTGGAAAAAGCTAAAGTGCTAATTTAGCTCCATTCATTTTAATAGAACTGAGCTGCAAAACCAGACCAAAACTGAGGACAGGAAGAAATGATCTATTTTTTGGGGGGAGCTTGGACAACCCCTTTAAATGATAAATTATGGTGGTGGTGGGGATAAGGATTGGACCATTGGATTTCAGCTGCCTGATCTTTTTCTTAGCAGGGGGGATAGTCATAAGACTTTGGCAGTGGATTACCCTCTTCTCTCCAATGAAAACATAAAGCATATCCAGATGAGAATATAAAGAATTATAATTTCTTAGGTAAGAAACCTAAAAGGTATAGATCATGACAAAATTTAATGCATTTTTTTGCAGTAAAGGTAATGTGTAATTAGAAAGGTTTTTATGTTAAAACAGTTTTTTTTAAAGAATTTTTGCTGATGTTTTTTTCTAAATTTTCCATTTTACTATTTCTAATGTAAAATAAGGCTTTTTATAATAGAAGTAAATCGTTAAACGGATGCACACAAATGCATTTTTTAATCCAATTTTTCCCATAAACCAATCTGTTAAATGGACTGCAAATGCTGTTTGAACCCAGTGTAAACCTGAAATCTTATAATTTTCAGTCTCGTAACTAAGTGTAATTATTAACTGACACTTCCTGTAGAGAAAACTTTTCATCAGTTTCCTCTTTCACATCACAGGCAGGATAACAGTGATAGGTGACACCAATTTATCGATTAGACAGGGTCAGGCCATGTTAAGAGCTCATAAATCCTATTTAGACCAAACAACAGCACAACGTATTTGTCTGGCGTAGCCTGCCAACAACATACAAATCCTACAAGAAAAATGGCTTACGCCAAAAAATGTACAGCAACTATTAAATATCAATGATTCCTTTATTAGATAAATATTAATTACACAGAAAAATTTATAAATATACTGATTAAAAACTGATGTGCAGAGATAACATAGATAAACCACAGATAACACCTGGATCCTACTTATATATTAGGGAACATCTGAGCAGCATTGGAGGAAAAACTGGATAAAGTGCAAGTGCAGTCCATAAGCTAATACCAATAACATAAACTCCAATGTTTTCGATCACATAGGTATATAGGTTCCCAACCATAGGATATGCCCAGCTCCAGTAAAGTGCATCAATGCAAAGTGCTACATATACCTGGTATCCGGTGGTCTATGGCTCCTCTCCCTCCCCAACGCACGTTTCGCGTGGCAGCTTGATCACGGGGCCTGGTGGTCTATGGCTCCTCTCCCTCCCCAATGCACGTTTCGCGTGGCAGCTTGATCACGGGGCCCCGTGATCAAGCTGCCACGCGAAACGTGCGTTGGGGAGGGAGAGGAGCCATAGACCACCGGATACCAGGTATATGTAGCACTTTGCATTGATGCACTTTACTGGAGCTGGGCATATCCTATGGTTGGGAACCTATATACCTATGTGATCGAAAACATTGGAGTTTATGTTATTGGTATTAGCTTATGGACTGCACTTGCACTTTATCCAGTTTTTCCTCCAATGCTGCTCAGATGTTCCCTAATATATAAGTAGGGTCCAGGTGTTATCTGTGGTTTATCTATGTTATCTCTGCACATCCGTTTTTAATCAGTATATTTATAAATTTTTCCGTGTAATTAATATTTATCTAATAAAGGAATCATTGATATTTAATAGTTGCTGTACATTTTTTGGCGTAAGCCATTTTTCTTGTAGGATTTGCATGTTAAGAGCTCAGCCCTCTCCTCCCTCTCTGCACGATGAATGACCTCTGCACAGGTCACAGAGCAGGTCTAGAAAACTCCCCCGCAAAAGTTTTGTCCGTTCCAAAGTATTGATATCTATGTCCATGTAGATTACTGTAAAGCATATTTCAAACATTCAAACGGCACTGTAGAGAAGCTACTTGCTATATACACACATGCACGCTCATACATACAAAAAATAATATCAAGCTTGATTTACAGGGAATCAAGTATAGAAACCAAGGGGCAGGTTGTAGCAACCAATCACAATTTAACTTTTAATTCTTTAACTGATCTAAAAGAATGAATTAAGCTCTTATTGATTATGGCCTAAATTAATTGGATTTGCTCATAGCAACCAATTACAGCTCAGCTTTTATTTCTCAACCTGTTCTTGTAAAAGGAAATCTGAACTGTGACTGGTTGCTATGAACAAATCAGACAGATTAATAAATCTGGACCCCGGATATCAGCTTATTTTAGAGTAGTCTTGAGCGGATCTGCCAAAATGTTTGGATTCGGCAACATTATCTAATCCCGAACTCTTGTTTGATTCCCCGCAGCTGCAATAGTTGGATGCTCCCCTAGGCAATCGTGAAAAACATGTTTTCCTGGCAGCATTAGGGCAGCATCCAACTTCTGCAGCCGCAGTGAATTAAATGCTGGGTGTTTGGGTTCAGATACTGCTGCAAAACATGAACATTTTAGAGACTTCTGGGATCACTGGAGAACATGGAGACCATTGGTTGCTATGGAAAATAGCTCAATTATTTCTTTTAATAAATCTCTCCCCAGATGCTACTGTGTTTTTCCATGACATCACAAAGGGCCATGGTTATGACACTGATCTTTCTAGTCTACAAATACATGGCAGCAACCAATGGCCTCTGGCAAAGAAACTCGTCAATTATGGTATTATTCACTTTGGTATTATTATTCACCCACTTGAACCTACACTGAAGAAGCAATATTTACAGTATGTACAGTCACACATGTTCTGTGATCACTAAGAGCCACAATCAGTTTGTACTCAACAAGTTCCAGGAATGTTCAAATGTTCTTCAGACTTTGTATTAATGTATGTATTAATATACACCATGGAAAAGGGGCAAATTTTACCCTTTTCCGTGGTGTAAGCCAGGCACAAGACCGGCTAGCCTGATGGGCAGCATAGTTTATTATGGTGAGGTTATTATACGAGTTTACTAAAAAAAAAAAAAAGGCAGATGGCCCAAGAGGAGTCCAGAGGAGAACAGTCTGGGTCTGCTACAGGCTGTGACTACCACATGCCTGCTTTCTGTTCTATCTGATGAGATCTAATGGTTAAAAGAAAATATGGACCCACTATGGAACTGAAACTAACGGCGCTTAAAAAAAAGTTATCCTATTATCATATCATTTACTTTCCATATCGCATTTTTTTTTATCAAACAGTGCCAAACACTTACAAAACGGTACCCAACCTATGCCCAAAAAAGATAGAACAGAATAGACAAATGAAAAAAATAGCTTGGGTCCTACTGTAAATCCATGTCCTACTGTCCAAATAGCTCAACATTTTTCTTTAAAGGGTTATCCCGTATAACAAAACCCTGGTTGATTTCTTCAATAACAGCGCTATTTTTGTCCCCAGTTTGTATGTGGTATTGCAGCTCAATTCCAGATACCACAACACACAGGGGACAGGGGTGGCGCAGTTTTGGGGAAAAAAGGCAGCCCATTTAGCAAGAAGTATACGCTGAAAAATGGTTCTGAAAGTTCATGTTGAAAAGCATACAATGACATCATGCCACTACAAATAGCCAACTATAATAAAAAACTGCTCATCAAGCTGCAAAAAAGCTAACCACACAAACAACACAAGCAAACTGTCAGAAACGGCACCAGACTCTGTCAGACAAAATGAAGAAAGCATCTTTACCTTCCTATCCTCTACTTTAAGGATAGAGCAATCCCCCGGAGTATAATCCCAAATCTTTTTTGGAGGCTGATGGAAAGCGGAAGAGGAAATAAAGGAAATGAAAAGAGAAAGAGACAAGATATCACAAGGAGTATGGCTTTGAAAGTAATACATAAGTTGAGGCATCCGCATAGAGAGAAAAGTATAAAGGAGGAAACAAGCGGAAGCGTGTCCCATACCAAGGGAGGAAGCAGCCATGCAGACACAGTTCTAAGATCTTAGAAATTAGGTTAGTTTGGAAAGTGCAGTTTAGTGTTTTAGGAAGTGCCCTACATGCTAGGGCAAGACCCTGCCTGAACACAGGTGAGTTTACAGGATCTGCCTATGTTCCCACTACTAAGATTTTTATGAGATTTTAGCACGAAATGACGGACCTCTATTGATAATGACAGCCACAAATAATGATCATGATAAATATTTGCGGCTGTCATTATGAAAAGATGGCCGCCTTTTGCAGTTAAATGTCAGCCCGTTCCCGTGGTGAGAACATAGTCTCTTTGGATCCTCACCTGTAGTCAAGAAGGAGAATTCGAGCTACGCTGGGTCACCCAGTGACCCCCAAGCATTTCCCTGGGTCATGATAGGACAGAAGCTTGCAATGTCTTGGTTTCCAGAGGAAAGCCCAGAAATTACTTGTTGTTACTGCGCATTATGGGCACAAGTACCTACCACATTTACAAATGGCTGAAATTCCATGATGGCAATGTGGGACAATGAGACAGAGTTTCAGCCACAAAGTTCACAAAAGGTGCGCTGTTGTTACATGGTAACTGTTCAGAACAACTGAACTACATTTTATATGATGCAGAACAGCAGCTGTGTGGTTCTTGTATGACTACTCGAAAATTACTATTGCAAATTAGTAATCAGTAAACCTGTTCATTCAGCGTGAACAAAGGCAAGCACTGGGCTTCATCTTTACTACGGTTCCATCCATATTGTTGTGAATAAAACCCTCAGGTACCCACTTTTAACCATGTTAAACATGTAGAGGCCAAAAAGCTGTTATTAGGTTTTTACTCTGGAGAGTTGGTGGCATAACAAAAATTGTGGCTCTGCAGGAGCTAAAAAAAAAATCCATTCATTGTTTTTCAATTCTATTCTATGTTCACACAAAGAAAAAAAACAAAGGCAAAATATGGCCATATGGCTGAGATGGCCCTGTAGCAAGTTCCTGCAGTGTTGGCGTAGTAGCTTTGGGAGCTCAGGGTAGGTCAGTATAGCTTTCCGACATACATGAACATTTTAGTCTCCGGCAACAACTTTAAAGAAAACTAACAGTGACCTCTAAATAAATCAATATCTCAGGTTCCCGGAACCCTTAATTGTTGGCTTCTGAATAGAGAAAGGGTGGAAATAGCTTAAAGATGGCCATTGGCGTCCGATTATACTTGTCAAAACTCACAAATTATCTGTTTGTGCACTAAAGCAGGTATTTAAAAATCAATTGTTGGTTGAAGTTATGGAATCAAATATGATCTGTAGAAGATTCCCTGCCAGTGACCCAGAAATGTATTCTTATTTTTGCCTTTCATAGGAACGTTGGCAACTAGACGGATGCAATATACGCATACATACTGTATAAAGCATAGTGTATAACAGTGTTCTAGTAGAGTATGGTATGTTTTAGTGTTCTAGCGAAGCTGGTTTACAACTGCCCTCGTGGAGCAAGGTGTATACACAGAACTATTCTACTGGATTATAATGTGTGTGATTGTACTGGTGGGGTAAAGTATATACTAGTGTTGTGGTGAAGCATGGTATACAAGACTGTATAAATAAATTAAAGGTGTCAAGTGTCCATGCTTTGGCTAAAGCCATCATATTACCCCTGAATCTTTTCTCAAGTTAAAAATTTACAGCATTTTCCAAGCTCCAACCAGCAGCTGCTAAATTAATGTATAATAAATGCAGTCAATCCTTTTTCCAGTGAGAATCCAGCCATGTGGTAATGGAAAGTAGTCAGAGGAAAATATCTAATAGTACTGCCATAGTAGAGATAATGGCATTCTTTATTATTATACCTGATAGGACAATAATGCAGTTGCCAGCTTTACACACCAGTGGTGCACAGTTTTACAGGGTGACTAAAAGAGGATAGTGCAAAAGTATAAAGGCCAGGCCCGTATTTACCACTAGGCACCCGTGGTCCAGTGCCTAGGGCAGTACCTTGCAGGGGGGCAGCACCAGGGGGAGGGGAAAACATTTTTTGTTTTTATTTTTTTAGTTTCCCTCTTCCCGTTCAGACTTGCCAGTAAATCTGGTGCCTTTTCCATAGGGGTTGGGGGGTATGGTGGTATTGGTCAGGTCTGGTATTTCCAATCGGTGTGGTGAGTCTTTTGGTTTAGTGCCTAGGGCAGCAGTAGCTGTTAATACGGCCCTGATAAAAGGCCTGTAGTTACCATAACATAAGTGATAAATGGCCACAGGAAGCAGGTCATTCCCGCTAAATGGTTGTAGCCCGCCCAGTGGGCCTAACAGGTGATCGATTTACTTTGCTTCAGTACTCGATCTTTGGAATGAAATAAAGTTGTAGCATCTATCGGTGAGTGCCAGATCACATTCTTTAATAGTAATAGTTGGCCCATGTATGCTGGTATTGTCAGTAATATTGGTCTCGGTATACAGGATATGGTCAATGTGATAGGTATGGTAATACTTTTTGCTTCTTATATACTGGCGCTATAATATTCCCTCTAATAGTATATATATACCATGTAACATAAGGTTAGGACTACACTTCAAGACTTAGTAGAGGGGCAGGTAAAAGTTTGCTATGAGGCAATTTTAAGTAACTTTGTAATTGGGTTTATAAACCAAAAATGCATTTTTATCATGAAAAAAGCTTTGAAGTTTGAAGCTCTACCCCTGTCTTCATGATTTTCTATGGAGAGGGGAGGGATGGAGGGAGATGAGGCACCAAAACAGGACAACAAAGAGTTAATTTACAGCTACATCACCAGGCTGTCTCCTCTGAAGTAAGCACTGACCTCTCTGACCTCTGAATACCAGCTTTCGCAAAGCTCCCACTGTGTAAACCTTTGTTCTCTGCTCTCTGCTGGCGCCTCATCTCCCTCCTCCCCCTCCCCTCTCCATAGGTTACACAGGGCTCGATGTAAAAGAGCTGAGATTTCCAGACAACGAGCAGTGAATGAGAGAGAGGAGGGAGGGGGGACCTGGAGAAAGTCTTTTTGAATGCAGATAATGGCATATTTGCCTAATAAACTCATTGAATCATTTTGTTAACTACATGTACATGGCAAACATTATTCATTTTTGATGATCTATTTAATAAATATTTAATGGTGGGACAACACTGCTGAATGTAAGGTCACAAAATAATCAATGTTAAAGGAATGTTTATTATTGGCCAAAGATCTGTCCATAAATGTTAGCGGTGTAAGTATAAGAGAGTCTTGCCTTTTATAAATAGAGTCTAAGTAAAACCTTTAAGTGGAATCTATACTGATGTTGTTTCCTGCCCATTCTATAAATGTACTAATATGATAAGGCTCGAGTAGAATCTGGATACAAACTTGCTTCTTGTAGATATGTGCAACCATAAATCAGATAACGGCTGAGCAATAATTAAATCTGAAATTGTTGAGGGAAGCGGATAAAGGAAATCTCATCACAATAAATGGACACTAGGAACAGCAGGGGAAGGAGAATGGAACAACAACAAACAGAGTATTGAATGAAAGTGTATATTCCAACCAAGCCACTGCTTTCTGGATAGCTGTACACTTACTACAGTATATGACAGCATAACATGTACAACCTACAGGGATTTTAATAAAAATGTATATATATTTATATAGAATGTTTCAAATCTGCATTAAAATACCCCAAAAGAGGCCCTTGTTCTGCCAGGAAGCAAAAATACAGCTTTGCTATTGTTATTTGATTTAAAGCTATAACAAAGCACAAATATCCGATCATACATCTATCCTACTTACCGGTTTCCCAAATTCCAATTCCGAAAAGAATTTATACCAAGGTTCATTCTTTAAATCTATCTCTTCTGGACTTTTATCCCGAGTCTACAGAGTTCATGACAGGGGAATGGAAGGAAGAAGGAGAAAAGATCATGAAAAAAGAAGAAGGAAAAGGGACTGTTAGAGATGCAGAATTGCCAAGCACGTCTTTCCACTGCCAGGACTGGAAACTAAGAGGGGAGATTGATTATCTGTTACAGTGGATAGAACAGCATTCTTCATCCTGCATCTTTAACAGAACATGGATATGCAAGAACCAGAACTCCCCAACACAGGCAGTCGGATGGAACAAAAAGACAGAGAAATACAAGAGACATTTCAGTAAGACAGCAAAATACAATGGATAAAGTGACAGCATATAGACATGTTGAAAAAAAAAATCACACAAAAGGAGCAAGGCAGACAACAAAGAACATAGCGTTATAAGTTGTGTGGGTTGTAGCAATCTATTCTGATCTAATTTACATGCATTATGGAGCTTTCCTTCCCATAGAATGTGTATTGTTTTAGAGGTAAGTAGGTTATTATGGTGTTTACATGAACTTCTCCATATTGTGGCACTATTGCCATACGACAATTACTAATTAAATCGACCATCACATCAATGGGTGAAAAACTGTAAAATTGTAGTGGACCACCATGAAGTGGTAAACTGAAATCATATCAAAGTGTCTTCGCTGGAGGGTAGAGGCTGGTTGCATGATTCACCAGTGCCCACTGCTTGCCCACTCCACATGGCTGCTTTGTTGCATTAATTTTTTTTATTGTTTTCATGCAGAACTATGGGGGGAATGTTTAATGGAATTCCAAACTAATACAATCGCCCACTGGCAAGGTGCCGACATCCAGCACCTGCATTACAAAATGAAATGGGCTCAAAGCAGTCTCTCTTCACTGTGTGGTGTTGGTGTCAAGTCACATATGCTCAGTGAATGGTAACTTAGTTGCAGTAACAAGGCCTGGACACTCTGCCAGTCAGTGGAGATTGATGGCCTGTCCTGAGGATAGATACCAATTCTATTAGACTGGAAAGCGTCTTTATTTACCAGATTTCTGGTGCCATTTGCCTCGCAAAAAGAGGGCAGGCTTATAATTGGTGTAAATTAAAGCTAAAATCAATGTCAGCTATCAGTTCAATTTTAAGGCGCACAGACAGGCAAGGATGCAGCAAATGTATCAAATAAATCTGGCACATCAATGGCAAACATCAGCCTTAAATCTGCCCCTATGTTCTAGAATACAAATGTAAAGCTAAAATTCCAATCCAGCTTCTATCCCAACTATTAGACTGTTGCAGTTTCATTGCAGTTCTGTTGTGGCTACTGCAGCCCTTTCACTGAAATGATGTAGTATTACAACAATACTGCAAGCAAACTGAATTGTGTGAACACAGTCTTATGGACATGAGCATGCAAAGCATGGCTACTTGCTGGGCTTGTGCTTATACAAGATAGCTAATCTTAAGAAGCAGAGCTGCATTGTAAAGCAGGAGAGAATGAGAAAGAGAAGTGGCTGCCATTATTAAAAGTGAAACAGAATGTGGATTTTTTGAGTGTTGCTTAACTGCTTAGGAATACCCTAATGGACCTTAGCCACACTTATTGTATAACATTACATTTAGATAAATATCATTGATGGCATAGTGATATATATGTAATTCACCATTACAATGCTCCTTGCTTAAAGATTAAAAGTCATTTCCTCTCCATAGAATAGGGGATAACTGTGGTCGGCCGCCATCCTGATTGGTGAAAGTCCCAGCTGTTGGACCGCCACTTATCAGCCGGTTATCCTGTATCCTGTGGATAAGAATTAATCCTGGGATAACCCCTTTAATAGCATTTCCCTAGTATATAGTAATTTTTTTTTTTATCATAGCCCCTTCCTTGCTCAGTAGTGACTTACAGATTTGCAGGAAATGCAGACCCATGTGTATTCTGTCTATGCAATTTAGCTGTCGGGTGTAGGGAATGTAGGGAATTTCCATCCAGCTCTGCTCTGTCTTACTGGGACACTCCAATGACTAACGGGAGCATCTCTGGTAAGAACATTACATCAGCACAATGCTATATATACACAATTCTCTAATATATACGCTTGAAAGACACTCCAGAGGTGGTGCTTCAGTTTATAATAACAACCTCACCAAATTTGTCTGTGTCTAACTGGTAATGGAGTTGGTTCCACCAACCATTATAATCCACAGCACACATGTATACATGTTGTATATATCTCACATGACTCATACAGGCAGTTTAGGATAAGAACCTGTCTAATATGTAGGTTACAGAAACATAAGCTAATTTTGATTACAATAGATTCTATTTCTGGTTCTCGCAGTCTTCCTATGCCATCTGTGCACCATCTGATATCACACACAGGATGCACAGAGCACAATTATAAAATTATCATTAGGAGACAAAAGATTTTCGTTTATTTCACAATGACTTTCTTGTATTCTTGCTGGTTCCCCAATTGTAGATGGCTGCCTAGTTATTATTATATACTTAATAATAAAATGGTTTTACCATAAATGTTATTCATAAACTATCTACAGGTAATTATTGTTTAATCAATGCTGGACTCATCCGGATTTAACTACTAATAACCCCCGCAATAACTAAAATGGTGATCATGATGGTGGTGGCGTATTAATCATACATTTATTACAGATCCTGGACTTGCCATTTAAGGCCTTTTTACATTGGCCAACTATTACCACAGTTCACACATCTTATTGTCATAGTAACTGACCATTGTGAAAGAAGATTAACTATAAACTGTTGCTGAATAACAATTAACCGTAATCACCAGTGGCAACTAAAAAAATGGTTCTAGTGATCTGGGGTCTCCACCAAAACTGACTAGGGTAGGATAGCGCTGTGGCCAGTGATTGGCTGAGTGGGGAAGTGGGCCGACTGGTCATGGAAACCAGGAATCAGCTGGCAGCTGGAGGATCAGGATACATGAGTATCGTTTCTTTTTTAGTTTAACACCACCCCCAGCCACATGTAATATTTTTTTATTCCCTGACAACCCCTTTAAGTCTATAAAAAGTGATATTAAGCCCACTCAACACTACAACCTCCATGATGAAATGCAATATAGTTTCTAATAATCTTGTTCCAAAAATGTTTGCGGACAAAATAAAACCTGAAGAAGCAAGATGGCAAGAACACGTACAAAAAAGAAAATATTTGGACAAATTGTTGCTATTCATTACTACCATAGTAATAACTGTCCTATATCTATGCATCCTTAATTACTGACAGCCCCAAATAATAAACATTTTTATCCCTTTGTCCCTATTATATTGTATTTTTATTGCCCTAAAAGTTACCAGCAAGGCAAATCGTACAATAAAATTGCTGTTGCCCCTGGGAATCTAGGTATTTTATGGATGACGCTGCTCACAAATTCATCATGCAGGCATGGATTATAGAGATATTGTTAGGGTATGTGCACACTACGGAATCCTGACGGAAAACCCATTCATTCATTCTTTGGACGGATGGCGGAATCTGCCTGTGCATAGAATGGAGTCTATGGAACAGGCGGAAATGCGCACAGCTGGCAGAGACCGCGAGCAGGTGCAAGCTGCAGAATCCGCAACAGGTTTTCTGTCGGGATTCCGTAGTATGCGCGTACCCTTAGAGCAATAACCTTACATCCCTATTAGCTGCAGGAGCAGCCGCCTAAAAGTGATTTTCTAACATATGCAGTATACTATAAGGGGGGTGGCATGCATAAAGTGTGCTACTGAATATTGATTCTTCCTGCTCAAGCTGCAGTATACATCAGGACTAGCATATATTAGCATTAATGAAGTGGGGGCCTCCCTCAGCCAGCAATGATACTATGTAGGTTGCCGGTTTCCTTCAGTAAAGCAACCTAACCAAAACATCTAGAAAGGAAAGGAGGTTCCAGCACCAAAATCCAGTAAAATTTTGACTTTATTGTTGCAAAGGAAATAGTTACAAACAAAATGATTGCTCAACCATGCACTAGATGCGTTTCGGCTGGAGTCCGTGATCACAGCTGTGATCAAGGCCACCGGCTGTAACACGTCTAGCACATGGGTTACTGGTCACCTTGTTTGTAACTATTTTCTATGGGATTTTTGCAACAATACAGTCAGAATTTTACTGGATTTTGGCGCTGGAACGTCCTGTCCTCTCTACAAGTTTCCTCCCGTGTGCCTCTGGGTAAAGCTCTGTGCACCACCGGTAACTTATCAAGCCCGGGTACCTTCCATATAGTAATAATTCCTTGTGGCATAAGTATTGTTGCAGCAGTAATTGGACACTTTGTAACCAGAACCTGGTTGTGCTGAGGTTTTGGCCTGCTCACAATACAGTGCTGATTATCACGCACTTTATCAATATAGATTTTAGTACATAATAGCAATATGAATTGTTAATAATCCATTGTTCATTATCAGGCACTTTATCAATTGAGACTTTTGTATGTAATGGTCTGCCAGCACTATCTGATGGTATTAGCTCGAACAATATGCTTTTGATTTCCATCTTTTTTGGCCTTGTGGTTTACTTTTTATTTTAGGAAAAGGAATATTATGCTTTCAGTTTTTTCCCAGTGATAAGTTTATATCTCTGCTGAGTTTTATGGAAGTAATCATCAAACCACTGGTTCCACCTAGCGTTACAATGTGATTAGAGCAAATTCACCAAATGCTGATGGCAAGGAAACAGTACTACAAATATCGTTTTGGAAGCCTAGTTAACTTAAAGCAAATGTCTGATTTGTTCCATGTAAACGTATATCATTCATGTCTATATAGCAATGCCGGGTGGAATTTCCAACTCCATGCTGTTTCCTTATAAACCATTTGTGAGTACAGACTAAGCTCTTTACAGCAGTATGTGGCTTCACTTTACAGCAGAACATGTGTGTTTGAAGGGGAAAGTGGCAGTTCAGCTATCTTATATAAGATACATTGACTTTGTGTCAGAAAATACCTTTCAAAAGGAGCCCTTTTTACTTTAGAGTCTTGGTACCCTTTACAGTTGTCTCATTGCCAGATATAGAAAACAATGTATTGCAATGCACCAGTTTCTGAGCCCAAAACAGTAGAACATTTGGCGTTTCTGATTAGTGTTCTAGATTGCAGGTGCTACCATCTTCTAGAACCTAAGCACAGAATTTCTGCCTACTGGAGTAAAGCACTTAAAAGTGGGGGGCATCAATGGTTTTATAAAATGATATATTGCTGGAAAATGCAACTGCTTGCTTATTGTGGGATTATGGTTCCTTCAAAGTTTCTTCCAACGTAGTGGTGTTTCCAGCCACCTGCTGGGAAGGGAACTTTAACACAACTCTATTAAACTCCTTCTCCTTAGTTCTTAGGAATGAGAGGTGTCCCAGAAGTCAACCATACATCAGTAAGCCAAAAACCATAATATATACCAGAGCCTAACTGTATACAAACTACATTGAGCAATGTAGGGATTACCATTAACATGTAGACTATTAGGAGCATTACCAGTTCAGACTACCCTGGCACTAAGTATTAAAAAACAGGATGTGTATAAATCGCTTCTAGGTATGGATATGTCGTTATTGGGGGGAAAAAGAAGAGTTAATATTTAGCGGCACAAGACACATGACACACATTGCATTAAACAGTTGTTTCCCCATTTCGTCTCTAGGGCTGTAAATGGTTAAGCAAGAAAGGACTTATACGATATCAACCACATAAACTTTGGATAAGAAAGCATCACATCAATGTAGGCATAATATAAAGCACACATTATCACTGAATAGTTAGATATAAGTAACACTTCTCAAAAGGCACTGTGTTCCCAGGGATTAGAGGGACTGTTCACTTGTTAAGGAATGCTGACCCCCCTTCCATTTCCCATCCTAGAGACCGGATGGTGATCTAAAAGTTCTACCATCCTCACAAAGTGCAGTACTTACATTGCAGTAATACCATTGCCGCTTGAGGTTTAGCTTCACTAGTTTTGGCTCAACTTGGCGTTAGTAAGACAACAGCATTCACCATGACCCTGCGCACACACACAATAACACTGAGCCCCCCGGCTTGTGAATTACATTACCATCTTCTCATTGACGAGGGCAGAGGATTTCCCAGGCTGGTACTCATGAATGCTTCTTGGCTCCGCTCTGTATTTTCTGGTGTCGACCTTCTTGTCTGGGGGATCCCAATCATTCCTGAGGACAAGGAAAGCGATTAACCGTGAAACCTCCCTGTTACCAGGGAAACACGTGTTATGGATGGAAATACTCCGGAGCAGCTAATCCTCTGTCCAGGCATTTCTATCTTCAGGCAGGAAATCTGCTTGGGTTTGTGGACGCTTTTTGCTTGTTTTTATGTATTTTGGTTTTTATGACGGCTTCTCTGAACATAGTAAAACACGTATGAACTCTAATCGCCTGTTTCCTAGAGAAGGAACTCAGTGATTCCAAACCCAAACTAATATGTGTTTTAGTCAGATATGCAGATGTTTCTGATTCTGTTCCCTGGATACTTCTCCTTGGTGAAGGGCCAGGCCATCTGAGGACTGGGAGAGGTTTATTAACTATTTCAGACAAGCCGGTAATTCTAAGTCTATGTGCAGACATTAAATAGAGCGAAGGAGGTCATTACTTAAGATATTGCTGATATGAAGGTCTTAGATCATGAGTAGCAGCCAGAAAATGACAGATCCTACATGGAAAAATGTGCCTCTAGGACACCATTATGAGAACAAATGATGTGTCCCAAGATATACTGGCAAAATGACAATACATTAGTGTTCCCAGGAGATTGTATAGAGACACATCTGGATGCAGCCAGTATCAGCATGTACTGTATAATGGGTTCCCTCTATTACACTCAAGTTCTGGGAGATGAAATCCCATGTGCTCTGGAGCTGGCAGAAGAAGCAATAAGAACCAGAGAAGTCTATGGGAAACTTTTTACATGAAACAACTATGACTTCTAGTCAAGGGACAGTTTATGCTTCAATGGCTGGGGGATCAGGAAGGCATTGATATCAGGACAGTTTAAGCTATAGCTGGAAGTAACAAAGTTACTTTAAAGCGACTCTGTACCCACAATCTGTCTCCCCCAAACCACTTGTACCTTCAGATAGCTGCTTTTAATCCAAGATCTGTCCTGGGGTCTGTTCGGCAGGTGATGCAGTTATTGTCCTAAAAAAACACCTTTAAACTTGCAGCCCTGTGTCAAACGACCGTGGCCTAGAGCATCTGTGCCCTAAACTTGCACCACCACTCTATCCCTCCTCCCCACCCTCTTCATCATTAGAAATGCCACTGGCAGGATATTTCCTATTCCTCTGGTGCCTTAACGATCCAGCCCATGTGCCGGGCTAACACAGCTGATGAATAGGAGACAATCTGCCTGGAGCATTCCTAATGATGAGGAGGGCGGGGAGGAGGGACAGGGAGGTTGTGCCAGCCTAATGCATAGTCACTCTAGGCCACGGCAGTTTGGCACAGGGATGCAAGTTTAAAAGTGTTTTTTTAGGACAATAACTGCATTACCTGCCGAACGGACCCCAGGACAGATCTTGGATCTGCTATCTGATGGCACAAGCAGTTTGGGGGGGGGGGGGGGGGGTCAGATTGTGGGTACAGAGTCACTTTAAAGAAAGGTAGTCAGGAAAAGGAAAAACAGACTTACTCTTTCCATTCTGTATGTCTCTGCCATGGATGTATTTAGCATTATTTGTATGGGCCCTGAACATGTATAACTATGTATATGCAGACACCTCCTATAGTATATTAATAGCTTTCAAACAGAATCTAGAGGATCAAACATCTTAAAAAACAGGTGGACGGCATTATCTTTAGGTCTTACCTTTCATGCCCTGGCTTAAGTGAAGAGGAGCGAGTTGGTAGAGGTAACGTTACAGATCTGCGGACGTTTGTATCCATGTCTATGTTATCCATCTCACTTTTTGAACGAGGTACTGAAGCTTGAGATTTTCCTGAGAAGAACACATCAAAATAAAAAGTCAGTGTTTGTGGGTTTATAATATACTAGCAATAGCTAATGAAGCCAACTGTTGCATACAGGGCAGCTTTAACCAGAGGGCAAATGGTGCACGTGCACCGGGCCCACTGGTTAAAGGGGCCCCCCCGAGCAGGCCGGCCATTGCTATGTGCGACCAGTGCGGTCGCACAGGGCTCCGGCCACCAGCCTGTCAGGGGGGAGCGCCATGGATGGGTAATCTACTTACCCCTCCATGGCGCCCCCTGCAGGGCCCCCCCCCGTCCGCCGCTGCCCCCGCCCGCCCGCTGCTGCGCTTCAGCTGCAGCGTTACTGACAGAGAGAGAGCCATTGGCTCTCTCCCTGTCAGTCCCTCTTGTGGCCGCACTTCCTGCGGTCACAAGAGGCCGCACTCTCCCTCTAGCGCCCGACGTCACTAGAGCGTCGGCGCGAGGGTAAGGTAAGTGCAGCCTCTTGTGACCGCAGGAAGTGCGGCCACAAGAGGGAAGAGAAGAGGAACGCGTGGACCTAGGTGAGTAACAGTGTTTGTTTTTTTCAATGTTATATGGGAGGGGGAGCACATATACTATGGGGGAGCACAGGGGGCTATATTCTACTGGGGAGCACGGGGCTATATACTATGGGGGAGCTATATACTATGGGGGAGCACAGGGGGCTATATACTATGGGGGAGCACAGGGGGCTATATACTATGGGGGAGGACAGGGGGCTATATACTATGGGGGAGCACAGGGGGCTATATACTATGGGGGAGTACAGGGGGGGCTATATACTATGGGGGAGCACAGGGGGCTATATACTATGGGGGAGCACAGGGGGCGCACAGGGGGCTATATATTATGGGGGAGCACAGGGGGCGCACAGGGGGCTATATATTATGGGGGAGCACAGGGGGCTATATACTATGGGGGGAGAGCACAGGGGAGCTATATACTATTGGGGAGAGCACAGGGGGGCTTTATAATATTGGGGGGAGAGCACAGGGGGGCTATATACTATTGGGGGAGAGCACAGGGGGGCTATATACTATTGTGGGGAGAGCACGGGGGGCTATATACTATTGGAGAGCACGGGGGGCTATATACTAATGGGAGAGTGCACAGGGGGCTATATACTATGGGGAGCACAGGGGTCTATATACTATGGGGGAGAGCACAGGGGGGCTATATACTGTTGGGAGAGCACAGGGGGGCTATATACTATTGGGGGGAGAGCACAGGGGGGCTATATACTATTGGGGGGAGAGCACAGGGGGGCTATATACTATTGGGGGGAGAGCACAGGGGGGCTATATACTATTGTGGGAGAGCACAGGGGGGCTATATACTATTGTGGGAGAGCACAGGGGGGCTATATACTATTGTGGGAGAGCACAGGGGGGCTATATACTACTGGGGATAGTGCACAGGGGGGCTATATACTAATTGGGGAGCGCACAGGAGGGCTGTATATAACTGGAGGAGCACATGAGGTCTATATACTACAGGGACACCTTAAAACTATGGAGGCACAGAGGGGTGTAACTATGTAGGGGTACAGAGGGGTGTAACTATTGTGTAGGGGTACAAGGGACCTAACTACTGTGGGGGAGCACAGGGGGCTATATATTATGGGGGAGCACAGGGGGCTATATATTATGGGGGAGCACAGGGGGCTATATATTATGGGGGAGCACAGGGGGCTATATATTATGGGGGAGCACAGGGGGCTATATACTATGGGGGGAGAACACAGGGGAGCTATATACTATTGGGGAGAGCACAGGGGGGCTATATACTATTGGGGGGAGAGCACAGGGGGGCTTTATAATATTGGGGGGAGAGCACAGGGGGGCTATATACTATTGTGGGAGAGCACGGGGGGCTATATACTATTGGAGAGCACAGGAGGGCTATATACTAATGGGAGAGTGCACAGGGGGCTATATACTATTGGGGGGAGAGCACAGGGGGGCTATATACTATTGTGGGAGAGCACAGGGGGGCTATATACTATTGGGGGAGAGCACAGGGGGGCTATATACTATTGTGGGAGAGCACAGGGGGGCTATATACTACTGGGGATAGTGCACAGGGGGGCTATATACTAATTGGGGAGCGCACAGGAGGGCTGTATATAACTGGAGGAGCACATGAGGGTCTATATACTACAGGGACACCTTAAAACTATGGAGGCACAGAGGGGTGTAACTATGTAGGGGTACAGAGGGTTGTAACTATTGTATAGGGGTACAAGGGACTACTGTATGTGTTGGAGCCTTAAATATTTGTCTGGCAGAAGATTCACAGCCAGGAGAAGACTTCAAGGTGGCCCAGGCTGGATGGAGAGAAAAAGAAAAAGTGACAGATTCTGATCGGAGAAGACGCCCCCGGTGAGTCACTGGATGTAACTGCACTCTGTTATAGGGTTGTAGTGTTAGGGCGGTATTATGTAATGGTATCATTGATGATAGCTTTCTGTTTTTAGTGCAGTTTTTATGTAATATGTAATCACTGTATGGTGGAAATAGTGTTATAAGGTAACTACTGTATGTATTGGGGCTCTTGATACAGTGTGGGGGCAAATTCAGTACATTATACAATGTGCCAAAAGGGAAAGGGGGGGGGCCCACTCTTGAGGGCTGTGCACTGGGCCCACCAATGTATTAAAACGGCCCTGGTTGCATAACTACTATTCCCATCATGTCTAGTTTGGCTTTGGCTCTCCAGGCATTATGGGAATAGTAGCTTTGCAAAAGGTAGAGGGCTGCAGGTTCCCCAATCCTGTATAAAAGAGAAACTATGTCTCTCTCTCCTGAGCAGTCTGCCTTAGTAAATACTTGTTTACTGGAAAATCTTTCTTGGAACTCTGCATTGTACTGTGTCTTTATCATCCCTCCTTTAAATGCATTAATAAATGAAAACTGTTACATTATAAAGTGGCCTAGGGACCCTATTACTCAGGGCGATTATCTGTGTAATTATTACACAGGCCATTTTGGGCAGATATCGCCCCGTGTAAGGGTGCGTTCAGAACTTCCAGCGGATTCCGCCACTCAAAGCCCCCCCCCGCTCCCGCTAGAAGATCTGCCTGGCCTATAGGCTCCATTCTATTCAGGCAGATTCCACTGTCTGCCCAAAAAGAATTGACAAGCCAAATATTTGAGTGAACTCCGCCTGACCATAGAATGAAGCCTATGGAACGGGCACGATTCCACACGAATTCCATAGTGTGAACGTACCCTACTAAAGACAACAATCAGCCGTGGAGCTGATCATCAGCTGATTGTTGCCAGCTGTTATAAAATCATCAGATGATCATTTCAGCATGTTAAAAAATCATGAGCTGCCAACCATGCATTGCGTCAGTCGGAGGCTAATTAAAATATTTAGAAAAAAAATTAAGTTTTATACTTACATGTCCAAGCTCCAGTGTTAGATCTAGCTTTCCCCCACTCACCGAAGCTGCTGCTGAAGCTTTTACACCCGTTTCTGAAGTGACAGGTTGTGGCGCTGTCCTTTCTTGGTCAGTGTCACTTCAAAAATGGGTGTAGAAGCTTCAGCAGCGGCTGCAGTGAGTGGGGAAAATCTAGGACATGGGTCTCCAAACTGCGGCCCTCCAGCTGTTGCGAAACCACAACTCCCATCATCAGGGGTGATTCTAGCCTCTCTGCTGCCCGAGGCGAACTATAGAATGACGCCCCCCCCCCCCCGTCAATCCGCCCACATTATAATCCACTACTGCCCCCCCCCCCACTGCTGTCCCCAATAAACATAATGTTTGGTCCCTTTCTGCACAGAGGATGTCAGGAGAGGAGGGGGCTGACTTTATAGGAGAGGTCCCAGCAGCACAGAGGATGTCAGGAGAGGAGGGGGCTAATCCTATAGGAGAGGTCCCAGCAGCACAGAGGATGTCAGGAGAGGAGGGGGCTAATCCTATAGGAGAGGTCCCAGCAGCACAGAGGATGTCAGGAGATGAGGGTGCTAATCCTATAGGAGAGGTCCCAGCAGCACAGAGGATGTCAGGAGAGGAGGGTGCTAATCCTATAGGAGAAGTCCCAGCAGCACAGAGGATGTCAGGAGAGGAGGGTGCTGATCTTTTAGGAGAGGTCACAGCAGCACAGAGGATGTCAGGAGAGGAGGGTGCTGATCTTTTAGGAGATGGTCCCCCTCTTCCCCCCTTATAGATGGTCCCCCTCTTCCCCCCCTTATAGATGGTCCCCCTCTTCCCCCCCTTATAGATGGTCCCCCCCCCTTATAGATGGTCCCCCTCTCCCCCCCCTTATAGATGGTCCCCCTCTCCCCCCTCCCTTATAGATGGTCCCCCTCTCCCCCCTCCCTTATAGATGGTCCCCCTCTTTCCCCTCCCTTATAGATGGTCCCCCTCTCCCCCCCCCTTATAGATGGTCCCCCTCTTCCCTCTCTCCCCCCCTTATAGATGGTCCCCCTCTCCCCCCCCCTTATAGATGGTCCCCCTCTTCCCTCTCTCCCCCCCTTATAGATGGTCCCCCCTCTCCCCCCCCTTATAGATGGTCCCCCTCTCCCCCCCCCTTATAGATGGTCCCCCTCTTCCCTCTCTCCCCCCCTTATAGATGGTCCCCCTCTCCCCCCCCCTTATAGATGGTCCCCCTCTTCCCTCTCTCCCCCCCTTATAGATGGTCCCCCCTCTCCCCCCCCTTATAGATGGTCCCCTCTCCCTTATAGATGGTCCCCCTCTCCCCCCTCCCTTATAGATGCCCCCTTATAGATGGTCCCCCTCTTTCCCCCTCCCTTATAGATGGTCCCCCTCTTCCCCCCCCTTATAGATGGTCCCCCTCTTCCCCCCCCCTTATAGACAGTCCCCCTCCCGCCCCTCCCTTATAGATGGTCCCCCCCTTATAGATGGTCGCCCTCTTTCCCCCCTCCCTCATAGATGGCCCCCCCTTATAGATGGTCCCCCTCTTTCCCCCCTCCCTTATAGATGGTCCCCTTCCCCCTCCTATAGATGGTCCCCCTCTTCCCTCTCCCCCTCCCTTATAGATGGTCCCCCCTTATAGATGGTCCCCCTCTTCCCCCCCCCTTATAGATGGTCTCCCTCTTCCCTCTCTCCCCCCCCTTATAGATGGTCCCCCTCTCCCCCCCTTATAGATGGTCCCCCTCTTCCCTCTCTCCCCCCCTTATAGATGGTCCCCCTCTCCCCCCCCCTTATAGATGGTCCCCCTCTCCCCCCCCCCCCCTTATAGATGGTCCCCCTCTCCCCCTCCCTTATAGATGGTCCCCTCTCCCTTATAGATGGTCCCCCTCACCCCCTTATACATGGTCCCCCTCTCCCCCCTCCCTTATAGATGCCCCCTTATAGATGGTCCCCCTCTTTCCCCCTCCCTTATAGATGGTCCCCCTCTTCCCCCCCCTTATAGATGGTCCCCCTCTCCCCCCTCCCTTATAGATGGTCCCCCTCTTTCCCCCCTCCCTTATAGATGGTCCCCCCCTTATAGATGGTCCCCCTCTTTCCCCCCTCCCTTATAGATGGTCCCCTTCCCCCCCCTATAGATGGTCCCCCTCTTCCCTCTCCCCCTCCCTTATAGATGGTCCCCCCTTATAGATGGTCCCCCTCTTCCCCCCTACCTTATAGATGGTCCCCCTCTCCCCCCTCCCTTATAGATGGTCCCCCTCTTTCCCCTCCCTTATAGATGGTCCCCCTCTTCCCCCCCCTTATAGATGGTCCCCCTCTTCCCTCTCTCCCCCCCCCTTATAGATGGTCCCCCTCTCCCCCCCTTATAGATGGTCCCCCTCTTCCCTCTCTCCCCCCCTTATAGATGGTCCCCCTCTCCCCCCCCCTTATAGATGGTCCCCCTCTTCCCCCCCCCCTTATAGATGGTCCCCCTCTCCCCCTCCCTTATAGATGGTCCCCTCTCCCTTATAGATGGTCCCCTCTCCCTTATAGATGGTCCCCCTCCCCCCCTTATACATGGTCCCCCTCTCCCCCCTCCCTTATAGATGCCCCCTTATAGATGGTCCCCCTCTTTCCCCCTCCTTATAGATGGTCCCCCTCTCCCCCCTCCCTTATAGATGGTCCCCCTCTTTCCCCCCTCCCTTATAGATGGTCCCCCCCTTATAGATGGTCCCCCTCTTTCCCCCCTCCCTTATAGATGGTCCCCTTCCCCCCCCTATAGATGGTCCCCCTCTTCCCTCTCCCCCTACCTTATAGATCGTCCCCCTCTTTCCCCCCTCCCTTATAGATGGTCGCCTTCCCCCCCTACCTTATAGATGGTCCCCCTCTCCCCCCCCCCCCTTATAGATGGTCCCCCTCTCCCCCCCCCTTATAGATGGTCCCCCTCTTTCCCCCCTCCCTTATAGATGGTCCCCTTCCCCCCCCCTATAGATGGTCCCCCTCTTCCCTCTCCCCCTACCTTATAGATCGTCCCCCTCTTTCCCCCCTCCCTTATAGATGGTCCCCTTCCCCCCCTACCTTATAGATGGTCCCCCTCTCCCCCCCCCCCTTATAGATGGTCCCCCTCTCCCCCCCCCTTATAGATGGTCCCCCTCTTTCCCCCCTCCCTTATAGATGGTCCCCTTCCCCCCCCCTATAGATGGTCCCCCTCTTCCCTCTCCCCCTACCTTATAGATCGTCCCCCTCTTTCCCCCCTCCCTTATAGATGGTCCCCTTCCCCCCCCTACCTTATAGATGGTCCCCCTCTCCCCCCCCCCTGCACAGCAGATAAAACAAAAACAAAAAACAGCACACAACTCACCTGCCATCCGTTCCCCCGTCGAGCCTCTCTGGTCTGGTCCCGGCTGATGTGCGGCTGCCCGGGGTGTCCCGTCCTGTCCCCGACAGCGCGCGCATCAGAGAGCTCCCCGTGCGCCTGTGGCTGTGACTTCCGGCGCACGGGGATCTCTCTGATGCGCGCGCTGCCGGAGACAGGATGGGACACCTCCGGCAGCCGCACATCAGCCGGGGGACTAAGGCTGCATTCCCACGTTCCGTGATCCTGACGGATCACGGACGTGGAATGCATTTACCGGAGTCCCCCCGCGCCCGGACAGCATCTGTAATGAGATGCTGTGAGCGGGGGAGACTGTATTCATAAGCGCCGCGCGGCTGATTCATTACAGCGCGGCGCTTATGAATACAGTCTCCCCTGCTCACAGCATCTCATTACAGATGCTGTCCGGGCGCGGGGGGACTCCGGTACATGGTACGATCAGTGGCGGATTATAATGTGGGCGGCCGCCCGAACCGCTCATATTATAATCTGCCACTGAATGCCGCCCCCATGAAGACAGCTGGTGGCGCCGCCTGAGGCAGACGACTCAGGTCGCCTCATGATTGCGGCGCCCCTGCCCATCATGCCTGGACAGCTAAAGCTTTGGATTTGCCTGTCCAGGCATGATGGTAAATGTAGTTTTGCAACAGCTGGTGGGCTGCAGTTTGGAGACCCATGATCTAGGAGGACACTGGGGAGCATGGAAAGGCAAGTATAAAACTTTTTTATTAACTATATAAAGCAAGGGTTGCATGGACATCATTAATAATGTCTGTGCAGTCCTTGTCACACGATATTGTAAAATAGACATTGTAAGTGAGTGCCAATCTACCAGGTGTATCTGGCCATCTAATACAGCCCTAATGCTGTCAGCACTGATTGGACAGTGTTAGTGTAGAGACACATCCTCAACTGGTAACATCCAGTCCTCAATTTATCTCTACATTTTCAAGAGCAATAACAGAAGAAGAGCACAACACAGTGGTATTCTATAAAGATTACAATTATTTACAGACAGGAGCTGTGGTGGTTCTTCTTTAACAATTGCATTTAAGGGGCTGTTCACACTACGGAATTTTGGCAGAGTTTCAAGCAGAGTCTGGGGCGAGACTCCACCCAAAGTTTGGCCTGTCCCATTCAATAGGACGTCTCATGCACACTCTGCCATCCACCCCAAAGAATTGACATTTTAATTCAGTCAACATGTAACTCTTCAATTTAGATGCTAGTTCACACTAATACTTCACATTCAAATAAATATATTACAGATATTTTATATTATATGTAAATATAAAGAATATATAAAATTGTAAAATCGTTTAAAACAACTAAAATATTCAGTGTCTGCATATGTCTTAGATCAAATTATCAATGTAAATTAGTTCTTATAGGGAAAAAGATAACATGGGCACAAGTGAACTTAACCAGCCACTGCAGAGAAGATAGATTTTACGGCTGCTGTTCAGGTAAATAGTCATTCATATTATACTAGGAAGCCTAAACTTATAGGAGGGGGCCTGATCTTGAGACCCTCCTCTATAATGTCTTTATCAATACCTGTATAGGCAGCGGTAGTCTTTCAGTGGTAACGGCTTTAAGAAATGAAATACCTTTTACGAATATTACATTGCCACCTTGTGGTAGTTTATTATATGACACTTCACAAGGCTAGTAAAAACAATGTATCTCACCATCTTCTATATATGAGTGCCGCCCATAACTTGGATAAGAATCTGAATCATCATCTAAAAAAAGAAAAAAACATTAAAAAACTGAAAGTGCATCTAGAAAATAGTGGTCCTAAAATGAGAAAAAAATATCATAGCAAGAAGCCCTTGCATAACCACACAAATGTAACATATTAACACAAATAGATAACAAGGGATGTTCTTTAATCGTAATAATATTTCTACATAATTGTTACATACAGAGGAGGATTACACATATCTGTTTTAGTATCCAGATTACTGAGCTCTTTATCAATATACTAACATGTATACACATGCAGCAGCTTCATAGGATATAATTGCAGGGCTGTATTAAATCAACATAGGCAGATGCCTTAGAGATTAGAGGAAGGGAGGCAAAGCTCATGTGCACCAGAAACCATGTTATGACGTCCATCAATCATAACATTTAATAAGATTGGTCAGGCTAGAACATGGGTTTGCTCTGGCTTACAATTACATACAGTATGCTTCTAGGTGTCCTTGCTATGGCGAGTAACCACACATGTTGGCTGCTTGAAAGATCACATTTAGGGAATACATACAGTCAGTCAGTGCTCATTACAAGTGTAAACATGTATACTTCACACGTTTATTTTCCTGTTCCTCATAAAGCACCAGCATGTTTTGCACTGTCCAGCAAGTAGTATGAGAAAATGCTGTCAGTCACCCACTCATCCCGGGAACTCTGGGTGGCAGCTGGCAAAGCCCACTGTATCTGCGTCCTCCTCTGGACTCAGTGAAGTAGAAGCAGGAACGAGATCCTGTGTATTAACCGGTGCAATGCTATGATGTCAACGTGCCTGCCTAGAGATCCCGTCCCTGCAGATCAGGGAGCTGCGCAGGAGTGATGTGATTATTGTTGTTTTTTTATATTATTGTCACTGGGGCTGCATAGAGGAGGCCTATACTAAAGATGATGGGGGCAGGGGGCTGCATAGAGGCCTATATTATATTAGGAAGAACTGCACAAGGAGATCTTTACAATATGGGGGGGGGGGTTATAATTTATGAGGGCTGCACAGAGGAGACCTATAGTATAAAGGGAGTTGCACTGTGTACTATAGTACATGAGGGCTGAACAGGAGGACCTATACTATACATGAACTGCACAGAGGGACCTATATTATATTGGGGGGCTGCACAGTGGGGTTATACTACATGAGGGCTAAACAGAATATACCTATACTCAGGGGCGGATTAACTTTACCATAGGCCCCGGGCTGTTCACCAAGCCTGGGCCCCCCACCCCACTGTAACTATGGAAGCACTAGCCTGGCGTTCATAGTACAGGATAGATAATGTCATGATGTCCAGATTTGTGCAAAATTGCCATAAAAAAACTGTGATTTTTTGCAAATCATGGCAGAAGTGTAGCCAGGAGACAGTACACCATTAAAAGTATAAGTCTTTTTGGGTGGTCATGGGCCCCCAGGAGCTCAGGGCCCCGGGCTGCCGCCCAAAACGCCCCTATTATAATCCACTACTGCCTATACTATATAGGGCCTGCACTGAGGTACCTATACTATATGGTACTTGATAGATGTGTCTTTTTTCAACCTTTGCAAACTATGTTCTGTAAAATGCAAGCAGCTATAAATAGAGGCAATGTCCATAAGTACGTTTGTAGTAACTAACTGTAGTCCTTCACATTGGTAATCCCACCCATACAAAGCCCAGGAAGCATCAAAACAACAGTGCTGCACAGAGTTGTATGAGATAAAAAATAATTATTGTACATCAGATTTATGATGGCATCATCTAGTAAGCATTTAAACACAAAAAAAAAACAAAAAAAACCCTAAATGCATCAAAAACCCCTCTATGTTTTTCCAATCTTAAATGAAGGCACATAAACAGGTATAAGAAACACAAAAACTATATTCAGTACTATAAAACAGAAAGCAATACAATTCTGGACAAATATAAATCTTATTCGACATACAGAAGCTGTAGCATTAACCAATCTGTACCGAATACAATACAGTAGTATATATGCAGTTATTGATTGAAGGAAAGCAACTTCTAGGCCACCCAGTATTATAATACAGCACTGTACAACCAGCAGATAAGCCACTGTTAAAATACCGGACCGTAGACGCTAGATTGTGGCGGTTCAGATATATTGTGCATTGCCCTCTGATTTCAAGCATAACTCAACTGAAATGCAACAGCATATCATCTTCTAATGCTAAAGCGAGTCAGGGTAAACTGTGAATAGTTTGCTTATTACATAACAGCACGCAATGTCAAATGCACCACAGCAAATTCAAGCCCAAACCTATTAGGAGCAAACATAATATACAAGTCAAGCCTAAGAGAGCTGAAAGAACATTAGTACAGGACATATACTGGTAAGCTAGCCATACACTAGAGATTTCAGATGGCCGCTTGGTGTTCACGGTTTGCCTGTGAAAGTCGTAGTTCAGGATGACAAAGTTAGAGATGATTGGCGGATGGATCTCAGCCTTGCTCGGTAGCCTGAGTTTCTATTGATAAGGAGCACATCTACTGTATGTTTCAGAGTATTTTCAGGTATTGCTCACTGCACAGGACTATGATAGCAGATTCCCTTTCCAATAGATATCTGCCTATAATCGGAATCTGTCATGTTCCTTCATGTCACAAAAAGGCAGTGTCTGTTATCTCTAGTGTATGGCCAGCTTTAGTCTTTCCAATTACCTTCAGAGCTAGGGCTAGGAGTGGATACAGGAAACTGGTAGGTAGGAGTATAAGGATTGAACTCTGCAGCAGAGAAAAGCAGCAAAGAACAGCATATCCACATGTACCCGTGGTAATAACTATATTCTAACACATAAGTAAGAACTGTAATCCCTTATAACTTCAGGGGACTATATAATGGCAACCATATTATATGCTTTATTGTAAACTCTGGTATCAGAACAAAAGACTCTAACTGCCTTCTTAATAGGGTTAGGGCCATAACACTTAACAACAACAATGTGTTAGCCAACATGAAGCATTATTCTCTGACTTATGTAAGCAAGCAGGGTGAATAGTGCAGACTGGCTGCAGAGATTACATATGCAAACACAGGTTCACGTCTCAAGCCAATCCTCTGGTACCTTCTGCTTGAGGCTTGGCTTCAGGAAGCTCGGGAAATATGTAAGTGGGGGTATAGGGGTTTTCTTCTGGAGAATCTAATACGCAGTAAATTGAAGGAAAAGAAAACAAGAGAAGTTGCACAGACTGGGAATAAGAAAAGCCCCCACAAATAAGAAGTATTTCTGGAATGTAAAGATCTACTTTATGATTTCATGTAACCCGCCCTCTGCTAGTGTATGATATGCTGTAAGGATTTGCAGGCTAATTCTCAAGCTACAGTCCTGACAACAGCTTTGCTATTTTGAGTTCTCTTTTGCATGTTTAATATGCTATGTGTGTATTGTCACCTTTAGCTATGCACAGGGGTATAGCTAGGATTCATGGGGCCCCTTGAATCCTTTCTGCCCCATACATACTCACCTGGCCCAGGGCTCCTTTGTACTCTCAGCTCCCTGATGCACGAGTGACATCACTGGGAGAATGAACGCAGGGGGACTGTGCTGGGTCAGGTAAGTATATGTATGGGGTGGGGGATGCTTTGGTAGCTGGGGGTGTAATGCTGCAGAGACTGGCAGGGCAGGGAGCCAATGGCTGAATGGGCTCCCAGAACGGCTGCACGTACCTCACGGCCGGTCTACTGTGGTCTTCATGTTCAGTAAAATGCATTTTTATTCTGTGCGCGAGGCAGGGGAAGAGCCATGAACCAGTCATCTGGGCTGTGACTAGTCATGGCTGTCTGTCCTGTCAGTGCAGTCTGCGGGGTGATTGACAGGCAAGGAGGCCCGTTAAAGGCTGCGATCGGACCTCCTAGGCTGTCAATCACCCCACAGAGCGTGGGTTCATGGCTATTCCCCTGCCTTGCGAGCAGGATTACAATGCATTTTACTGAACATGAAGACCACAGAGCCCGGAACCTCTGACACCACTGGGGACACGGCTGTGAGGTACGTGCAACTGTTCTGGGAGCCCATTCAGCACAAATTTAGTCATTGGTTCCCATTAACTCTGAGCATTCATCATAAATGCACCCAGTTAAAGGGCCAGGGGCCTGTGGGCCCTCTTCATACAAGGGCCCCATAGCAGTGCCATGGTCTGTCTTTATGGCAGCTACGCCATTGGCTATGCACATGCTGTCATGGATCTATGGTATTGACAGTGATACAAACAATAGGTGGCTATGTTTAATCTCATATTAGTATCAATTGGGTAAGGAATTTTATTACTGGGTACAAGGGGGTAGCCTGTCATATTGAGCATTGTCATTAGACATGTCTGGGTTAAATCACTGTGTAACTAAATAGTGAGAACAGGCAGGCCAAAAAAAAAATCACCAATGACACACAGAGTTTGTATATAAGCATATCCCTTTCAAGTCTGATATTGTAATGTCTTTGTGGCCTCTGCAATCATTGTTACAGCTAGTGTATTGCAGTAGTCAGTGACCATTAACTCTAGAACACAAGACTAGGCCGGTACACAAGACTAGTCTGGTACTTGTGCAAACGCTAACAGTCTACTAAGAGTGGAAAAGGTTTGAAAATATCAACATGCAATCCCCATGTATTCTGATTGCTTTCTACCCCACCAGCTTATTTTGTGTATATTTACTTATGACATCGTGTTTTTGTTCCAATGTTGTTGCTGAAAATGAAAAACAGCGACATTGGTCTTGGTTTGTGAAGTTCACTTTGCTCATTTCTAATTCTGATTGAAAAGTTAACATATTACACTTCAAGTGTAAAAGAAGTAAATGCTTTGCCCTCAGTTTTGCAGCAGTAAGTGCCTTGTCCTCAGTTTTGCAGGAGTAAATTCTTCGCCCTCAGCTTTGGTGCAATAATTGCTATGCCCTCCGTTTTGCAGCACTAATTGCTTTCTCCTCAGTTTTTTGAGTTTTTGCTTTGCCCTCAGTTTGAAACAATAAATGCTTTGCCCTCCATTTGGAGCAGGAAGTACTTTGCCCTTAGTTTTGTACCAGTAATTGCTCTCTTCTCAGTTTTAGAGATGTAATTGCTTTGCCCTCAGTTTTCACCAGTAATTGCTTTGCCCTCCATTTTGGAGCAGAAATTGCTTTGCTTTCCGTTTTGGAGCAGTGAATGTTTTGCTCTTAAATTGCAGTAAATGCTCTGCCCTCAGTTTGGACCAGTAAATGCTTTGCCCTAAGTATTGCAGCAGTAAGTGCTTTGCCCTCAGTTTTGGACCAGTAATTGCTTTGCACTTAATTTAGGAGCAGTTTTAGGATCAGTTTTGGAGGAGTAAAGTTTTGCAGCAGTAATTGCTTTGCCCTCAGTATTGCAGCAGTAATTGCTTTGCCCTCAGTATTGCAGAAGTAGGTGCTTTGCCCTCAGTATTGCAGCAGTAAGTGCTTTGCCCTCAGTTTTGGACCAGTAATTGCTTTGCACTTAATTTAGGAGCAGTAAACGTTTTGCCCTCAGTTTTGGAGGAGTAAAGTTTTGCAGCAGTAATTGCTTTGCCCTCAGTATTGCAGCAGTAATTGCTTTGCCCTCAGTATTGCAGCAGTAAGTGCTTTGCCCTCAGTTTCAGAGCACTAAGTTACATAGACGTGGCGGTGGGTGACATCTGTGTGCACATTCATCACCCAGTGATACTTAATCGTACACAGATAATGACTTTCAATTAATTAGTTATGTCAGACATTTCTGCAGCGGAAAAACAACTGTGTTTTATTAAAGATAAGAGGACGTTCTTTAGTTTCATGGCCTGGTGCCTGCAGACTGTAAACAGTGTAACAGCAAGCAGGCGGTATTAAAGCACAATTACATTTCTAATGACTGAAATAATGACTTTGTGAATCACTCATAGCAGAACCAGTGGGCAGCTAATAAAAAAAAAGGTTACAAAGATAAAGGGCAGTGCTCATCTGTCAGGCTGCCAAAAACTGCAAAAAAGAAATTAAGCAACCAGCACGACTCCAACTCTTTATCCCCCTTCTGAAAAGTAAAAGCAACAGCCTGACCCCTCCACTTTACCTTTGCATTAACTTTGTTAAAAAGCTATGTACTGCAGAAGTGCTAGTGGCTGATATTGTGTCCCCAAATCCAATTCTGCGACACAACCAGGCCTTAACACTGGTAGGTCGCTAAAATGCTTTGAAAAACAGCCTCCATACATGATTACACACTATAGGCCCGTTTCACACTAGACTAGAGTCTGATGAGCTAAACTGACAGCTATCGGTTTTTAATAAAATTACTATGGAAACCTTTTTTATTAGGAGTGTCCTTTTAAAAGTGGTATTTTAGCACTGTAGAAAATAAATATATAGTGGTGGACTGCTGGTTACATTAAAAAAAACAACTATACTTACTTAACCCTGGTGCCACCATAGCTCAAATTCTTCTTTTTCTGTCCCCTTGCTGCTCATCTCATCAACCTGCATTTGAGGGAGTGCTAGAAAAAGGATCTTCCCACTCTGCAAATCATTGGCCACAGTATCTCTGTGGTCAAAGCACTTGTCTTTTGAGCAGCAGGAGACTGGATGAAGAACAACTGGAGTTATGGCAGGGGAGCAGGGGAAGGTAAGTATTTTTTTTTTCAATTTTACCAGAGCCCTACGACAACATAATTTTTTTTCTTCAGCAGAGGAATACCCCTTTAAAGAGATTTGAATACCTTGGACCTCTACGATCTATGCATGTAATGTAATTTAGGATTCCAAACAAGGAGCAGTAGGGGATCCGGGAGACTGATCAATGGCCCAGATTTATCAAGTTGATTAAAACTGAAGTAAACTGCTCACAGCAACCAATCACAGCTCAGCTTTAATATCTTAATGAGCTCTGGTAAAATAAAATCCAAGCTTTAATTGGTTGTTATAGGTTGTTTCTATTTTATACTCTTTGATAAATCTGGGGCAATATTTTTAGACTTTCATTCAATATAACCCCTTCTTAAAATCCCACACATTCACATATAGGATACGATATATGTTTTAAAGAAACGAGAAGTGATCCAACTTTGTTTTTCTGCTGGTCTAGGAGTTCTGATGTACTTACAAGGCAAATGGTCTCTAGCCAATCTATAAGTTTCGAGGCATAACCCATATCATAACATATACACTTAGTTCTGATACGGCATCCTTCAGTAATAGTTCAGAGAAGTTATTGTTGTGAGCTTCTAATCATGCTCCATAAACCTTCATGTGCAGTAAACCAAGGCTAACCCAACTTTCTGGCAGAATAGCATCTCATTCCTAATATTTTAGATTTAGTTATTTCTGAGAAAAAAAAAACACAATGTTACCTCTGTTAAGCCGGTGGATCTGCTTGAACATGGTCTTGTACCAGTCCTTTGATCTCTCTGTGTTCTATGAAAGAGAAAAAAAATATATATATATTTGGATATTTAAAGATAAATATAAAGTTAAAAGCTTTTCTAAAAAAAATTACTGCAATGGTAAAGGAGTTCCCCTATTAGTTACCAGGATGAACCTGTTTAAAGGGAACCTGTCCCTTTCATGCTGCCTAAACGACAAGTTATTAGGTGGTCCCCAAAGGCTTCTCCCCACCCTACTGGCCTTGATTGATAGGTCTATCCATGTTTGGGTATTAGGAGGGATCTATCAATCACAGCCAGCCGGCCAGACAGAAGCCACCAACATCCACCTCAATGACTTGGGGTTTGGGCAGCATAAAAGTGATAGCAGGTTTACTTTAAGTTGTCCAAGCTTGGTGACACACTCTGAGACAGGTTGTTTTGGGTACTGCAGCTCCAGCACCGTCTTATGCTTGTAGGTAAAAGCTTTATTACACAAGATGATTATCTATCAAACCAGGCGGATATCACCCTATGTAACAGAGCCAACGATCAGTCAACGAAGGGGCAAGTACTTGCTCTTCTGCTGATCGTTCGCTTTAAACTTTTCAAAAAATCATTTGCCGTTGGCTGCACATCTTAGTGTGTAATGGAAGATGTGTGGCCAATGGTGAATTGAAGCTAAGGGTTGCATAAAAAATCATTAGCTTTATCGTGCAGCCCTGGTCACATGATTATTGACAGGGGTAATAGGCTCAGTAAGCGATCTAGCTTGTTTACAGCATAGCTTGGGCCATGTAATGCGGGCCTTACTAACACCTATTATTCCACTTCTGTGTAGAATTAAGAATTTGCATTTATTAAATTCTGTAAAATACTGTGAGCCTTTTGCCAAATTAAAATACTCGGAAGAATACTCTGATATCTACCCTACCAGATCAGCATTCACTAATCCCACTGATAATAGCATTCTATCAAGAGATAATATGGTATCACAGCAGATTTTAAATAATTAGATGTCACAGCGTTTCCGACCCAAAACCAGCGTTTGTCATATAGATATCATCATTTCAAAGGAATTGAGGTGGAGTTTAGCACTTCCTTCTTGGAAATGTAGGTTAAATTTCATAATCCATGAGAACATGCAGTACAGAGACAGAATAGAAGAGGCATTAAAACTACCTATACATTGCAGACTAAAAGTCCTTGATCACGACCTTGGTCATAGACCTTCAGAAACCACCCCCTTCCCCCCAACAGCACTTACATCATACAGCAACCAATAAACTATGTTTTACAAAATGACACCATGATCAAACATAGATGATACTAATGTGATCCCCCAGACAAACAAACATCAATGATCAATGAAGGTCAGCTTTATATTCCTAGTGAGTACCCCAGTCCTTTCATTGTTCTGACCAGCAATGGACTAAGTACAGACCGTTCAAACACTGCCTTCAATTTAGTCCTAGGGAACACCTCCACTAGTATCTTCACTAGTAGATGATAAAAACTTGAAAATAGTTGCATACCTAAAACGCCTCCTTCCAGTCCATTAACTGATGTAATGCACTTAGGTCAATGCTCTTGAATGTATACACAGTAGCTTCCCAGCCGAGTCTGCACTTACTATTACTAAGAGAGCAGTGGGAGCTGAGTTATGTACATTCAATGACCATTTCTGTGCAGACTCCCACGTCTACTTGTTGTACTTAACAGGAGGGGGCAGAACTGCAAGCAACAAGCAAACTTTTCTCTATCAAACAGCAGCAATATTATAAATGTATGAAGCAATGCAATCTTTCTATATACCTATAATCACATTCAAAACTTTCATTTTCCCTGGTTATAGACTTCTAAATCTGTATTCTCATAGGGAACTAAAGGCAAGTGAGCAAATTCACACAGAATGGCAAAAAAATATATTCAAACTTGGGCCCCGAGACATCCAGTCAGGCCAAGGCTTTTTATAAAAGTCAAAGGGAGAACCAAAAATAGAAGCTTTTGTAATTTGGTAATATAGTTTATGTTGCATTTTCTTACAATGTTAAATATCCCTGTTTGCTGACAATGAATAGGAGCACTCTTGCTTATACCCAGAGGCATTACATTTGTACAGACCTAATATTTCTCATAGTTTTGTGTCTGTTACAATTGCCTCTAGTCTAGGTAATGCTCTTTGAACTATGGTATACTAAAAATTATGTTAAAAAATAATGTAAAATTTAATTTCACCTTTTTTCAGTAGTTTACTACCAATTCTTTCATATACAACTTTTTACTTTGAGAAATCATACAGACAGTGGCATAGGAAATGGCTTACCCGCAGCGGGATGCCTATCTCATCTGCTGACATTTCTGCTGTGTAATAAGGCGAGCGGACCTCTTTTCTTGTATTATCTACGGATGTTTTCTGCACTGGGGGATTATCCAGATACTTCCTCTCCTGGACCGTTACTGGCTCTGCTTTCTCACTATGAGAGTTGTCTAGCACAGGATCTGGGGAAACAAAAAGTTATCTCATGACACTGTCTAGCATGACTAGCATAGCATGTTCCCAAATAGGAGAGAATACCTATGCTACAGAACAGCAGCACTAGAAATGTACAACCTGCTGGAACATACATTCTAGAAACGCAGCTCAAAGCATGTGATGCTTCTAGCACTCAACACCAGGTATATGTTGTACACAGCTACAATTCTAAAACAAGCTTAATGAAACAGAAATCATAACCATATATTATCCATATTTTAGGCTGAAAATTAATATTTTGAGATGTACCTTCATTATTTATTAGTATTACAAAGATACAAAGTACTTGCTAAGTAAATCACAACAATATACTCCAAATTTGCAAACCAATACATTTAATTGGCTCTGTACCCACAATCTAACACTCCAAACCGCTTGTACCATCAGACAGCTGCTTTTAATTGCAAGATGTGTCCGTTCGGCAGGTGATGCAGTTTCTGTCCTAAAAAATCAACTTTTTGAAAAATCTTTAATAAAAATATTGTTTAAAAAAAAAAAAACTACTTTAAAACTTTTAGCCCTGTGTCAAATTGGCGTAGCCTAGAGTGTCTGTGTCCTAGGCCTGCACTGCCCCTCCATCTCTCCTCCCCGCCCACTTCATCATTAGAAACACCCCTATTTACCTGTCTGTAAACTGCACATGCGCTGGATCGTTAAGGCACATGTGCAGTTTTCAGACAAGTGAAGAATAGGAAAAATCCTGCCTGGGGCTGTTCCTAATGGTGAAGAGGGCGGGGTGGAGGGATGGAGGGGTGGTGCAGGCCTAGGACACAGACACTCTAGGCCATGCCAATTTGACACAGGGCTACAAGTTTAAAAGTTGTTTTTTAAGGACAATAACTGCATCACCTGCTTAACAGACCCTAGGATGGATCTTGGATTAAAAACAGCTATATGATGGTACAAATGGTTTGAGGGGAGAGCAGCCTGTGGGTAAAGCATCACTTTAAATTTACTCCTGCTTTCAGCTGAATAGTCTGGATTGATAATGTGATGGCTAGGGATACATTGTATAACAACATGTATTGGAAATGCATTGTCAGACAGGTCATCCCTAGAAGCCAGTCAAGTTTACCCAGAATTAGGCTACATTCACGCATTCTGTAGTGCACCCGTAATTGTGGACCTGCAATTACAGGCAGCAGTACAGACCCATTCATTTAAACTGGCCCTGTTCACACATTCCAAACGTGTTATAAGGCAGTGATCCGTGCTGCAAAAATGACAGACCGGTCCGAACTAGGACAGAATTGGCAATTTCAGATCACTGTTCTGTAAAAAAATAGATCAGTGGTATTGCGGACACCCTACAGCTACCTACAGATGCACTTTCAACAGGGTGATGATTGTTGGAATGGTGGTTAATATACTAAGGGAACCTAACATCCCTTTATATGGCTTTAACGATGAGTAATCAAGAATCTCCCAGTCCCACCTGCCTTAAGTGCCAGGTCTCTTCCTGTTAGGGTATAGGGATAGAGCTAGCCGTCAAGTGCAGTGGGGAGGCAGAAGCCACCAGGGAGTGACCCAATGACTTGTAGTTCAGGCAGCAGGAAAGATATTACAGGTTCCCTTCAAATTGGACATATCTCTGTGTCTAACTGCCTTATTCTTGGTAAATTTAAGAAATAAATAGATAAATGTGCAAAGTATGTTATCCAGTTCAGCACTACCAGATCTAAATGTCACTTTCCAAATACTACTTGTTAATTATAAATGTATATCTGCTATAAAAGCTAATGGAATACTAAATACTTGTGCAAGTCTGTGCCATGTATAATGATATTTAGTAGATCATACATATATAAATATATATGGTGCAGACTGGAGTGGTGTAATAAGCTGATCAGGTCATACAGATTTCCATTTAGCGTTTCCTAATCAGGAAAGCAGGAGATAGGTATTATAATCATGCAGCATGTTGGCGGAGCTGCTATTAGAACACCACAACCCTTATTATGATGAGCCGTAATCTTCATCTAGTGACAGCAGCAATTACACCACAGATTTATTCCAGACATCTGCACATTGAGATGGAATCATCTTCACAAACTTAGAATATTCTAGGGCGAGGCATCATCACGCCAAGTCCTGATGAGTGTGAAGAGTCTCTGAGCAGAACTTGACCTTTTACTTTCTGTTTCTGTGTTTTTAACAATGGGCAGAGCTCCCTGATGGGATTATTAGATGTGTGCACTAGCTCTATGCATTCTATCCACCAGGAGAGGGCAGCTTGCAGCTGTTTATCACGCTGTCAGGTTACAGTATACTGAACACAGTGCTGCTATTAATAGGGCTGCCCACACCCTGAAACCAATAAAATGCCCAGTATACATAACAAACCTTCTTCTATTTAGACATTTCTTTATTATATCTGATATCTGAAAAAAGAAGGCAGCAACAAAAATTCTGTACTTACAACTTCAATAGGGGCAGTAAATTAGTTACAGTGAAGGTCTGGGGCCAAATGACCAGGGATCTTTAATTGGGGACATTTTAATATTAGGGGGCTTTCATATTGTTACAATTTTGCATGCAGCAGATCTCCTATAGGGGTGACCTCTGGTTAGATGGTACTGTCCACCTCTGCAACCAAGTATTGTATTGCCCCCCAAAAGTCATACAAATCACCAATATACACTTATTACGGGAAATGCTTATAAAGTGTTTTTTTCCTGCACTTACTAATGCATCAAGGCTTCACTTCCTGGATAACATGTGATGTCACGACCCGACTCCCAGAACTGTGTGGGCTGTGGCTGCTGGAGAGGATGATGGCAGGGGGACACTGAGGGACACTGAGCATCCCTCTGCCATCATCCTCTCCAGCAGCCACAGCCGCACCGCTCTGGGAGTCGGGTCGTGACATCACCATTTTATCCAGGAAGTGAAGCCTTGATGCAGTAGTAAGTGCAGGGAAAAAAGCACTTTTCCTTAGAATCAATAAAAGGGGTATTATTATGTCCAAAGTTGTTGCCTATCAAAAAGTTAGTGGATAAAAGGCTTATGAGTAGGGGCCAACCTGTCTAAAACAGGGAAAACTGTCCCCTTGAATGAATAAATGGAGTGCACCTCGCATGCTGCATTCATTGGGAGGGGGAGGGGGGATGGCACAAAACTGTGGGTATGGGAAAAAATGATGGAGGTGTCACCTTATTTCTTCTTTAAATCTCCTTTTATTCTTCCCATATCATCCTTCGACAGTAAGAGCTCTCCCCATCCCTCCAGAGTAGAGAACGGTCGTACCTTCTTGTCCATGCTTGCAAAGTAGTAGTACTGTATAATACGCACCAGAAGTCATCAGCAGCTCTAACTCACAGTTCACACACACCATGTGCCACATCATCTATCATGTTACAATGGATACGACCTGGGATAAAAAGCTTGATAGAAGCTGCTGACAGCACCTGCGGTACAGTACTACGCTGCAAGTGAGGAGGTGATGTGGACCGATGATGTTGTTGGAGGCTCTTTGCACCAGTGTCCCCTGTACAGAGGGGGCAGATTTGAGGGGGGGGGGGGTCTCCCTTAAGGTTCATCCTAAGCTCTTGTAATTAAAGAGATATTAACATCTTTCTATCTAGAATCATTGTGGGTTTGTGTTAGAATGTTACATGAGGTACAATGCATGAATTATTCTTATAGAAAGCTGTAAATGAATCCAGTAAGTTACTATGAAGCCTCATTAACACTCCTCCTTAACTGCTATTAAAACGACAGGCTAAATCCTCATGAACAGCCTTTCCCATTCTCCGAGAGCTTGTCTACTATGGGCCTCATATAGCCAGAAGTGTTGTTTTTTTTTTTGTTTTTTTTACAGGAACTACGGACGAACTTATATTTTCTTTCTGACTGCAATAAATACATTCCGATAGGTTGTTATGGCCAACCTGGCCATGTTTTCTTGTTTCCTATATAAAGTCCTATAGGCATGTCCACACATTTTGTACAGGTTCTGCATAGGGTTTTCATTATCCATGCAAAGAACTTACTGTTATCCTGAACCCTTTATCGGAAATAATCAGAAAAGCATAGAGTCTAAGATTTCTTAACGTGTCTACTAAACAGGTGCGAAGCATACAGTAAGCGTGGATGGCATTGGTGTCATACCTGGCAAGCTACTAAGCCGTTTTTGCTGCTCTGTGGTAAGAAAGCAGAGAAATACACGTAAGACAAGTGTCAGGTTATCATGCATGCTTTATATAAACTATAAGCAACAATGTGACTTAATAGTCTGTGAACAATGAATCAAAATGGTGAGTGACAAAATCATAGGGAAAGGGTGCAGGGCAGTGAGTGAACTAACAGGCAGATTGTATAGAAAAATTATGGAATCAATCCGGGAACATATGTGAGAGGATAACCAGGCAAACGATTACTCAATGGTCCATTGCAGCAATTGGTGACAGAAGACATCTGACATTATAATGGTGACAAGACATATTACCTACTAGGAAAACCATTCAAATGTTGCATTTAAGTGATACCAATCCCGTATCTACATAGAAGTGATACATTTCACAAATGAGGAGGATTCTGGCACTTAACCTTGTTTATACAATTAGAATTGCTACATTAGTTTATTTCTCATTGACTCATGCCAGTCCTCATGTAAATGAGCCAGTGACTCACAGCTCAAATAACTAATACATGTGCCAAGATGTCTGGGACAACCAAGATTTAGAGATTAAAGGGGTTTTCCAACTAATCCAAAAATGTCATCTCCCAGCCCTATGACTCCTGTCCTTCATGGCTGCTTTGTTTACATGGCTGCACCACCGTGTAGCCACATCACCACTGCAGCCAATCAGCGTCATTACTAGCGTGTGACACAGAATTCCTGAGGTCATGGACTCGATGCAATGGTGACATTGGTATATGAGAAAGACATCGCTGCGGCCATGTAAACAAAACTGGCAGGGAGGGCTGGAAGTGTTGAAAATTAAACTATTGCGTATAGCTTTGTTATGGCATCAGAATTATTAACAGTCTCAATATTTTTTAGTAAAATCGGAAAAAAACCAATGTATTTATGTCTCTAATCTTATAACATCAGGTTAGACTTTGCTGCCCCATCACACCGTTTTAAGAGGGATAAGTCAATGCCAGAACAATCTGTCTTCAACCTACCTCTCTCCATAGAAGAAATATAACCGTTCAGCTGTGAAAAAGGTTCACGTGTATGGAGCGGTTGGGAGAGATAACCATTGGATGAACAATGGGACCTTGCTACAGCCACTGACAGGCTGAGTGGACTGCATATATCACAACTCGGGTCCCGGCTCAGACCAAGAAGTAGCCAGGTACCCGGAGACCAGAGTGGTGATACGTGGCTACCAGCGCTGGAGCGGGGGAGGTTATAGCATGTTAGTATTTTTATCCTCCCCCTTTCCAGCATTTGTTAAAAAAATAGCTTTGCCTGGACTTCTCTTTTAAATATTTATATTAGCTAGTAACAAAGAAACAACTAGCAGATATATAAAGTATTATATGCAGCTGGAACAACTAGGTCTAAAGACATTGTGACATTCTACAGGCCAGTGTGTGGAAAGTGGGCAACGAAAGGTCAACTAGCAATCCCATGTCTACAGGAGAGTAATTATAGCCCATAAAATATAACGGTACAGCCATCCCTCAGTCAGATGGAGGCCACAAGAGGGCCCCTGTAATAGCCACCCTTTAAAGGGATGCCATTATTGCCTGTGGGTGACAAATGGCATACTTCATGTATAGGCTATATTGGCATCAGTGTAAAAGGATTTTCTCTGCAAAAATGGTTAATGGTCTATCCTAAAATTAGGACATCAATCACCATTTACTTGAATAGGTGCTAAGCTGCCGGCAAATCGTCTTTTACTGCCGCGCATGAGGCAGGGAGGAAGCAAGCAGGGAACTAGTCACCTGGGCTGTGACGCTATTGGGCCTCTATAAGTCTCTTCCTATTTACTTAAGGAAGAGATCTGTCAATCAAGCAGAGAAAAGAAGGTAGCTAATGGATATTTCTTCCGCATCCTGACTCTTTTTAAAACTATGTTTTCTATTATTAAAACTATGGGCAAAATGTAGTTCATTGTAATGAGGGAGCCTGTCAGTATTTCATGCCGTCCTTGGTTAAGACAACATGAATCTGCTGACGGGCAGAAATACTTATCATATATTTGATATTCACATATTGTTGTCAGCCATTATAGAAGCATTTACTTCACAATGAAGTGTGAAACTCACGGAATAGAAAGAATTTTGCAATCATCAAATCAACAAACAAGTAGCTGAGGGAACATAATAGCGGTAACTCTACAGGACAACTAAAGATTCTGTGGATCTTCAACCCAATGGCCAACTGGACACTTGACATAGTGTATATGACATATAGAACCAGTACCATGCTTACCAGTTACCAGGATAACCTTACCTCTATTATGCTGCAAAAGTACTATGGTGGGGTTTACAGTGGTAGTAGATGGATACACAGAAGGTTTGCTTATGGGTGCAAAGGAGGAAGGTTTGTCATTGCTCAAGCTGGGAACTGTAATGTTATCTGGGATAGGCTCCTAAAAACAAAGCACAAGTTATTGTATTACAGATCTATCAAAGAAAATCATTAAAGTATCTCAAACAAGTAAATTTTTTCTAAAAATCTACCGTTCAATGATGATGGGTCATTGCTCATAGGCTATCCATCTAGTTTGCGGAAGGAGTGACAGGATCTTTTTAACAGTAACTAGTTAGACATGCAAACACATGCAGTATCTAATGAAACTGGATCACTTCACTTGGCATCATTTGGACAAGTAGGAAAATAAGCTTTGCATCGTCACACTGGACAGAGACAACTAGACGCCTGTCGAGTCACTCAAACTATGCAAAACAGGTGTGCTAACGCCTGAAGAGTGGCAGACATTCAGAACAGCACGACACACAGAGCACAATTTGTTTATTTACAGCGCCATATAACGGTTCAGAGCCTTCAATACCATTATATGCTTTTCCATAGGATTTAAAATAAAACAACCCCCACTTCTAAAAACACAGAAACGAAAGACATCATTGACGTTACTGTCAAACAGACAGAAGAGTTACAATTAGAGTCCATGCATCACAGAACAGAGGCAGATACAGTTAGTCATGCTTTCTGGGAGGAGGCAGGAATTGACTGGTATTTAGTAAGCTAGTAAAGAAGTCTTATGTTGTGAGTACATAGTGAAGGTATCAGCAGCTTACTGTGTGTAAGATGGCTCCAATCTTATCAAGTTCCGAGACTCTGTGTGAGTCCTCCGTTACCGGAGGAACCAGTGAAGGAGGCGGAGAGCAAGACGGTAGACTGTTTGATATAGAAAAATTGGGAGAGCTAGGATTTGATCCCTTTTGCAGATGAGGGGGGATAAAATCATCAAGTGTCGGAAAAGCCAAGTTAGAGGTGACAAGTTCTGGGGAGGCTGAGAGTTTGCCAGCGGGTACAAGAGGTGGCGGTGGAGTGCTCGAAGTGGATTCTTGCTCCCTTTCAACTTTAACCTGGATGAGTGGGACTACTATTACCTCAGGCTGAGCTGTGACTGAAGTGCCATCCTGTGGGAAATAAGGTGTTGTTACGCACGGCGGAAACTGATATACTCAACGTGTGCAGCTGTGAGATGACATGCGTTCACATGTCAAATATAACCATGCTGCAGAGGCTAGGAGAGAGAGTGCACCATTGTGACACATACAACTAAACAATAAGAGACATAAAAAGTGCAAACCAGTTCTCAAGGGTAATAAATACAAATCAAATCAAGAATTTTCATTGTTCTTAATACAAAGTCTCTATTACTCGAGAAAAAAAAGACGGTTATGAAAATGAAGAGGAAGAAGTGCTGAATTACAGACAAAACAAGTAAAGTACTGTGCCAAAAGAGAGTATCAATTTACTGGAAATGTGACAAACACTATTTTAGCTACACATAATAAGACAAAACAAGACATTGTTAGTGATGATCAAAAATAATGGAAAGTCAAGGTGCATAAATATATGAAAACAAGTACCATGCCACGGAATCTCTGTGCCCCTGGGGCTTGTTTAGGCTTTGATGTATAGTAGGGATCCTTTGCAGTCATGTTGACACGGCCAGCTGGAATCTGTGTATCTGGCTCTCTGCGTCCCATTTCTTGATGTGGAGAGCATTGACTCCAGAAAGTATCTATTTCACCATCGCTAATAGAATCTTTACTTGGGACAGGGTCAAAGAATGGCCTGGGAGGGATGGGAGGTGGGGATTTTCCGGTGTCTATTATTGAAGAAACAATGTTTGTGGCTGGTGATTTAGTTACATCAGCTCCCAATTCAGCACCCTCCGTTTTATCATGTGCAATGCTGGTGGGATTTTCAGATGCAGCTGGGCCAGTGCTGTTAGATAAACAAGCTACATATAGACTGCTGACCTTTTTATCGGCTTTGGGCTCATGACTCAAATTCATTCCAGCAACACTTCTAACTGCACCGCTTAACTCATAGGGCTGGTGTTGTAGTGACGTGTTTGGCAGGGGGCTACTATCAACGTGCTCAATTCCAGAGTGAGAGGAAGGGACGTTAGAGTGACCTGTAGAGATTTCTTGGTTTAAAGCAGAAACGCAGGTTGTAGAAGAGTTCGGTGCGCCCGTAGCATGCGGTGTATAGGGTTTGGGGGCACTTAGGTAAAGCCCATCCAAAATAGGTACTGGCTTTAGGTAAGAAAACTTTGTGTTAGTATGTGGTCGCCATGCAAAACTCTCCTCTTTGGGAGGAGGAGGGATTGGAGGAGGGAGAGATTTCTACATGGCCATATGTAGAACACAAAAAGAAAAAGAAAAAGAAAAAATGATCAGAAAATGATGAGTATCACAAGGACAAATGGAAATTTTAAAACATAAATAAGAAACTGAATTTATGTGATTTGAAAGGGAAGTTGCTTGCTGAATATTGTAGGGTGAAGTCATGAAGGAAGTTCACATGCCAACATACAAAATAGAAAGAAACTATAACTATTAAAAATGAAATCTAAATCTAATCTAAAGTTCTGTATGTCAATGTATCTAATGCCTTTAGACTGAGGATATAAAAAGCACAATACATTTTTTATCGCTTTATAGAATATGTTTTTGTTTTTACACTTTTTTTTTCATTTGTAAATCTTTGCTAAAGTCTAAATCCTCAGTGATTATATTTCACAAATCTAGAAATACAAAACCAAATGTAAATGGACACTGTCACTTTAAAAATGCCAGGAAAAGTATATGCCAACTGTTTCCTTTTCCAAGCTCTGTCCAAGTGATCAAGACTGACCCCCAGTATAAGTGCAGGGGCAGCTACGCATGGCATACACAGAGATGAGTAAGAGAAATGCTAAGCCATGCGCTTCTCATTTCTAGTGACTGGACATTTTCTGAACACCGAAACCCTGACCAATCAAAAGTTAGGATATATCTTTATAACATGTCAAAGGTTTTTAAAAGTTACAGATATACTTTATCAATATTAATAATAATATGTATCACTACTGGTTTATAACATCAGTGGCTGGTAAATTTATTTCCTTAAAATAAAAAAAAAAAAAAACCCAAACCCTGTGGACATACATCAGATACACCATGGGACTTTTTATACAGATATTAGCTTTGGCAATTCTATGGTAAAGTAGCAGGGCTTGGAAAACTGTTTTATTAGGGCATCATCCCTGAAACACTTGCAAACCTGGACGTCTCCTACAGAACTTTCCAAACACTGAACTACAGCCTCCTAACCTCTTAGCCTCTGCCTTTCAGTTACACAAATAAGAGAACATGTTTGAAGCTTGCATAGAACAAGCAATACATGTAGGCAAATGAATAACTATACACTTTCCTAGTCATTGACTGCCAGAATAAATAAGTAAAATCATGCTGCATCCTTGATCTTTTTCCTTGAAGGAAACAGTTGTTAGTCCTGAGATCTGTCCTGGGGTCCATTCAGCAGGTGATGCAGTTATTGTCCTAAAAAACTACTTTTAAACTGGCAACCCCCTGCATTAGGCTGGAACAACCTCTCCGTCCCTCCTCCCCGCCCTCCTCATCATTAGGAATGCTCCAGGCAGATTGTCTACTATTCATCAGCTGTGTGAATACTGAACATGGGCTGGATCGTTAAGGCACCTGTGCAATGTTCAGACAGGTGGGGAAGACAATAACTGCATCACCTGCCGAACGGACCCCAGTACAGATCTTGGACTAAAATCAGCTATCTTAAGGTACAAGTGGTTTGGGGGGGGGGGGGGGGGTCAGGCTGTGGGTACAGAGTCGCTTCAACTATTCTTTTCAGTTCAGAACAATAATACAGTGGTACCTTGGTTTAAGAGTAACTTGGTTTAAGAGCGTTTTGGTTTAAGAGCTCACAGTTTTTCAAAATTGTGACTTGGTTTAAGAGCATTGCTTTGGTTTGAGAGCTCCCTGTACTGGGTGGGAGGGGGAGTGGAGGAGGGGCATGGTCTGCATAGTGGGGTCTACAGCACTGTACTCTGACCCAGGAAGTCTCCCTCACCTTCCAAATCATAGCAGATCCACTTCAGGCTGGGGCTTACATCAGGGGACAGGACTGTGGAGGTAATCTCTCCATAGCTGTGACCCCTCTCTCCCCGGACAGAGACTGCTGCATGTATGTGCCCACATATAGCCTGCTCACTCCTTCATACTCCCTGCAGTCTCTGTCAGTCCTTGTGTTTCCCATCCTCTCCATTACTCTACAGTAACTTATAAAATCACATATTCTGCTGTTTCTGAATGTTTGTTTAATCTGTTTTACATGTTATTCAGAATAATAAATCATTATTTTGGGGTGTGGAACCAATTGTCTGCATTTCTATGATTTCTTATGGGAAAATTTCCTTTGGTTTAAGAGTGGATTTGGATTACAAGCGCTGCCCCGGAACGAATTATGCTCGTAAACCAAGGCACCACTGTACTTATATTGGTCAAAACTATCCAAAAGGACAATCTTCTGGGATATGTACAGATATGTTTGTATGGTAGTTTACAGACAAGTTTACATGTATGTAAGTAGCACTTCCAGATACGTACACCAGACTTAGTGCTCAAATGGAATGGAACGTATTATTACAGTAGTACTGCATAGAGTTTAGTCTTCATAGTCTGTTTCTTGGGGGTAAGATATCTCTGTCACTGTATAAGGAGATTTGTCACACTTTGAGATCAGCTGAATTACAAGATATATTCCCTTCAGTACATTTTGCCTGGTTTCCATTCACGTAAGGCTTTTCTGTTTTTACAGGAGCCATGAGACATAGGACTATTATAATTGCTTTAGCAAAAGATTTTAATGGATATTAGAATCCACTGACTCATAATGGGACTATCAGGTATCAGGTTGGAGGTGCCGGATGAACCTTATAACTTCCAAAGAGAAACATCCAGAGTATAGAAGCAAGCAAAGCAGTATAGTCTAAGTAACCATGTGCATTTGTTCATATATGATATAATATTATGGAGCACAATGTCTACCTTTGGACCTCAAAGTAAGTGCTGCAATGGTGTAAATAAAAACCCCACAAGATCATGTAACCTGTGTTACCAGATTAATATACTGCAATAATCTAATGGTATATGTAATGCGGTATATTTGTACCATAGGGCTGTTAAAATCGGTTGATGATACATGCATTGTGTACAGGAAGAAGGTGTTACAAGGATACCAACACTAATATAATACATATTGGAATAGTGCTTTCATAGTTGTATCAATATACCCCTACTAAAAAAAAAAAAAAATTATATTATATACATATATACACATACATACATATATATATATTTAACGTTGAATAAAAGGCAATGGGGGTGATTTATCAAACATGGTGTAAAGTGAAACTGGCTCAGTTGCCTCTAGCAACCAATCAGATTCCACCTTTCATTTCCCAAAGAGTCTGTGAGGAATAAAAGGTGGAATCTGATTGGTTGCTAGGGGCAACTGAGCTAGTTTCACTTTACGCCATGTTTGATAAATCTCCCCCAATGTCTGTATGATCATAAATCTGCCGTTCTTTCCAACATGAAGGATGGAGAAGATAATAAGTATGACTTTGAAGAGGGCCAGCTGCAGTGACTTTGGGGAAAGTAGAAAGGAACAGTAGTTGGAATAAACTATATCCATAGATGAATTTTTTTTATTTAAAGGGCTATCCAAGTTTTTTTTATTCATTATTAACCCAGCCTGACCTATAAAAACATAAATAAATAAATCATAAGCACTTTCTGGTCTCATTCTAACACAAAGAAATGCCCATGCTCAGCCAATTGCTGACTGTGTGGGCACGTCCTGTGTAATGAGTTGGGACTGGAAAGTGGTGATCAGCTGCATGACCATTGGAACAGCAGCAGCCAACAGTCCCAATTTTTTATAGGAAATCTCCACAAACCTGAAATAGGAAAAGCATATAGTATATCCAACTTAGTACCAAAAGTGGGTGTTTCTGGGGCAGATACTTACATGTTAAGAATTTGGCAATTTAAATGCTAATTAGTATAGGTCTATGTTACAGATTGATGAATATAGCTATCTGACACTATGTAATGTACACCCTGTAGTCCACATTTTAATCTATATCCCATTTCACATATATTTAAGGCAATCTCAATATGAATTATATGTATTGTGTAAAGGTGACTATAATAGTAATCTGTAAATGTGGACTTTCCTCAACATCCTAATCTCCAGTAATAACTAAAAGACATGTTATGAGGACAGATGTAAAACTGAGCACAATTATTTAGGAACAGACACAAAAGAATGACTGAAATGCAACAAGAAGGAAGAAATTGTGTAGAATAAATGCATGAGTTTATTATGCCTTCAATAAATGAAGAACGGTAGATATTAGAGTAAAGCACATTAATGGCTGGAGCTACAAACAAGAACAAAATCCATACTGAACAGAACACTAATATTAGGTAATAGACAGGGAAAAGCATACAGTACCTGCGGCTTGTATTCAGATGGTATATGTGGACGCACACTCCGAAATCCTTTGGCAGCCAGCGAGGAGGACGGAGAATCCCCATTAGACGTTACTGATGGAGGCCTGTCATCTATACAAGGGAAGAATTTTCAAGGATGATGTTCTCAGCTTTCACTGCTTTCAATCAGAAATGACATTGACTTAATGTCTTCTTACCTGGCTCTCTTTCAGTCAGCAATTCACCTGGAATTGTACAGGCAAAAAAAAAAAAAAAAAAAATTAAATAAATGCTAGGGATATTAGGACATAAAGCACATGACACATCCTGAGCGCCAAGACTGCTGCAGCCACCAGCCCCAAACAGGATTGCAAATGCAAGTGCTATAGTAACTGGCATTACATATCATGTCCTCACTGTTTCTGACCTTTCTGGACACAAAGAATTCTTTCATAGCAATAAAGGCAGAATTGTCCATTGACTCTTTCAGTTAGAAAGGGGAAAAAAACACAATCGAGTGGCTGAAAGCTGTGAACATGATGTGAATCGGCCTCTGTGAACTTAAGACGTATGGAACGGCATGCCTCAGTTTTTAAAACCTATAATAAGCATAGAATTTCAAGTGCTTGACGTGACACTAATTACAGATTGGGATTTGCATTTATATATATGTAGCTGCAGGGGAGATGTTCTGACAAGTGGATTGAGACGTGACAGCATTGACTGTGACTGCAGAACAACTGTCTTTTTGGAGTGATGTTGCTGCATTCATTCAATCCTGTTGATTGGAAACTAACTGTTCACTGACTATACACTATATTATTTACCGTTTTTCTATACATTCCCCCTTAACATTCCTCTTATGTATTAAGTCAAAGAACATTTTTGGCTGGATCCAAATTTCAGGCAAAATATCTCTTCAAATGGAACCTGTCACATTGAAAATGCTGTCTTTTGTACAAGTAGTACATTACAGAGCAAGAGGAACTGAACAGATATATAGTTTTGCAAGAAGAAAATCAGTATTACTTTTAATGTACTGATCTTTACTTATTCTGGGTTTAGGTGTCCAGTGGGCGGTCCTTTACAATGACTCACAGCTATCTTTATATGTAAACTCAGAGTAAGGGTTGTCAGTCACTAAGTAGGACCACCCACTAGACTCCCAAGCGTAGGATGAGCAGTTGGTCATTGATAGGACAGCATAAAGATGCCATGGAGTGTGCACGCTGTGGGTCACACACTTATCTGTTTAAAAAAATTATAACTGAAACAAATTTTTCTAAATTTACTTTTAGCACAGTCATATAGATTCCACCAATAATATCCTTAAGTGTTGACATGCTTCAAGCATACATAAAAGATTACGGTGTGAGTTACTCCTCAAGACCTTAATCCCTTTAAGTCAATATATATCAAGTGCCAATTCCACACATAACAAGATGATGCCAAAGGCTTAGCTCAGCTGTCATAACAGATAGGCGTTAATGATCCATACAGCAATAAGGTTCAGAATGAAAAACTCTTGGTAACGGCAATAAAGGAGAAGTCCAGCGAAAATTTTATTATTGTATTGCCCCCCCCCCCCCAAAGTTATACAAATCACCAATATACACTTATTACTGGAAATGCTTATAAAGTGCTTTTTTCCTGCACTTACTACTGCATCAAGGCTTCACTTCCTGGATAACATGGTGATGTCACGACCTGACTACCAGAGCTGTGCGGGCTGTGGCTGCTGGAGAGGAGGGGGAGAGGGGATTTGTATGACTTTTGGGGGGCAATACAATACTTTAATAAAAATGTTTGCTGGATTTCTCCTTTAATGTTATGAAGATACATAAAAATGGTGATAACAGAATGGTGGGAACTGACAACTAGGAGCACCATTTCTGGGACAACAGCAGTTTTATCTAACTCATTCAAGATCTTCAAGCTGGCAAAGATTTTAGTGAGATCTACTGACACTCTAAAGTGTATGGGGGCCTCTTGACTCTCCCCTAACAGATGATTTTGGGAAAAGGAAGGTCGGGCATGCTGGATTTCAGGATGGGCATGCCCCATCCTACTGTTCTCTGAGAGATGAGCTAAATCCATAGCAGTCAGGGGGCAGCTTACCCCAACTCTCTCCATGCTAAACATTCATGTGTATGGGGGAAATTGGAGATATATGTGCTTTTGGCTGACAGCTAGTAAAGTGTAAGTCCACCTGTAGCCTAGTTTCTAAGCTGTTGACATTATATTGTACACATTCACATTTAACTTACTTGATGAAAGCTCAATATCCAATGTGGATCTACTTTTCTGGCTGTCCCCTTGTGGTGTGACCGCTCGGAGGGTCACCGCTCCCTTTCCTGCACATACTTTAGAGGGATCCACTTCTGAAAAAGAAGGAAAGTGTCCAATAAGTAAATAGACAACATACTTATGTCTTATCTTCTCAGTTCACTTAAATGTTTATGACGTATGATAGTGATGGAAATCGCATAAAGCGGATCAGACACTGCCATGCTTTTCTTAAAACGGTCTATGTCTTAGTTTAGGAAAGCAGATCCATATATATGAGATGGTGAGATGGTAAAAAAATGAAATACTACATGTATATCCAAAAGAATGAAATAGGTTCTAATCCATACATTACATCATTAAATCTAACACCACGTTATAAGATATATGAAAAAGCTGGACTGCAGTTCATGCAATTTAACAAAAATCAATATAGAGAGCAAATGTTTTTTCCCATAAAAGATGACACAAAAAATATTACAGCTGCCCAGCTTCAACCAGGAGAATGCAGAATTCTGTGAATGAGGGAAGCAACAAGGCTATTGTGATATTCTGTCACACAATTCAGACACAGAGAATTCCCAGAAAAATGTCATTTCCATCTGCTCCTCTATTACCTGCCCTGTTTCCAGTTGTAAAAGTAGTATTCTGGTATTAGACATATATTAGAAGACTGCTCATGATGGACTTTCCACATACAGTGCTAGTTGCAGAGAATTTCCAGCAGACACATAAAACAATTTCCATCATCCCCTATAACAACCCCTATTATATGTGTGTTCCTCTTTTGGGAAGAAGGATATGCGCAGCAGCTCTCTGATGCCACTTTTTAGAGGTATCTTTAATTCAGTGCTTTTCTACAATTGAACTGGGGGGTATATGCCAAGCCAGAAATCTTTATAGAAGAAAATATTACCACAATTGGGATGCTGGCTGCCATTCACACTCCACTGGGAATTCTGGGTAGAAGGATATGCAAAGCAGCTCTCCGATGCCATCTTTGGTCTCACAATGATAGGCCCCTCTGAAGTCAGCCAGCTTTATTCTGAAGTCAGCCAGCTTTATTCTGATTAGAAGCAATATTCCTGAAACAGCTACAGATGGGTAATCTTTCCTTCTAGAGAGGTTTCTGACTAGGCTTACATCCCCAGTCATGTTCTAAGACTGATAGTTGGAGAGAAACATTTACTTGAAAAGAAATCTAGCTCTAAATGGTGGCATCATAGAGCTGCTTTGTGCGTCCTCCTTCCTAGAATTCCCAGAAGTCACCACAAATCTTGGTGATCATAGCAGTGGGGGTACTGTGATTTTTTTTTTCTTTCTTTCAGCTAGGGTGCATATTGCTTACAAACAGAGAAACACTAACATAGAACATACACTTGTAAAGGTGACCATAAACTTTCAATAACTGACAGCAGAACGACTGTACTCTCCCTCTTCTCCTCATTCTCCACATGCATAGGAACATCTGACATGGCCGAGCATTCCTCTGCTCTCTATGGGGAGAGGTAAGCAGCAGCCAGAGCTCTGTCTGTGGCTTATCTCTTCCAAAACCAAGGGGTCGGGAAGAGCATCTTGCATCATGCCTGATCCCTATCTGACCCACAAGCAGCGGGTACAGTTGACAAAGGTATAAATTGTATTGAGATCTTTAGAATTTGTTTCTAAAAAAAGACAGTGTCCTATGTAGTAGTGTCCATGTAACAAATCCGCATACAAGCCCCAGCCCACTGCAGGTGGAGCAGAGATGTTAAAGCGTAACTGTCATTTCAGGGCCATTTTTCTGAAAACATTAAATATCTATAGTACAAGCGATTTTAAGAAACTCTGTAATAGGTTTTATGTTCTAAAAGAGTTTCCTTCTGTAGTGAAAAAGCAATCTCCCAGCCTCCCCCCTCACATCAAATGAAGCAGGATTTCTGTCTCCATTATGTGGCTATGGAGAGGGGAGGGGCTGTTAGGAGTGACTGAGCACGGAGGATTTCTGCACAGCACAACACCCTGCAATCTTCTCTCAGTAAGTTTATAGATAAGCACTGACCTTTCTGACCCCAGAATCCTGCGGTTTAGGTGCCCAGAGAGTCTACAAACAGCTGACCTTCATGTCACCTCTTTCTGCTCCCTCATCTCCCTCAGCCCCTCCCCCCTTCATAGGCTTACAATGGAGAGAGCAGAACCCGTCTTCACTGGCTTCTCTGTAATGAAGACGTGTTTGCCTGATAATGCACAGATAAGAAGTCAGGGGGGGAGGCTGGGAAATTGCTTCTTGAGTACAGAAGGAGGCTTTTTTGGCTGATGAAACCTATTACAGAGTTTCTTAAAATCGCTTATACTACTGATTTCTGCAATAAAAAAAATACATGACAGTTACGCTTTAAAGTAACCTAGATGAGACTCAGTGACAACATCATACACAAGTCTATGCAGACTTAGAGTTACCATCCAATGCATTGTTGGAATTGTGATATGCAGTGACCAGACAGATTCTGTCCGACACCTACAAGAGACTGAAGTGGCATTACATATCAGAACTTCAAGTGATAATGTGAGAGACTATAATTTTCACTGGGGTTTCCCTTTAAAGTTGTTCCAAAACCGGAGCTTTGGTTTCATATTTACAAGCTGTGGTTTGGTATTGGCTTTCATTTCACTTTCATTAGTAGAGTTTTCTGTTTTCTTGGCTCCTATGATGTAGCTCTCTAGAGCTCTTGTTCTGGTAGATTCTTTATGTGATACTGATCTGCACATTCTAAAGTAAGCCTATGGGGGATTTATCATGGTGCACAAGTGGTACATAGGGCAAATGTCTGCATAGTTATTGTGCATCTGATTGTGTTGTGTGTGCCTCTACATAAATCCTGAGTATGAGATGGCGGTCTTTATAAACAAACAAACCCTTAAATGCCCCTTTTTGAAAAAAAAAACTTTTGACATGGCCATACTGTAGCATACTTGATATTAGCTTTATAGGACAGGTATGTGCATAGCTTACAAAAATACAACACATTCCACACGAGGCGATTTAAAATAAATAAATAAATAAAGACCATGCAAAAAAAAAAAAAAAAAAAAGTGTGATTCAAGAATCATGCTAAATCATCTCCAGTCACACTAACACTAGTGGTTACATTCTGAACAGGCCTGATAAGTGATAATGTAAACCAATGTAAAGCATGATAAGTAATGTCAAAATGCCAAGCATGTATATGAAACGTAATGTCATTGGGATGTGAAGCAAACATAGCAAGTAATGCAGAATGGACACGTCTTCATTTGCATTCCAAGTAGATACCTGGAGTTGGCACAAGATCAGGAAAACTTTGTACTGCCTTCACAGGAATGATTGTAATAGCAGAGCATGAACGTGTAGTTAAAGGAGAATCATCTGCTGTGAATACAAAAGTTACACTGTGTCTGAGCATATACACAACACCGAGTATTCACACATCTCCTAGGTCTATTAGTAATAATTCTCTCTCATTTTCTTTAATAAAATGGTAACAGATATCTCAGTATATAACAATGGGTATGTCCAATTTCCTTTTGCCCAATGCCAAACCTTTTTCTGATCTCCTGAATCTAAGAATCTCAATATTTAGGGATTGGAGCAAATCCTTTGAGATTTCATCATACTGACAAAAATCCTTTCTCACATCCAGTAAAGATACCGTTAAATATGTGTGAATGTGTTTACTATGATTTATACGCTTCTGACATGTTATAGAGACATAAGGGTTACATTATGTTATCATTTTCAGAATTTTTTTAATAAATATGCTTAAAAAATTGGTTGGGGGAACCAACCAGTGAGGGTATATGCACACGGAGTAATTCTCGCTGAAAAACTTCAAGTGAAACCTGCCCCTCACTCCCACTTGAAGTTCTGTCCGTCACATAGGCTTCATTATATGCTCGGACGGATTCAGTCTTCTGCCCAAAGAAATGACACGTCAATTCTTTGGGCGGACAGCGGAATGCGCCCAACCATAGAATGGAGTCTATCGAGCCAGCGGAAAGGGGAGCAGGAGTGCGCAGGGACGAGCTGCAGATTCTGCACAGAGTTTTCTGTGAGAATTACTCCGTGTGCATATACCCTGATTGCTAGAACAAAAGGGAAGTAGTGGTCAGCTAAAGGTGTTATTCCATGGGCCGATGGGGGCCCGATAACAACTGTGAAATAACTGTAGCAGATCAGCACTTGTTTACTGGGCCTTTTCTACAGCCCAATTATCGTTTAGCAAGGGCTGCATAGACATTGTTACCGATGTCCTTGCAGCCTTTGCTTAAACTTCATACATTACCTATCCAAGCTGCAGGGCTCCTCTTGCGGTCTTCTTCTCCCCGGGTCCCGCGCGCTCCAGCTTCAGAGCGGCCTGTTTCAGCTGACAGGCCGCTAAGCCAATGACTGCCGCGGCGGACCTGGTCTGTGATTGGCTGAGCAGCCTGTCAGCTGAGACAAGCCGCTCTGAAGCTGGAGAGCGCAGAACCTGGGGATAAGAAGACCGCAAGAGGAGCCCTGCAGCCTGGAAAGGTAATGTCAATCGTCAGTAGTGATGCGCGGTTGGTCCCCGACAATTATAGGTTCAAACCTATATCAACGATCAGTCGATGATCGTTGTCATCGGCTGATCGTTGTATTTATTCCACAGAGCGATAATCGTCCGAATCCGGACGATTATCACTCTGTGGAAGAGGCCCCTAAGAGCTCCTCTCCCCATCGCTCTTCTTGCTGCAGGAGATGGACTCTATAGAGTTTTTAATTAAATCCGTCTCCTGTAATGGCGAGAGTGACTGGGAGAGAAGCACTTAGGTGAGCACCTTTCTTAGCTTATTCTAATCATCAGTGGGGGGTTCAGCACCCAGAACCTGGCCCATCAAAACTTTTAACAAGTCGCTATTACATGGCAAAGGTTTTCTGTAATGATAGTAACACTTTAAACTTTTACCCTTTTTATAGTTTCAGGCTTAGGCCCTGTTTACAGCTTATTTGGGGGCTACATATTCTATGGCATGCCTGCAAGGGGGCCCATTGACTTTAATAGATAGAGTTTCTGTCTGGAAAACAAACAACACAGTCCCTAGAAGACTACATTGGGTCTAGTAAAGTAAAATGTAGTTTTGCTGCAGTATCAAAGAGAATCCCTCTTTTCAGATTTTCTTATATATACTGGGGACAGCCAAACAAATAAATATGAATGGAGCTTTAAAGAGTTTGTCTGCTCCATACAAGTCATTTGTATTAGAAGGATCCTCCGACATTAAGCTGAATATATGGTGTTTAACATTACTTTCCTGTAGTGCCATCACACAAATGGGCTGACTTGGTAATAGATGGAAGCCCCCTTTAAGATCATTTTGGGAAATGGGGCTTATGTCAACCTTTAAAAACGTAAAATGTCTAAAAAAAAACAACCCTGTGTTGATTAGGGGGCAAATTCTCCTATTGCTCCTTAAGATTTCATTCAACCATAGTGCTGCTAAATCACACGTTGTATTATGTATCTTTCCCCCCTAGAATATTTCTTTTTGCATCCCATTGAGCCTGTATGGCAGCACAGAGGTGCGTTGTGCCTTGTTGTACAGCATCCTGCCTATGGCTTTGTATATTGATTAAGAATGGGAAGTTAGAAAGTCTACACAGTAGGGTATATAAAAGACAGGCTGCAAATAATAGCAGAAGTATGCCAAGCTTGAACTTTTCTCTTCATCCCTCTATGTGTATGCCTAACCAGTAGCCATGTAGTACTTTGTTTAAACAAGACTTTGCATAAAAGCCATTATCTAAACATACTGTTCCTTTTATTAGCACTGCTCTGCCTGCTCAACCAAACAGGTGGCAAATAAAGATGATTGCAAACTACTTCGCAGGCAATGATGCAAAAAAAAAAAAAATAAAAAAATCATACTCTACTTTATGTATTTTTGACTATAAAAGTCAACTGGTAAATAACTACAAATTATGCTTTTTCTTGAAAAAAAAAATCTGAACATACGGCATGCATAAGGCAGTTGCTTCTAGAGGACGATGGTTGTGTATATATTAGGGCTCTGCTGTGTGCACGGGGCCTCACTGTGTCATGAAGTCAGTGTATATATATATATAGCCATGTATTTACATTCAAGAAGTAAGACTTTCCTAACCAAGAGAAACAGGGGTTTTCCTGTAATTTGGAAAATAAGCAGATAAGTGACTGTTAATAAGTAAAGTAATAAGAGATTTGGAGGTGACTGGGCTGTAAATCAGAAGAATTAGCGAAATACCCATAATCAGTGGACAGTCCTTATGACTAGTCACTATACAACTAAGCCTGACGTGTCACAGCTACTTATTATGGGGTCGGGCAAGGGTGAATAATGACATTTTCCAAGATTAAACAAAATTATTTACTGGTATAATATTAAATTGCTAAAAATATCAAGAACCGCAGAAGTGCCTTAATTATAGTATTGATCACGCAGTATATAACAATTTTAAAGGGGTTATTCAGCGCTACAAAAACATGGCCACTTTTCCCCTCTCTTGTCTCCAGTTCAGGTGTGGTTTGCAATTAAGCTCCTTTTATTTCAATGGAACTGAGTTCCAAACCCCACCCAATCTGGAGACAAGAGAAGGGGGAAAGTGGCCATGTTTTTGTAGCACTGGATAACCCCTTTAATCTAAAACAAGTGAATAAAATGAATCCTCAGTTTCCAATAAATTTCAATAATTAAGTTTTTTTAAAATAGGTTTTAAAAGGATTAACCCATTGAGACAACCTCTATACATACTGGTAATCCAAGACGAGGCTATACTACGGCACTACTCATTCAGGTGTATAGCTTCACAGCAACAAAGCTCCCAGATGACGGCTGCTGTCCTGGGTCACCACCCGTTTACTTCTATGGTGCTCAGCATAAAAGTTTCCACACATCCAAATATATATATTATATATATATATATATATATATATGCGGCGCTCACTTGAGTATAATCCAAAAGAGTTTTTATTCCATTACATATAGTCGCGAGATGGAGACTTACAAGGCAACAGACGGTTACATGCACTAGCACATGTGCACTCCTTGATAGGGCCGAGAGGAAGTGCACATATGCTAGTGCGTATTACGGTCCCTTGCCCTGTTAGTCTCCATCCCGCAACTATACGTAATGGAATAAAAACTCTTTTGGATTTTATTCAAATAGGTGCTGCATCTATATACTCTATGGGGGAGATTTATCAAACTGGTGGAAAGTAGAATTGTCTGAGTTGTCCCTAGCAACCAATCAGATTCCACCTTTCGTTTTTAAAAGAATCTGTGAGAAATGAAAAGCGGAATCTGATTGGTTGCTAGGGGTAACTAAGACAATTCTACTTTACACCAGTTTGATAAATCTCCCCCTATATTTGGATCTATTCATATTGGGCATATAGACTTTTTACCGCTTTTTAGCCATAGAAGAGGAAGACCAGTAGGGGCTTTTGCTCTGGCATACTGGGGCCAACTAATTCGAAATACTACCATGTACTACTACATTTCCTAGCGACACCACTAAGCATTTTGTCCCCCTCTAGTATATACCAGTATCTATTAATGGTATCAATCAATTGAGACGCAGGTCGGCGTCCTTGGAGACCGGTACTCAACGTACACACTACATCAGAATCAGTTCCCCTGTGGAAAACAGCGAACCCATACTCCTTCAGACTTATCATATACACATGGGATTTGTTGACAGCATCTCAATGTAACAATGCCCGAAGGTCAAAGGTGTGGAACCGCATCAAACAACTGATGAGTATCAGGAGCGTGATCAGAGGCCGCAGTATCATCCCGACCCCCAGTCCACTAGGAGGGTGACCAGAGGCCGCAGTATCAGTTTGATCCCTCAGACCACAGGACACTAGGAACTCTGTCCTTTACCAACAAGGACCAGCACGGAGTTGTCCCAAAAACCCATTTATCGTCTGGACAACCTGACATATACATTTATGAGATTACCCTAAGAAGTCCACATCCTCCCTGATGAACCTCCACGTTCCCGCCACAACTGGTTGAGACAAGGAGGGCAAACGCGTCAGAACCCCAGTGGACAAAGCCAGTACATCGATACTGGAACCATAGTGGACAAAGCGAACATACATATATCTCCCTTCTCTGCTATATCCATAATATGACTTCTTAACTTGGACTTAGTGGAACTACCCGACCTTAGCACCGACTGAGTGCAGGAACAGTTCCGCTAGTTGGAGGGGACGCCTGACTCTAGCGGCTCCTACCTAGTGAGGCAGGGTGAATCAGTATTTATTACTACCAACCTCACATCCTTAACTTTTTCCCCCTCTCCCCCCCCCTCCCCTACGTATCAGACCTAACCAGTCTGATAGAGGAATTCTCTTCCTTTTTTCAACATACTTTTGTGGTGCCGTGATATACTGTTTGTCACTGCTACGACTAATCAGTTTGTTATTGCCATATCTAAATAAACTCAGTCTGTTATTTGACTTAGTCTGTCTACCACTACCGTGATTTACTTTCCTAGTTTTCTTCCCAGTACATATATTATCCCGCATGCTATGCTTAAATTGTGAGGAAGTGCATTAGTGCAAAATGGCTGATTTCAGCGTTCTCATGTATGTGTCGTGAATAAAGAAGCATTTATCATTCTACTGATAAGTGCCGCATGTACTTCTACTACAATTCGTATAATATAATAATGCACACAGTGTGGTCTAAAATTCTGACATTTTTATGGCTTTAGTGCACCCCCTAAAAATATGCCCATGCTTACAGTGGGAAACATTATTATTAACTTGAATGAATGTATCATCTAGACTTTTATTTTAAATGACAGATACTAAACATGTCTTTTTCTAATTTGTTTCTACTTTTTAATTTTTTATTTCATTTTTCTACATTACTATGAGAGCAGCCATCTTGCCTGTGCTGTTTTTTTTAACAGAATTTAGACATATAATTTACAACGTGAACCATGGACATAGACACGATAGCCTGGCCCAGATCCTATTCTTGAATGGCAAAGGTGACATGTTCTGTGACCTGTACAGTGCATCAAAGATCATGTGTTATCTGTATACAGGTGTCACCTTACTCCTGTCTGCAAACATAGGCAGGATACAGCTGGGAAGTAATTTGTACAGAACAGGAAGTTTGAATATTAAGCATAAACCGCAGAATTTGAAGTCAACTTGGTGTTTGATTCTTACCAGCATAACCAAGAGTGGCTGCTTATCAATTCCATATTAAGCTCAAGTAAGCAAAGCCAATTTTTCTTATTGGTCTTCTGGCACCCTCCAAAGAAATATAAAGTATCCCTGAGCACTCAAAAGCTGTTTACATGGTTCAACAACGCTTAGCTTCATGTATAAAAATGGTGACCTTTTTAGCAAAACAACCAAAGGTCAGTACCATTTTCACATACTGTGCTAAATTATCCACTGTGGGCCCAATGTAGCTGCTATACATCCCATAAAAGAAGCTGAGTCCCAACCTGGGTTGGCCACACGTGGGTAGTGGGAAGTAAACAACCTCACATGTATATTTTACAGTTTCCACATCCGTTTAACATAATTTGTGTTGACTGCTTCAAACAATAGTCATGAGGAAACCCGCTCTGTTATAAATCCTTAGGGTGACTATAAAGAGAGGAATGCTGGAAACGTATACAATTAGAGTAACAATTTGTAAATCGAATAAAAAGCATCAGCACATTAAGAATAAGACCCTCTGCTGTTATCCTACGCACAAAGTTCCCTTGTATCATTATATATCATTAGCCACCCTCTTCTACTGATTTTCTGTCTGTAATAGTGAAGTTTGACAAAGTGATCTTAAATTATAATTACTAAACTGGACTACGTGGGTGTAATTCTCCCTATAGCAGCTGCTACTGGACCCAAAGGAGGAGGGAGCCCACTATTAATGGGAAAGACTGTGGTGAGTTACTGCTGTCTAGTTCTACAATGTTTGTAATACTTGGTGCAGAAGATCTTATACATAGCATTATCTATCCATTGGTTACTGCTCAAGTAAAAGGAGCTATGCTGATATTTGTCTTACTACAGTTCAGTGCTGTCATTAAAGCATCACTGTCATTTGCAGTAACTCTTGACATATTATCAGATATGTCAAAAGTTACTGATTGCACTGGGTCTCACTCCTGAGACCCACTGCAGTACTGAGATACAGCCAGAAGAAGGGCACGGCACCTCAATTATCAATTAAATCCCTTTTGCTTCATTGTTGTCTATGAAGCAAACATGTTGGATGTTCTGCTAGCAGGTCTCAGGAGCTAGATCCAGGGCGACCAGTCACTTTTTCAATATAGTATCTCACCTTTATCTTGCATGTTGCAATTTGATGTTATTCCATTGACCACGTTGTTGGATATGCTGACTTCATTATCTGCATTAGAGAACATTTTAGTCAATAGCGTTCTAGCTACTGTACTCACTTGTTTTACATTCACTTTCAGGATATAACTGAAAAGTTAATAATTGACCCAATAAAATATTTGGCATAGACTATAATGGAGTCTGACTCCTGTAATCTGTATGATTGGACAATGGGCCGGGGATCGGCGCATGCTGCTGTGCGCCTAACCCAGTTATAGAAAAAAAGAGAAATTTTGGCAGCACATCTATGACTCTGTTCACACTGCAGGTTGCACGCTGCTTGTGGCTTAAGTACAGACAAAAAACAAAAGGTGCAACAGCAACCCACAGGTGTAAGGGCTTACTGTATATACTCCTCCCAGCGTACACACGGTAAACCTGCAGTGTGAACAGAGTCATAGATGTGCTGCCACAATTTCCCTTTTTTTCTGTTGAATGTGGGGGGTGTGGCTACCTCCTGTTGGCCTGCACTCCACCCATGTCCCAAGGCTGCTATAAAAGAGATCATTTGTCTCCTATCTGCCCAGTTGTAAGCTTATTCAGCCCAGGAGAGGCCATTGCTAGTGTGAAAATGCTAGAGTAGGGTCCATGTCTAGAGGACGCCTTAACGTTGGTGACATGGTACACTCTGTTTAACCCAGTTATAGCTATAAGATCGCTGCAGATCTTAGGACTAAGGGCCCTATTCCACAGTAATGGTAATCTGCCGGATCGGCCCCAGATCGCCGCTCGTTTACATCGTTGATTGGGCCCTCCTCGGCCTGTGGAATAGGACCCTAAGACCTGGCATTATGCAAACCCCTTTCTTCCTCCATACTGATGAACAAGTAATAAAGGGTGTTCTTTATAAAGTAACAATAGCAAATGAATTATAGATCAATTCAACCCACCAACACATTCAGAAAACGCAGTAAAAACACAAGACGTATACTCACCAGAACTCATGCTGCGTTGTGTACAAATCTTCTCACTCAGTGTTTGCTTCTTTCTGTTTTTAGAAATAGAGAGACGACAATGTTTATCTCATGCAGGACTATGCTGAGCCGCAGTCAACATCACATTCTGTCATAAGTTAGAAGGTATGTAAAATATCTGCCAGCACAACTTCCTGGGCCTTATTCAGCCCATATGACCATCTATGGTCTCCCTGTCTTCCTGACTCATAAAATTCCATCCTGCCTATTCAATACCAAGGGAGATGAAGTCATGAAACTAAGTCTTCTGGTTCACATGCAAGACAAGGACGGATAGTTCACCTATCTCCCTTAGGAATCTCCATCACGGTAGACACTGCATCAAGGAGATCCTTTCTAATACGAGGACCAAACATACCCACTAATTTATAGCACCCATGCCTACTGTTCTGTCCTAGACAAGTCCTATCAAATGCAGACCATTTTCTATCCATGGGGGAGGTGTGTATCCATGGGGGAGGCAAGTAACTATATTAGGGAAAACACTTCCACTGATTTTATCCATATCTTTTTCCAGACTGATTTTTATAGATTTATGCGACGATCGATTAAAGGTTGTGGTTGCATAGTATGTGGATCAATTCAATAACTTACAAGAGTGAATATTCATACAAAGTGGCTTTATAAATAAGAGTCATAGTTTTTATTCTGTTATATGCAGTATTTTGTCATTTACAGGGGTTATCAGAGTATTAAAAAAAAAAAATTACAGCCTGGTAATGAGATTAAAGCGACTTTGTGCCCACAGTCTGCCCCCACCCTCACCCCCAAACTACTTGTACCTTCGGATAGCTGCTTGTAATCCAAGATCTGTCCTGGAGTCCAAATTGCCAGGTGATGCAGTTATTGTCCTAAAAAACAACTTTTAAACTTGAAGCCCTGTGTAAAATTGGCATGGCCTAGAGTGTCTGTGCCCTAGGCCTGCGACACCTCCCCTCCTCACCATGACAAATATCCCAAGCAGGATTTCATCACTTGTCTAAACACTGCAAATGTGTTAAATCGTTAATGCCCATGTGCAGTGTTCAGGCAAGTGCTCATTAGGAGAAACCCTGGCCAGGGGTATTCCTAATGATAGAGAAGGCTAGGAGGAAGAACAGAGAGGCGGTGCAGGCCTAGGGCACAGACATTCTAGGTCACACCAATTTGACACAGGGCTGCAAGTTTAAAAGTATTTTTTTAGGACAATAACTGCATCACCTGCTGAATGGACCCCAGGACAGATCTTGGATTAAAAGCAGCTGATGGTGGTACAAATGTTTTTATTTGGGGGGGGGGGGGGCAGATTGGGGGTACAGAGTCACTTTAAATAACACTTATTGTGCTTACCTGTTTTATCCTTGTTGTGTTTGGTTCTGCTGCTCCAGTCTTCTCTACTACCTTTCCTTATTTCCCTGCATGATGCTCTCAGGGGGGAGATTTATCAAACATGGTGTAGAGTGAAACTGGCCCAGTTGCCCCTGGCAACTAATCAGATTCCACTTTTTATTTTCCAGAGTCTGTAAGGAACGAAAAGTGGAATCTGATTGGTTGCTAGGGGCAACTGAGCCAGTTTCACTCTACACCATGTTTGATAAATCTCCCCCTTAGGCCCCGTTCCCACTGAGCAAAGCTAGCGGAATTCCGCGACGGAATTGTCCGCCGCGGAATGCCGTTAGCCTCCCGCTCATAATGGGAGTCTATGGGAGGCGCGCGCTGCTGCTCTGTACGCGCTGAAGAATGAACATGTTCATTCTTCAGCGCGGACAGGGCAGGAGCGCGCGCCTCCCATAGAGTCCCATTATGAGCGGGAGGCTAAAGGCATTCCGCGGCGGACAATTCCGTCGCGGAATTCCGCTACCTTTGCTCAGTGGGAACGGAGCCTTAGTATTAAACTGATGATGTGTGAAGGCACCCAGCAGCCAATCACTGGCCTCAGCAGTAGTTGACACAAGACTAAGGTGGGTGATTGGCTGCTGTGCCGTCACACTGGGAGTAAATAAGCAGGGATAGACTATATTTGTGTTTTTTTCATTACATGGACAACCCCTTTAATTGTGTGTGCCCCAACAATAATAAATTACTATAGCACTGTTTATAAATATTTGTTTTATTCAAAACCAAAGTACTTAAACAATGAAGATAAGTACTAAGGACAGAGATGGGTGCTACATGTGTTTTCATATTTGGCGGTGGTGTGCAGCAGAATACAGTGACTGATGTACGCTCATCTGTGCACAACACCAAAAGAAGCCCTATGGTTAATTATTAGTTGGATACAGCCTGCACCAGTCAAGTTATGGAGAATCCTCAGTGACTTCTTGTGTCAAGTTGTTTCCCAGAATGACCTAGGAAAGATAGTGAAGATAGCATTTTAAGATTTTACCAAGAAGCACCAATCTTCCCCCAATCATTATGGGAACCAACCTGGAACAAATGTTTGTTCCACCATGATCATCATTTTCCCCATACCCTGCTAGGGAACTTCCAGAGTAAAGAGATGCAAGGTATGAACAGTTCCTGCTATGGAAGATCCTTATAACATGAAGAGTCATTTACATGAATGGTTACCATATAATAGGGCAGCAGCAACGGTAGCTGATACATATATCCCAATTCACAACTTTCTGAAGTGATAAAATCTGATGGCTGGGAATTTTTAGATGCTGAGCCTAAGATGATATGGTGACCATTAAGCCAATCTTGTTATGAAAAGGGGATGCCAACATGGCGAGGGGTTAAAAGAGGTTGTCTGGGGAGCAGAAGACGGCTCAAGCCTTCTGCTGTCTGATGCTCACTTCTTGCATTTGCCCAACTTAGAGGTAAAACATAATTTTTTTTACCAAATAAGAACATCTTCCCACATCATTCATCGATAAGAAAAACCAAAGAAACAAAAATGGCTGATAGAATTAAAAAACAAAAGCGAATAGAAGCATTTCAAGGGCTTCAATGCTGGTATTATTATTAAGACTGAGAATAATAATCAGATGAATGACGTTATTTAATTCCACATATTTATTTCCTTGGGAAAAGATCAACAGGTTAAATAAAAAATGGAATGTAACTATTCTGAAAGAGGAGTTAACTCAATATACACAAAGTTTCAGTTCTGTTAGGATCTGGTAAACACTCAGTTAGATGTAATCTGAGAATTCTTCTGATCACATGGCAGCTATGTTCCTATAACAAACTCAGGTCTCCCAAGAAAAGAAACACAATTACAGGAATAAAATATTCCCATGAAGTCAAACTTCTCCAATGGTTATAAAGACACTTCTCTGTGAGTGCCCTAAGCACATGGGATTAATATAGAACAGTCAATTTTTATAATATACCACAGTGGCCTGCGTACAATCAATACTGTGCATTGATGGGCTCTGCAGGTATAAATCACGGCACAGACTCGTAGGAGCAATGTATAATTAGGGCTACACTGAAAAAGTCAATAGATCCGTGGGATAAAATAGCATGGCACGTTTTTATTAAAAATATTAAACCTACTGTCATCACCCCTCCAGGATAGCAAGTACACGTGCCCAGAGTATATATAGCTGGCTTTCTTTATCTTTATCTTAGGGGCTCTTGGCCATATCTGTTTTGTTATTTAGAGGGCTTAAGTACAAAATAAAGAGTGCACTGTAGTTCAATCCAATATCAGAAAAAGTATGTGCATTTCATTCTATTCAATGGAACGGAATAACAATACCATGCATAACCAGGTGTGGCGCCATTTTTTAAAGAAAGCAGCTATGTTTTTTGTTTGTTTTTGATAACCGTTTCTATAAGTCTCACCAAAATCAAGGTATGTCAACCCCATTCAAATGTTTGCCTCTTATCAAACAATTCAACATAAGAGTTCAAAAGGAAGAGCAGAAGTGCCAAAAAGAAAAACGTTACATTTTTACTTTTTTCTTTTTGGCACTTCTGATAACCCCTCTAAAAGCCATTGGCCAGTTTTGTATAGCTATTTCATTAACAGATTGGGCCACCACTATCCAGTCCCAAACACTTTATAAAATCCAACCCTGTACTGTATATTGAGAGGCGGTTATCTAATTTAACAACCAAAAAAGAGTTCTCATCACGGCACTAACTGGTGATAAATTAAAACAATGCTTTATTCAGAGATTCGTCAGGGAAACACACGTGCGTTCCACAGATAATTAGCGATGACCGTTTCACGTGACTAGATGCTTTATCTGGCTCATTATCTAATTTAGCCCCTAATGTGGATTAGCTGTTGTATGATGCATTGTTTCCTGTACTTCCACACAGCTCCAGCATCCTATTGGCATCTGTGGAGCTGAAATAAATTTTTTCTGTATAGAATAGTGTATAAGACTACAATTACCGTATTTTCCAGTGTATAAGACGAATTTTACCCTAAAAAATCTTCTTAGAAGTCGGGGGTCGTCTTATACACCGGGTATGGTCGTCCCATAAAGTGGGGGAGTTAAAAAATGGCTCCATCCCTACTTTATGTGGCGGGGCGGCCACAACAAAAAAAGCAAACAGTTAACTCACCTGGGGCCCGTTCCCGGCATTCGCGCGCCTCCTGTCTCGTTTCCGGCGCAGGCAGTGTGACGGTACACTGACTGCGTCTGGGATCCCCGAAGCTCTCCAGAGCATCTCATCAGAGAAGCTTGGGGACGCTCAGCTGCCAGGAGAGCTTCGGAAGAATGACAGAGGCTCCAGAAGTACCCGAAGCCTTTGTCATTCTTCTGAAGCTTTCCCGGCAGCTGAGCGTCTACGAGCTTCTCTGATGAGATGCTCGGCTGCTCGGGAGAGCTTTGGGAATCCTCGACACAGTAGGGCTGCAGTCAGGTAGGGGTTAACATTTTCCAGCGTATAAGGCAAACCCCTGAAAGTCCGGCGTCATCTTATACGCCGTAAAATATGGTATATGCAAAGCATCCATGAGAGCCCATCTGTGACACATGCCACTATACATCTACACATTGAGAAATCCACCCAATATATACTTCCATCTCATTTATTTTGTCTTTTGCTCCACTCTCTTAAAACACTACCATCTACCACTTTGGAAGAATTCACAAGCACAGCAATTTGTATCTGACCAAATACCCACCCACAAATTAAAGTCAGTAGAGTAGATGATCAAGGTCCTCTAGCACAGCAAGTGGCAATTGGCATAGATGTGTTTAAAAAAACACAACAGAAAAAAACGGAAAGTATTATCCTCCATTAAAGGGTTCATTCTCAGGTTTCTCATTATCTTCAATGATCCTGGCATGTAAGCCTTGGCAGTGAATCAGTAGAGTAGAAGATTCCACCACTGGTTATGAAATGTAGACCATCATGGAGAATCCTAGTTTACCCTCTATGGATTTACTGGCGTAAATATTATCATGGGCAGCATGGAAGGTAAAACTTCAACCACAAAGCCCCAGCATTATCCACTGAAGAATTTTAAGGACAACAAACACGATGATGAAGACCAGACCACACGTTATATCACATATGACATTATCTGGATCAATGACAAACAACAAATTCTTTTCTTACCTCTCACTATTGTTTTCTTTGTATTTTATGTGTTTATCCAGCATATTTCCAGTTATTAACCAAGTATTACGGAGGAAGCTTGCGGCTCACAAATGACCTGTGGTCTAGAAGTGCTTCTGCCGAGTGTCCATTTAAACACCCCCCTCCCCTGCCATCCTCTTCCTCGCCCAAATTAGATTTGTTTCTTGGTGATGTCATTCCGTCACTGGCTCCTTCATGATCAACCTCTGCTTTTAGCAGCCTGACATTGTTTTGACTTTGACATGGACCAGACAAAAAGCAACATATATAGAATACCTTGTCCTACAGTAGTCGATTATACCACAGCTAGAATAGGAAACCTGTCAGTAAGAATGATACAGATTATTAGAACAAAGTAAACCGAAGAAAGGCCCTATCGATGGTGTCAAAGGAATATTTTCATTAGCAGGAGGGAGATCAACAGACGAAGCTCAGGTTTCAATGGACAGATTCCAAAATAGCTGGCAAGTGATCCGGACATTGACACTGACAGCAGTAAACGTTCCAGCAGTGTAAGACCAAACCAGTGGCGTTTACTGTATAAACTGCTGTATGTCAGGGAATACTTCATATACATGTCAGTGCAAGGCCCAGCCATAAGATATGTAAACTACACTTACAGGAGATGTTATTCTAGAAATAAAAGGCTGCCATTTCTGTTTTATAGGAACAATATGGATTTTTACATTGTAGAAGTTGGAGGCTCTAATTCCAAGTAAGTTCTAGCCAGGGTTGGAAAAATGTACAAAATGTACAAAGTGATGAATTATATTAAACAAAAAAAAATAATATAAATTAAAATTGTCCGGCTCGGCCAGTTGTTAGGGACGTGGTGTAATCCATTTCCATTCACTGACTGGCAGCCGCCACCGCCAGTCAGATTTGCATAGAGTTCTGGGGCTGGGACTCCAGCCTCCATAAATATCCTCCCGAGTGTCCTTCTTTGCCTGCGATAGAGCCTCAGTACCTGAGTGTCCCTTGACCTAGCGTTTGTATCCTGATTATATTCCTATTTTCCAGAGTTCTGGCTTGGCTTTTGACGTTTCTTCTGACTCCGATTTTGTACTGCTCTGACCGTTTGTTATTGACCCGGACCGTTTAGCCTGCTACTATTGTATTTTGTCTGTCTTGCCTGTGTTCTATGTTACACTCTTTTCAGGTTAGGGCCCGTCGCCCAGTTATCCACTGCCGCCTGGGGCCGTTGTGGTAAATAGGCAGGGACAGTGGGGCGGGTGCCAGCACAAGGGCCTCACCTGTCTTGTGTCCTTCTGTCCAATAACCTGACAAGAATATATTTCTGGATTTCCACTCTTAAATCCCAATTATCGTCTGTACTTTGGATTTTATCATTTGCATATGGCATTCACATAGAAAAGTTACATATTTCTGAACAAGCCCATTTTTAGGCAGGATGCCTAGTTGTGGGTGACAAACCTAGAGTGCACCAAACAGGACCAAGGAGCAAAGTCTAAGGAGGCCAACTTGTACAGTATGGATGCACATTGGGATGCCCACAATCCTGAATGCAGGCATAGGAACTTGAAGGAGACTAAAGTCCAACAGTATCCGAAGAATTAATATTCCCACGCTTTTAATTACATCAGATAACAACCAAAATGCAGTCAAAAGAAGAGAATCACTAATATCACAACAAACCTTTAATCCATTATTTTATTACATGGTCTCTGCATTATTAGATTTATGTCTGTTGTATAAGCTTTGACAAGTGGGAACATTGAGTAATTTATGATAAGTGGGAACTGTAATTTTTAAAATGAGAAAAGATTGTTTTAATACAAGTCATATTTCTATGGCAAGCTCCAATTTGCACAAACATTTAAAAATGTGTGAATATTTGCACTGCTCATGCCACCAAAGATAAATGAGGACAGGTCTTCAGGCCACGGCTTCCTGCACCTTATTAAGTTAAAATAATAATAATAATAATAATAATAATTTAGAATGTAAAAGATACCTGATATTTAAGACCTGTGCATGAACTGTATATACATATGCTATCAATAGAAATTTTGTCCTTTGGCAAATAGAAGAGGACCTCCTTAGGGTCAACACAATGGAAAAGGGGCATTTTTTCTATTTTTAAAAAGTTTTGGATGTAAAAATAAACAAAACGGAAAACAATCGAGATCAAAGCAAATATCAGACCTGTGGTGTGTTAAACTATGCCCAGAATGATAATTCCTTGATGTGATTATAGACTGTGTTTGGTAATAGATCCTTCTGATATAAAAGCTGCCATAGGGTGGATTGGTTTCTCTTACGTCTTCTGAACATTGTGTCCTTGGTTTGTAAACAAGCTTATGACAGCCTAGCCTGTCTCCAAGTGATAAAAATGAGCACATTCAGATGTCATGGAGCCATATGCCATGCTAAAAGTATAAATAACTTTAGCACCACGTGTAATGAGATTAGTGTCCCATTAAAACAGATCAAGTGGGATTTGTGAACAAGATGTTATTGAAATAGTTGGGATTTATAGGCGTACAACAATCGCTAGTATAATGTTTTAGGAAAAATGTGAGCAAAACTCTTGTCATCAGCTCATTACATTCCTCCCTAGAAGTTATTTTTAAGCGGCTACCATTGTGTCACTACAAGGAAGGGGGGTCAACTATTCTCTGTGGTAGTAAACAAACTGCTGTGGAGTGAAGAATACTTTGGGAGATGCTTGGAGTGGACATTTATTATCTATGGAAACAGCAAATTCAAAGTTAACCATCTTATTACAGTACCTTGTTTGCCTTCATTAAAGCGACTCTGTACCCACAATCTGACCCCCCCAAACCACTTGTACCTTCAGATGCAGTTATTGTCCTAAAAAACAACTTTTAAACTTGCAGCCCATGCCAAACAGGAGTATCTATGCCCTAACTTTGCACCACCCCTCCGTCCCTCCTCCCTACCCTCTTCATCATTAGGAATGCTCCAGGCAGATTGCCTCCTATTCCTCACCTGTGTCAGCCCGGCACATAGACTGGATCGTTAAGATGCTGAGCAGAGTTCAGCATGGAGAAAATGTTCCAGTGGCATTCCTAATGATGAAGAGGGTGGGGAAGAGGTACGGAGGGGTGGTGCAAAGTTAGGACACAGATACTCCTGTTGGGCACAGGGCTGCAAGTTTAAAAGTTGTTTTTTAGAACAATAACTGCATCACCTGCCGATCGGACCCCAGGACAGATCTTGGATTAAAAGCAGCTATCTGAAGGTACAAGTGGTTTGGGGGGGGGGGGGGGGGAGAATGAGGGTACAAAGTCACTTTAAATCTTTATTTTGCTGGTCAGTTGCTAGTTTAACAGATTATTATGTCTTTATTTATATGATACGTAAGGTATATATGAACACCCAGGGTAGCTTGGCCTATGAGCCTATTCATTTAGTTGGCTGTTTAGTTGGTCTTATGGACATCATAGTGGAGGATCCTACTCAGGAGCCTTCTCTAAAAGCTGTGATGTACAAGCTGTCATCTTATGCTGGCCATATATGTCAGCATATTTGTTCCCTGTATGTTTTCAACTATATATATTTTATTTATTGAAATACAGCCTTAGGCCATGTTCACACACTGTTTTTCAACGGCCATTATTTGATACTCAAAATAGCGGCCTTTGTTTTGAGTACCAAACAATGGGCATGGTTTAGAATGTTTTGGCGGCCCTCATTGCAATGACGGCTGGTGCAACATTGTTCTGGTTCCCATCCGATGATGGCCATTTTGGGTGTGTCTTTTATTAAAGGGATTGGTCACTTTATAGAAAAGTAGTTCAGTGTACAGTATTAGTAAGTGTACTCGCTGTATATACTGACAGCAGCTCCCTGTGTACCTTATAGAGCTAAAATCAGACTCCCCTCCTCCAGGCTGTGTCCTCGTGCTATGTGGTGTTTCTGCCCATAAGATGGCTGACATGGAGGAGCATGTGACCAGGCCCCGCCACCTGTGTCCACCACTGATCCTGTATATGTCTATGGAGAACACAGAGGGCGGGCCATGGTCACATGTTCCTTCATGTCGGCCATTTTATGGACAGAAACAAAACAGAGCAGGGCAGCCCAGCCTGGAGGAGGGGAGTCTGATTTTAGCTCAACTAGGTACACAGGGAGCTGCTGTCATTATATACAGTCAGTACACTTACTAATACTCTACACTAAACAATTTTACTATAAAGTGGCCAACCCCTTTAAAAAATCTATTAAATTTAATGCAAAAGACTGGTAAATTTATTGAACTATGTGTGGACAACTTAAAATAATGACCGCTGTTCATGCAATAACAACCGCAAATTAATGACACAAACATTCATTTGATGGCCGCTGGCCGCAGACGTTATTTAATACGTTGTGTGGACCAACGGCATTGTTTCCATAAACTTCTATGAAAATCATTGAAGAATGAAAACAATGGCCGGTATTTTAAGTTCAAATAGTGATATGAATGTGGGTTAGGTTTAAGTGTAGTATTTGGTCAGTATTTGTAGCCAATAGAAGTTGGCTTTGTTTAGCTTCCATGTGGTCCTTGCACTGTCTCCTTCTCCACGGAGCGGGCAGACAGCTGGATTTAAAAGCTGATCATACGAAGCTAAACAAAGCCCACTTCACTCATCTCTAGTAGCCAAAACCAAGAGTGAGGCCAAATCACAGAAAAAGGTGCAAATCATAACTTTAGGCTAAAGAAACACACCACAGGCATATAAAAGCCTGATACATATGTAACTATACACCAGTATTTAGCTGCCAGCTAAGTACCACTGGCTTAAAGTGTATGGTTATTTTTACATAGGGCAGGAAATTTTATCAGGATTTTTATCCACAGGTGTGAACAGCAGCCAACCAGTATGACACACTAACAACTGGTGAATAGATCACCATTCCCTATATGAAAATGGCCAAAGAAAATGGAAATCCTTTTCTTTGCTACAATCCTCCCCAGACTGACACCTGGATCCGCTGGTATATATATGCAGATAATAAAAACTGAAAAAAATGGAGAGCGGAAAAAGGTCTAGGACACATTAAGCTGACATGACTATGTTTTTATAATGGAATAGACTCACTTCTTGGAGTGAGGCACCCCCCCCCCCCACCCAGATCACCTTCAGATTGGATCGGATGGGGGGGGAGGGGGGGGGAGTGTCCTTATAAACTTGAAGGGGCAAATCCATAATCCATCACACATGAAAAATGATTGTGTGACCTACCCTACTGGTTGCAAACACTTCCAACACACATTACATTTTACCTTATAGAGGAATTCTCTGACCTATTCCTTGTTCTACACCAACTAAGAACTATAATAAGTGCGTAAAAGACTCCTCCCTGTAAGTCATCCTTACATACATGATAATTATAAGCTATTTCTAGAAGTTCAATGTACTTTACGTTTTACAGCCAGGAAACTACATGTTTGTACAGCTGCATTTTCTCTGATGTCTTAATGAAGCTAAATAGAAGAAAAACAGACAAGGCGCATAAGCCACTGATTATAGCCAAGGTGAACAGCGATGCCAGGCAGGACAGGAAATTCTGCTCATACCAAACTAAGACATTAACACAACTTTCTAATAAAGATATTCTCTGTCTAAGCCACAGGAGAATATGAAACCGCAACATTTATTACCATTTTTTTTTTAAGATTTCACACTACAGCACTTTTCCAAAAATGTAAAACATAAATGAAGAAAAACATAAAAAGCGCCAAGCTTTACTCAGTGGTCCTTCTAGGCAGCAAAAGGTAATCCAGTCTATCCATAACAGCACTTTTATGTATTCAAAATTATGCAAGTCCAATGAACCCTACTATACTCTTTCTGGCCCAGTCTTGGCATGACGGCCATTCCTGCATAGTAAAGGTATTTGTACATTTCATTTCGTTGACCCAACTAAAACAAAAGTAAAATGATGTACTAAAAAGTAAAACACTGTGAAACTGCCATAGAAAAAGTCTTCAGGAAATAAACTTTAGTGACCTGTGCCAGACAGCTGCTGCCAAGGCAATAAAATCATGGGATGGCATCAATGAGGCATAGACGACAAGAACATAGTTTCACCTCTAAACCCTTTAAACAATTCTCTAATTATATCACGCATAGAATATTGTGTACTGTGTTGGGCACCTGCATATAAGGAGGCTATGGCGGAATGTGAGTGGGTGCACAGGAGGGTTGGCAAGGGAATCAAGGGTATTCAGACATATTATCGAGCTTGGGGTTATTCAGTTTAGAAAAAAGTTGTCATAGGAACGATAAAAAGGCAATGGACAAATATATAAATGGACATTAGAGAGATCTTTCTAGTGATCCGGTCTGTAACAATCTCAAGGGGACTTCCTCTACGTGAAGGAGAAAGACGGATTCACCATTATAACAGACAAGGGTTCTTTAATGTAAGAGGTTGACTCAAGTTCAAGTGGGGCCTGGGAGCTTTCCTTGAAAAACACTACAATGCACAAGCACTACAATTCCAGGAGGTAATATTTTTTACACCTAGGCCTGTAACTAGGACAAGGGGATACATCTATGTCTGGAGGAATGAATATGTCACCATCATCACATAGATGGATTCTTAACTTCTTCTAAAATTCTACTAAATATGCCTTATTATTACAATTTCCAATAAATCAACATAGAAAATCACACTACATTTTTTAAAGATTTAAAAAACGTTCATTTTATTTATTGTAGTAATTTTAGTCTTTTATGAATTTTTCTGTTACGTATATAGCAGCCAGTCGACGCAACTGCTATGAGACCCTTGGACAGAGGGGGCCAAGTCCCAGTTGTATTCATTTTCATTTCAAGCAAATAGCAAATGTCATGGAAGATGGTGGAGGGGAAAATAAAGGGTACTATTACACAAGCAGACTACAACCCGATCATTTTAGTAAACAAGTGCTGATCTGCTAGTTCGTTGCTCGTTTACTGGACCTATTAGACGGCCTGATAATCAGGCAGCAAGGGCTGCAGCCCTTGCCCAAACACCTGATACCTTACCTCTCCCTGCTCAGAAGCTGCAGCTGCCAGGACCGGGAAGCTGTGGAGCACAGGAGAGATGACCAGAAGCAGGGAGAGGTAAGGTATCACATGTATGAGTAATCGTCAGCCGTTGGCCACACATCGCTATTACAGGTAACAATGCACAGTCGGCGCCCGACGATTTTAGGTCCAAACCTAAACCAACAAATCAGCCAACGATCATTTTATCGGCTGATTGTTGTCTCTATTACAAGAAGAGATAAACGGCCAAATCAGCCCGAATTAGCAGATTATTGATCTTCGTTATACAGCTTTTCTATATACGCCATTGATTAAAATTGAAATAGGATTGTGGTTTCATTGGCTGTTTTCTTTAATAACTTTCATCTGCCATCTAAAATATGCTGACTTGTCATATCTATACAGAACATAGGTAATTAAACTAATATGGAAAACATACATCTTGTGGGATTAATCATGTATAATAATTTTCTTTTTTCAAAGGAAGGCTATCAGACATACAGACGCTAACACTTGACAGGAGGATAATAGACAGTACAGGACCGTTCTCAAAATTGTGTTACCTAGAAAACTTCAACATTCAACACTTTTGCCAAAGTTTTATCCCCACTTCCAGGGACTAAGGTAATATTTGGTGATTACTATAGATAGTCGTGTGCTCAGTAATAGCACCATACCCATAGTCCCCCGAAATGTTTCCTTTTCTTACTAAGTTGTGAAAAAATGGCTCTCTAATTTTTTACTAATAACACAGAAGCCTACCTGTGTCCCATTGCACAGACATGAATGTCTCCATCAGACATAATAGAATTGTTGTCAAATGTGGGAAGGGGTACAGCTCCTTTCAAAATATGCCAAGGACCTTAGGAGGTCTAAAAACAACTCAGTGGCTGGAGGGATTTAAGGAAAATTGCTACATAGGTCTTGAGGTTACCATTGAAGTAGGAATTTTCTAGGGAGGCGGACGTTGTTGGAATTTGGTTTGGCAGAGATCAGTGGTGGGGAACAGGGTTTAATAAAATAAACAAGTGACAATTGCCAACATCTCTTTACTGCAGCGAGAACATTCAATGATTAATTCTAGTACAAATAATCCACTAAGAATAGACATAGTTTAACTGAAGAAATCAGTCAAGGGACGTCTAAAAACTATAGCAGAATAGGTTCTGTACAATAGAAAGTCCTTTTACACTGGCTGACGACAATAATGCAGATCATAAAGTGCAGATCAAAGAGATCAACGCTTGTATAATGAGTCTTACGCAGCTATATCATTTGCAAGCTTGCCCTTCATCATCAGCTGCATATCATGCTACAGGGCGATGTAAGAAGGATAACAATGATATTAAGGCCTTGAGAAAAGATTTGCTTGTTCATCGATGCTTGCTGATTGTTAGCCATAAACAAGCCAATAATCGGGATCGAGTTTTCCTATGAAACCTTTTCAGACAACAATCAGCCCATGTAAATGGGCCTTTATCCCTCTGATTCAAAGTTGGGGTCTCAAGTCTGGGTGTACTGGGTGTACTCATTTGGTCATGAGATTTGACCTTAAGGAAAAAGGTACTTGGCATTTGTATGGGGGAGGGTTTGCTTGCATAGAATGTATGCATGTACTATAGATAATTTACCACTATAGTCAAAGTATATAATATTTGGGGTGACTAAATCAGTCTGAATGTGGTGTGCTTTCCCCCACAGACACCCAAAAAAGTAGTGTGCTATCCTTTCCTGTCTCGAATTTAAAATGTATGTTTGTTTATGTAAAAAAAAAATTATTTCTATGGTTTGCACGTAAGTACTGTATATTTAACCAATAATGGTTGTTTTGCTTGTGTGTGTTTGACATGGTTGATCTATGTTTATTTACTTAGGCCTGTCCTGTTAATTCATTTATAACATAACTTTTTTTTTTTTTTTTACTGCAGGGGTTCTCCGAAGGAAAAAAAAAAATCAATTGGAGCCAGAAAATTACAATGTACAGATTTGTTAAAGACTAGAGATGAGCGAACCTCGAGCATGATCGAGTTGATCCGAACCAGAACTTTTGGCATTTGATTAGCAGTGGCTGCTGAAGTTGGATAAAGCCCTAAGGCTATGTGGAAAACATGGATATAGTCATTGGCTGTATCCATGTTTTCCAGACAACCTGTTAGGACTTGGACCATGCCTCTGGCCCGGCGTCCATAGCAGCCAGACTGCTTCTCAGGTTTTGCTCTGCTCTGCTATTCCATGTGGTAGCAAAGCCCAGTGTTTCACTCTCTGGCTGATCAGCATAGGTGTTTTGAGCGTTCACTGTTTATTGACTGACAGCTGACTTACCAGTTAGCTGTCTGTATCTGGGCAGGACCTGGAGCCTCATCCCCAATCATGTCAGGGGCTGGGACTACAGGGTGCATAAGTATCCTCACTTGTCTCATGTTCCTTGCCTGAGATAGAGCCTATTTCATAGTGTTCCTTGATCTAGCTGTTTTCCCTGCAATGTATTTTTGGTTACCAGACCTTTGGCTTTTGGACTTGACTATTCTCCTGGATTACGTTTTGTACTGCACAGCCCTCCTGTTGCTGACTTGGACCTCTGACCTTTCTGTATTGTGTTGTGTTTGTCCTGTCTGTTGTTTTGTGTTCACACTATATAGGGTAGGGACCGCCGACAAGTTGTCCGCTGTCGCTAGGACTGCTGTGGCAAGTAGGCAGATGCAGCGGGGCGGGTGCCAGTGTTAGGGCTGTACCTGTCCTTTGTCTTGCTGGTCCTATATATCCTGACACAACCTTAGAGCTTTATCCAACTTCAGCAGCCACCGCTAATCAAATGCCGATCGTTCGGGTTATTAAAGACTAGTCTTCCAGTACTTCCCAGCTGCTCTATGTCCTGCAGGAAGTGGTGTATTCTTTCCAGTCTGACACAGTGCTCTCTGCTGCCATCTCTGTCCATGTCAGGAACTGTCCAGAGCAGGAAAGGTTTGCTGTGTAATTTGCTACTGCTCGGGACAGTGTTCCTGACATCAACAGGGGTGGCAGCAGAGAGCACACTGAAAACACAGAGTTTAAAGGGGTTATGCAGCGCTACAAAAACATGGCGACTTTTCCCTCTCTCCTGTCTCCAGATTGGGTGGGGTTTGGAACTCAGTTCCATTGAAGTAAATGGAGCTTGATTGCAAACCACATCTGAACTAGAGACAAGAGAGGGGGAAAAGTGGCCATGTTTTTGTAGCACTGGATAACCCCTTTAAGAATTGTCATGTAAGAAATACTGTATTATCCCATCCTATAATATTATATAGCACTAGCGTATTATGATCTGTGTGTGTGTGTGTGGGGGGGGGGGGGGGGGGGCTGCCCATTGGGATCCCAACCATCAAATAAAAATTTAAAACCAAGCATAAAAATATCCTAATGACCCAAAGCATCTGGACTCACCCTTTAAAGTACTTGATAAGGTTTATCAGTTATCAGTACAGCTCAATGTTGGTTGCATCATACAATACACTGTTAGGACCATCGGCAATATTAACTGATGTGAATATTTCCGAACAAAGAATTAAACTAATTTAAAGCATGTAATGTGGAAGATGATCTTCCAGTCTACATACTTGTTCCACTATTAAATGACCTCACTTACTATACTGAGCTGGTGAAATGAAAAACTCATATTATTTATGTCATAGCGCCAAGCTGTCATGTTTGGCAGGTGACTTGCAGACAAGCGGTAGTGAAGGAGACGGCTATATGATCTTGGAGCCTTCAAATTACCTCCTAGATATTTTAATGTCTCTGTTGACATGACTAATATAGCCACTAGTAGAAGTATCTAATGAAGGAGAGATAGAACTATAAAATACAACGTATCAGTTATATAACTGACCACACAGGAAGGTGTCTTCAAGAATATTAAGTAACGGACAGTGGCCAATTAACATCACTTAAGGGATGACTACAGAGGGCATTATCATGCCATACCGCAGGCTTCATCAGACAGCAAACAAGCCCTGGTCATAGAAGATATTCCAGATATTTGGCCAATTGGCTAAAAGGAAATCCGATTTGGATACATATTTGTAGAGCAGAGCGTATACAGATTTCAGCTTCATTGAGTGAGATCAAGTTACACTGCTCATGAAAGTCTATGAAGAGGGGAATTAAGGGAATTAAAAAGGGGAGACAAAAGCTATCCCAGGGACAGAGCAAGAAACACACAGACACTGCTGGATTACTATCTGAAACCACAGCTTACATTGCTCCGTGCTGTTCTAAAATATCCTCAATGCTGCTGCTACATGTGAGGGTATACTATAGAGAGATAGGAGAGCAGAATCTCCTGTTATGTGTGCCCTTTCTATGTAAAATATCTTAGCAGCGACTCTCCACCCATTCTGAGCACAGAGAAAGAGGACACTTTCAGTAGGGTAAAACTGGTGCCAGCTACAAGTTGTATGGCCAGAAATGGTGCCACTCATGCAGACACCTCGGGATAGCTGTAGCTGATAGGTGATATGTTACCTTATATTTTAAAAATTATATGCCCCTCAAAGAATTTAAAAAACAAAAACCTGCAAAAGCCCACTTTTGAGCACAGTTTGCCCTCTATTTTGGATCCCAGTTTGTGTGATAGTAGTATGTATAATCTTACGGTGTATTTACATACAGAGATTTATCTGACAGATTTATGAAGCCGAAGCCAGGACTGGATTTTAAAAAGAGGAGAACTCTCAGGCTTTCCTTTATGACTTGTTCTCTGTTTATAGTCTGTTACTGGTTTTGGCTTCAATAATCGGTCATATAAAGCTGCCGGTGTAAACACACCCTTATGTAAGTAGGGCTACTGCCACAACTACATCTTTAGGCTGGGTTCACACTATGTATATTTGAGGCTGTATTTGGTCCTCATGTCAGGTCCTCATAGCAACCAAAACCAGGAGTGGATTGAAAACACAGAAAGGCTCTGTCCACACAATGTTGAAATTGAGTGGATGGCCGCCATATAACGGTAAATAACTTCCATTATTTCAATACAACAGCCGTTGTTTTAAAATAACAGCAAATATTTGCCATTAAATGGCGTCCATCCACTCAATTTCAACATTGTGTGAACAGAGCCTTTCTGTGTTTTCAATCCACTCCTTGTTTTGGTTGCTATACAGCCTCAAACATACAGCCTAAAATATACATAGTGTGAACATAGCCTTAAAAAGGAAGCAGTAACACATTTTAAATGCCCTTAAAATGCGAACATTGAGCTAAATACACAGTGCACCCACTCCATTCTGGAAGACTTGCTGTCACTTAGAAGAACAATGAGGATTTGTCGGTCACCCATCCCTGTCCCCACAGAGTGTAATATCTTATTTCAGCAATCCTTGGTACTTACTGTGCTTCTTCAGTCTTAACACACCATAAAACTTTCTAATTTTCTTTCCCAAATTACATTCATTACATCATCGAACCCTAAAATAAAATAGAAACAAAATTGTTAATTACCAGTTAAGTTGACAATATGCAAGTTTATAGACTAAAAAAGAGAAGAGCTTTTTATTCAGCAAAACGTTTAAATACAAGGGAAGGAAGTAAGGAAGTAACTTAGCTAAGTGCTGCTTCTCCCTGCTCTATGCTGGTGACTCAATACGGGGCCATAGATGGGCAGACATTGCTAAGAGAAAAAGCTTCATACTCAAAAAAGAAAGACAGATGCAACAGGGCAACTTCTATAAATCTGCAACTAGCATAAAGGGGTCCTGTTTTTCCTAAGAGCTGGAAGTCAAAATCTTGTTTTTTTAGAGAGGGGCCCCAGCTAGCACAATTTGCTCTCCTTATCTAGTTGTATTTTTCACAACTGGATTGGAAGATGTTGCCACGAAACAACATAAAACAGGCAAACTATAGTAGCTACAATACTGGGACTATTATAGAGTAGTGATTTTTTTCAACAGCTGTTGCTGTGACAGTGTCAAAAAAGTGTAGAAAATTTTAATTTTTAAAAACAAAAGTCAATGATCCTGTCAATCATTCAATTTCCGCTATGGACAGTAGTTGGCGTTGGTGGATCAGCATTGCAATATCAATTGTCTCCCAGCACAGCAGTGGACATTGGTAAATGAGCAGCCAGTGAATCGCTCTGAAGCAAATTTAATGCCGATTCGCTGTGAATTCTTCAGATTCGCACATCTCCAATTATAATCTAGTCCTAACACTTAAAAACTTCTCCTCTTAGGGCTCGTTCCCACTGAGCAAAAGCAGCTGAATTTCTGCTCTGAATCAGCGCTGAAATTTCAGCCGTTAAAATAGGTGCAGAGCTAATTTCCATTGTGTTGAATGGAAATTCTGCTCTGCAGTTCACACAGTGGAATTTCCGCACTGAACTAATCCGCTTTCCGCCAGAAGAATGAACATGTTAATTCTTCCACTAGCGGAAGCCTATACAAATCAATGGGGCTCTGATTTTCTGTTTCAGCGCGGAATACGCGCGTATTCAGCGCGGAATACAAGCGTAATACAAGCGGAAATTACTCGTTGAATCAGCGCGGAAATGGGGAAAAGGGGAGGGGAGGAGGATTCTAGTATATGTTCTGGTATAGTCTAGTTTACTCACCAAATACTCGCTGAATTTCAGCGCTGAATGCATGCGGATTCAGCGCGGATTCCTCGAGTATTCCGCGCTGAATTTGTCAAGAGCTAATTACGAGCTGAACACTTTCCTAGCAGAATACGCAGGGATTCTGCTTATATTCTGCTCGGAATTCAGCATCAGTTGATTTCAGGCGGAAATATTTCCTTGCGTAATCCGCTCCTTTTGCTCTGTGTGAACGTAGCCTTAGATGGCAAATGCAATGATACATTTATAGAGATTTGTGCTATATTTTTGTTGTTTGTTGTGATTGTTCTGTGGTTTTCCCTTATAAACAGGATGGACTGATGATTTTATTGCATAGTTGCACTGTAAATAACTTTTTACAGACATACACAAGTCTTAAATTCCTTTTTAAAGATAACGTGACAGCATGTGAGCCAAATAGGAATCACACTTTTACATGTACAGCAATGAATTCCACTAACCATAGTAGCATTGATTGCTGAATGTAAAACACGCCTTTGTAAAATATTTTGTGTGTGTGTTGGGGGGGGGTTGCTGAAATGCTGCAGACAGTTGTGCATAAACAACAAGGCTTATTTCTTACAGAGAGGCGCATGAAGCACAGGGGTTGCAGTCACTATGCTGGTACACAAGCTTAATGGTTGCACATAATGGGGAACCTGCGAGTGAAATGTAGAACAGCTGCCTCTAACAGGTACTTGAAGTGCTATGTGCCAAACCACAAACCCTCCAGGCTGCACCCAAGATGGCTGACAGAGCTTGCTCAACTTGCTCAATTTGTGCTGTTATGGTCCTAAGAAAATGTATGTGGTTTCAAAGCCTTTCCTGTCGAGGCAACACTTTCTCTTTTATGTTGAAGCATTGCCAGTCTCTTATGTCAATGCCTGGCACCCCCAAAACACCTTGTGACTATTAGGTCATTAGCTTTCTAAGGAATCCTGACCACCCACAGCTGCATACAAGCGTTATAAAAGTCAAGTGCGCTCCATGACCAGCTTATTCCAAGTTCAAAGTCTATATTAGGGTTACCACCTCTATAAGAGCGGCAATGAACAGTAGCTTGAACAGGAATTTCTCTATAAACATTTTCTGGTCACTCCAAATACTCAGGGTCACCGGCATAGCTTCCACTTGTAGGAGACAATACTACAGATCTGGTTAAGTCTGTTCTCTTAATTCCTTCAAAGTTAGCACACCTAGCCCCATCCATTGACTCTGCGGTGCAACATCGGGTTACAAAACAATACCCCACTGTCCTACATGTCCTCTCCCTGCAGGATGGTGGCCAGGAATTACATTTTTGGTGTTATTAATGAACAGAGGGACCTAATGTGCCAACCTGTACACATAAAGTGGTACCCAGACCCCAGAGTATGACATATGGAACAGTACAATACAGTGCTGCAACATCAGTGCACAACAACATTCATCCACAGCACAATGAAAATATAACATCACATTTTGTTCGGAGAAAACTGTGAGATACTTACAGTTCACTCTCTATAAAAGTAACTCTTAAATATAATTTATGATGGATACATGAATCACAGTAAGTCATGAATCAGACATTCCCAGTTATCTCATAACAAATTACACTTTCTTACTCGTCTTGGTCACTCTGGCCTGCCTGTTCTGTATTGTATGACTAAAAGGATAAGTATAGCTTAGACTGTGACAGCTGAAAACCCTTGTAATTATTATTGCATGAGTAGCAGTTATCTGGACTTCATACTTTTCTAACTTGTAATAAGTTCTATAGTGTAAAGTATAGTAATAGAAAGTAACCTGTTAATTTATAAAAAAAAAAAAAAATTATATATTTATATATATATATATATATATATATATATATATATATATATATATATATATATATTTAGAGGCTAGACTTGTGGTCTATAACATTCTAAATTATAATGTTTGAAATAACTTATATGTTTGTATGTTTTACTATAACAAGAATCCTAGCACTATAACCAAGCTGTGCGGGAGTATTTATTAAAGAAGCTGCTGCTGGTATCATAGTCATTGAGTATTAAATGGACCTCATTATACTTTCTACCGAGGACCACGATCAAAAACTATACTCTGTATTGCAAAATCAGGCATATCAACTAGTTGGAAAACCTCTGGCTTTTCTATTATATTTTGTTCAGCCCAAGATCTCACCAGAAAGACTGCAGCCAAGAAATAGGATTTCTACAGACACACACATATACACAAAATACAGGAACTCAAACCGATGCTCAGCTTAGACCCCTACTGGTGACTGTGATATAGGACCAGAGGCAACATCCTGAAGAAATGCCACCCTGACCCATGAGAAAAGCTGTTAGAAAACTACATGTGTAGTCTTGAGGGTAAAAACCTAATGGAAAGTATAACTAATGGCTATATTTAATCATATAAGTGAGTCCCTCTAAAATTGTGAGGCAGGCCTTACTGGTTACTGGAGCTAGAAACAAACTGAAGTGTATCAGGGTGTCTGGAACTAGTCTCCATTATAGCCCATGTGGTGACAGGTTCAATGTCTCTCTTTCCTAGGTGAATGCTGTTTGGCTCCAAAAGTTTTTTCGTACTAAAGCTGTTATTCCAAACTGTCCTGCAAAACTGGCAGTCACTTGGTCCTAGGCCCAGCTTGAAGCCCTGGCAAGTCCTAGCAGGGACTGTTCCAGGTTTTTGAGGGCCCTTGGGCGACAGAGCATTAGCAGGCCTTCATCCATCCACTATGCACCCATCATTCCCACACTGTGCACACTTGAGACACCACTAACATGCCCAGACATACATTATTGACACAGACACTGACTTTACTGTAAAATGATATGTATAAGTAAATACATACCTGTACACGCTCCCCAGTACCTTGGTGGCCTTTGTCTGCAGCCGCCGTTGGACCTTCAGAGACGTTCTTTGGCTGAGAGTGATTAGCTGAGCAGCCTGTCACTTTAGATTCCGTCTCTGAAGTTCCACCGGCAGCTGAAGACAGCGGGCAGAAGCCAGTAAGATACCAAGGAGTGGGCAGAACAGGTATGTATATAGCGTGGACAGGTATGTATATAGGTACTTTTTATCTTCTTTACACAGTCATCAACCACACATTTCTATTACACATAATGATGCGCAGCATAGCATAAAATCAAAAGTATACATATTACATGTGAACGGGTACGCCGAGGGGCGGGGAGGGGTGTGAAGGGGGCGGAACGGAGGGCGCGGACTCAGAGTCCGCTCAATTCACCACCCGTTCCGCAAAAAGATACGCCGAAAACCTACTCCAGTCCTCAGCTGGCATAGGTTTTCGGCGGTGCGCACCAGAGCGCACGGGATTAATGTAGAGGCAGGCCGCCGCTACATAAATCCCTGTAGCGCCGGAGATGCGGGGACATTTATAAGTCCGGCGTAAAAAACGCCGGACTTAATAAATGTCCCCCATTGTGTGTGTGACTAGCGTCAAATACTGTAGTTTGTTAAGTTGAGCAGAGCAGATCTGGTCTAATAGAGTTAATAAGAATTATAGTTACTCAGTCAGAAAAAAGGCAAACGTCGCTCTGAATGATGGAAATATAAAGTATAAAACTAAATACAGTAGCTCACATATTCACAACAGAGAAACATAGTGGCGTCAAACTGGTTTGTTATGGAATATTCTGCTCCACGTACTCCCAAACAGAAAAGCACTCATCCCTGTAAAATGTAATGTGCCATGATGTCCTCTTCTCCTTCTATGCAACAATAAATGTACTTGCCATTCACTATACAATGCCAGTGCAACCCTGGCAGCTGTGAGCAGATTTAACACAAAAGGAAGCAAACAAGGCTTGTTTTGAACAGAGCTGTCATTTCAGTGCACTTGTTCTGTGAATTGTTTGACCATCAGCAGAGTTTATAAAGCCTCTGACAGTAACAGTGTGCTTTCAATCGCTCGACTGCATCAAGTAATTCACTGAAAGGTTTAACAAGATGACCTAATATGGCAGAAGAATGCAAATGGAGAGCGGTAGCACGCTAAGAAGGCTGGAAGGACACAGGAAGACACTGCTGCTATCTAGCCAAGGTCCTGATAAACGATGGAAAGACAAAAGACAAGAGGACACCCGCTCTATGTCCCTACTGACAGTCCAAGTAACCTGGAGGGAAGCCGGGTCAGAGAACATAAGGCGCAGATGACAATTGACACCAATCTATGAAAAACGCCATGCCCCCCATCTAGGCCTCTAATACTCTGCAGAGTAAAAAAAGAAAACTCAATGTGTTTGAAATAGCTCTTTTACCGTTCTTATAATGCTTTTTTTTTTTTTTTTGTCTTTAATGCTATTTGAGGCGTAACCCCACTCTGCACCCCCTTAGGGACCCATTGGTGTATCAGGTGATGGGCATGATTATACAATCATGGGCTATATTCACACTAAGTAAAAAAGAGTGAAAAGGCATCCATATTTCTTTTTAAAAAGACGTCCGTTAATGCCACATTTTAATTTATTTCAACGCAATGCATTAAGGTAAATGGAATGACGGACACCCAATGGACATTGTGTATTAAATATCCTCAAAATGATGGGCATCATTAAAACAAAAATAATGGACAGGAAAAGACATGGGAACATAGCAATGGGGTGTGAATGTTTTATATTAAGGGGCGTGTATACCTAATACAAACCTCTTGACCTAATATCACATGATACTTAGCCCCATGATAAAAATTCAGGTTACGCCCAGCTGACTATTAACTTAATTTCCCAAACACAATGGAGGGACAGATCAAGAAACTGTAAAAGGTGTGTGATCAGCAAAGTTTAATAGGGTTGTATGAATGGGACCTATAAAAGAGCCTGGCTCTTCAATAAGACAATTAATCCAACAAGTAAGGCAATAGCAATAAATTAATACATAGCTCTATTACTGGTCTGTATTGGTTATCATATACAGTAATTTATATCAGCTCATTGTAACTATTAGAACTGTGTATACTGTTTTGAGGTATAATACAGGCTGTAACCTTGTCTAGTTTCAGCTGAATAATGTCATGTCCGTGCCCTTCAGACCTTCACACGTTCCTCTGCCCGTAAAATGAGGCCAATTCAGGAGATTATCGCTTTGTGTAATAAAGACAATGATCAGCCGAAGAATCGATTTTCCTGCTGCAATTCGCCTGTGTTGCCTGCTCACTACTGACCCTTCTGGCCCCATCTCTTCAGTGACAGGCCACTGAGTCAATCATTGGCCGCGATGCTTCCCCGTCTCAGCCAGGGATTGGCTAAGCAGTCTGTCACTGAAGAGACGGGGCCTGTAGCATAAGCGGTAAGCTGGGAACACAGACGAAAGGCTGCAGGACAACGGGGGAGAATTGCCTGTCCTACTGACCTTAATTTTTCCTGCTTGTTTTGTACTGTTCTGCTATCTCCGATTTGACCTGTATCTGACTGACCATTCTTTATTATGTTTGTCTGTCTCGTTCTGTGTTTCACCTTACCCAGCGTAGGGACCAACACCAAGTTGTCGCTTGTGGCCTAGTGCAAGTCCGGCAAGTAGGCAGGGACAGTATTGGGGGGCCTAGCGCTAAGGCTCACACTGTCTGTCCCTTTTTCTATGATCCAGGTCCCCTCCATAGTGTTTGCAAAGTCCCTCAGTTTTATGCAGATTTACTGTACCTCGTTGAAAAGAAAAAATGTGCTTAAAAACAAGTTTACTTTAACAAACCCATAGAGATAAGTCGTACTGTCAGCGACTGTTATCTTATAACTTTTAGTGAAACCCTGACAGAATGATTAAAATAGATACTAACAGCTTAAAGATTAACTAGAAACTATCGCTGGCCTTCTGGCAAAAATAATGTAGATTATGTTTAACTAGACATAAAAGTAATACAGACTAGTTGTAGTATTGTAATTCAAGCACTCTGATCAGCGGAAATAAAGAATGTGTTTAGTATACTGCTTACTATAATATATGGTCAATCTTTACACCCTATAATAGAAGGCTATTAGGCCTCATCCTAGAGACCTGGAAGCAAACATAAGTATTTCATATCTATGTATATGATGATACTGTGCAGATGTTCAATGATAGGTAAGATATATAAGAAAACTTTAGGATTACTGTAGCTGTGGTGTGTGCTTGACCGGTCACTTGTTAGATGGTGCTGTGTGACGCCACTTCAGTGGTGGTTGGTCGGTGTACAACTCAGCCAGATGTTAGTTTGTCGTGACACCAGTGCCGGTTGTGCACACAGGTATGGGGGCACACCTGTTTTTAGTTTAGAGTGGCTGGCTATACCCTTTCCCCTGTGGTTGTTGACCTGCTGGGCTGCGAGGGGGTCCTTTGAGCACTTATCACGGTGGTGTGGAGTTGTGACCCACCCGGACTATCGGTACCGCCACCCACAGAAAGGGGAGATGACCCAAGGAAGATGAAATTGCTGTCTAGGTGTTTAAGTAATATTCACTGAGTCCTGTTACCATAAATAAAATCGTCTTTACTTCAGGAATTCTCAATACAATAGTAGACAATAGACTTCTGACTTGATAATTTACTTTGGACTTTACTGACAAGACTTGTGCTGAGAGCTTTAGAGGTAGTATATCTGTACTGGCTTAGCTGCGTGCTGAGAAGTAGAGTAAGTTTAGAGAAGTTGGAGAGTCCCAACCAAAGTAACAACGTGCTCTGCCGGAACTTTTAGATATAGGAGACGTAGAATACTAGAGAATAGAGAGAGAATACTTGCAGCCGTGTTTTGATCTTTGTCTTTGCACCACCTATTGCCCTACAGTGTCGGGTGACCCGTCCTCCTAGGGTGACACAAGCCCCATACCCTTTTACCTTGGTTGAGCAGAGTGGTTAGAATTTTCTGGTTATACCCGCGCTGTGAGATAGAGTATGTAGGCTTCTAGCAACTTTACTCTATCCGGATCAGTTTCTCTTGCTTCAGGATACTGTCCTGCACCATTAGATATGGTGTGGGCTGGGATGATCCCTGACTTTGTCCTCTCTGTGAGCGTTTAGCACTGTATAGTGTGTAGAAGTGCTGCTTTCAAGAAACGGGTGCCTGTTCTTCCCATGTGTGTCAGTCTACTACCTTGCTTTAGACTACACTGGACTTGTCCTCTCCATACAGCAACCAGACTAAGACTGATTAAGTGTGTGTCTACACTTCCTCTCCACATGTGACAACTTCCTACAGGATATTTAATACCTGCTGTTAGTGAGTGAGAAGAGAGTGCAAAAGAAGAAAGAGAACAGATATAGGTGAAGAAGAGAAAAGAGCTCTCATTAGTGCACAAATCACAAAGAACAATAACCCCTTCAGTACTACAGTCGTGCAACAGTTGAGTACAAGATATATACTGGCGACATCTAGTGGCAAAACTTAGGTACAACTTCATTGCCAATTTGACTTAGAGTACAGGCTTTTGCGAGGGGTGTATAAACTAGTAATACCCGTAGTGGGATACCACATAACCATGTATAGCCAAAAGGGGCTGGCAGCCATAACAAATACTAGGTGACAGGTGAAGTTTAACTGTTCAAAACTTGAACTGTCCTAATCCACCAGTAACTTCCAGTCACTTTCTATGGATGCTACATTTCTGAATCAGCTCAGTCATAAAGCAGTAAGCCACTTAAACTTACAGAACAGGACTATCCAGTTTTGAAGCTTATAGTGTGTGAAAATCATCTATCCTTAGTTGAGGAACTCGCTATTAAGTGTCAAACTGCCTGTGGAAGTGACAGCAGCTCTAGTCATTTAGTCAGATTCTACGATTGGGTTTATATGGCTCCCTACCAGCTGGAGTGATGTACGGTTCGCCACCTCTGGAGCTATGGAAAGGCTTTCTCTGGAGCAATAAAGCACACTTCAGCATCTGGCAATGTAAAGGATGAATAAGAGTTTGGAAAATGACATGAGAACGTTTCCTGCCGGAATGTATAGTGCCAGCTGGAAAGTTTGGTGGGGGACATAAAATAGTCTGGAGCTAATCTTTTATGGTTTGGCGGGCCCCTTCATTGCAGTGGAGGGAAATCTTAACACTCCAGAATGTCAAAGACAAAAACTTCTCAGCAAGAAAAGTGAATGTTTTTACAGTAGCAAAGGAAGATTTCTCATTTTAATGGTCATACAACAGGGTCATAGGAATATTATGTTCAAGAGCTTTAGGCCATATAGTATAATGTGTGTATAGTGCTTCACAGTACCATAAGTAGTATAAGATGTCTAGACTTGCCCCCAATATCACAGTCCCTCATCACCTTCCTGACCCTCTCCTGCTTCTTCCCCAAAACCCACATAACCATACCACCTATGTTCCATAACTAGCAGATCTTCCAGGCAATAGCACTTCCATCAGCAGTAAGGGCCAGTTCACACTGAGGAATCAGCGCTGAATCAGAAAGGAAAGTGTCCTCACGGAATTCTGTGCAAAATCCACAAGGAAAGTGTTCTGCCTGGAATCATCTCTGGCGGAATTCCACGGAAATTCATTTTTAGTTTAATCAAATTCATTCTTTTTTTTCCCAATTCTGCGCTGAAAAATTTCAGAGCAGAAACTTACTGTCCAATTCATTTCAATGGGGTTCCACCAGCAGAATCCGCCAGAAGAATTGACATGTCAAATCTTCTGGCGGAAAGTGGATCTGCCGCGGATAATTCAGTGCGAAAATTCCGCTGTGTGAACTGTAGAGTGCAAATTCCATTGAAATTAATAGAATTTGGCTCTGCACTATATTTTCAGGTGGAATTTTCAGTGAGGAATCAGTGCTGAAATTTAGCGCCGATTCCTCAGTATGAACTGGCCCTAATGCAACAGAAAAGATTACAAGCAAATAAAGTTTTCATAAATGACTTTCCTACAATATATGCAATCCTTTATTAAATTTAGCTCCCAAAGTGATGAAGTCCAAAGTATTTTCATACTAACATCAGTACAAATGGGTTCAACAGTCCGCTGCATGCTAGTTTCCCCATCGACTATAATCGCTGGGGATTTTACCTGTACAAAGCTGCAGGTAACATCAGCACCAAATGTGAACCATGTTAATACAGAATACAGGTTTTATGAATGGGAAGAAAGCAAAGCCTTTGATGTATATAATAACAGATCAGCTGCCAAGTGAGAGGAGGAATGTGCATTTAACATAGTTTACATTACAGAACCATAATCAATGGGAAATGCTTACTAAGAATGTGACTTGCTTTGTGCTAGAGATAGGATTTTATGTCTTTTTTTGGTATCTAAATGAGGTCACGGTGAAGATATTTGTTGGGACGGCAGATGAGTCATGTGTCATAGTGCCTGAGAAATTCACAAGCTTTGGATTGTTTTTTTTTTTTTTTTACTATGCAGCACATTCCAGGGAAAACTAAACCAGAAAAAAATACATTTGTGGGGGTGTCTTTCTATTAAAGCAAATTCAGAGACAAGTAAGGATTTATTTGCTAGACCACCAAGGGGACAACCACCTCAGAGGAAGCTTTCTGTCCACACTGCAATAATCATCTCCCATCAAGTCCTGTGAACCCAAGTGGTTGGAGAACCCGTGTCTCCTTCCACCAAGTCCTATTTCCAGCTACCGCCAAGGACGGCGCATACCAATAGGTGCAAAATACTCCTGCATATGCGACTATTGGTTATTTCTTCTTTCAAGTCTGCAGCCCAACCAAAGCAGTAAAGGCCCTCACCAACAGAGTCCAATACTTTCTGGACAGTGCCCCTTATATCTGCACATTGTCCCTATCTCTCCAGTTAACCTGTGTTTAGCAGAGGTATTCCCATTTAAAGGAGAATTGTCTGACAGACCCGCTCTCAAGCTATCTCGTCTTGTGAACAAGGATTGTGTATGCTGTATTGCAGCTAAAGTTAAACGTTACTGTAAAAGATACAGTTTTCCCGCAACTCCTTTTGATTATTCCTGCATCTACTTGTGATCTATTGTGGCAAGTCAGGGAGGGGGAGTGACCTGAATTACCATGATAATCATGGCAAAAATCTACACATTCTCAGGAGCAGCTGTAGATTTCTGTGCCCACCTCTGGCACGCCTCTAAGTGAATCTGGCTAGGCAATTGGGGGAGGGCCCTAATTTGCGATGCGATTCATAAATGTTCCCGTGTGCGCGTGTGGCTTCCCTTGCATGCAATGCTTGCAACATGAACCCGCCACTCTCTCATTTCAGAAGCTATACTACTTTCTGGCCAGAAGGAGGAAGTGAAGAGCTGGAAAACAGACAGATAGGGCCTTTTATGCTTTCTGGATAACCTCTTTAAAGAGGTGTCACTGTTTTTTTGGTTTCCCTTTTGGAGGAGTAAGTCTCCAGATAATACTGCATCTCTTCAATGTGATTTAGTATTCACCCAGAGCTCCATTAAATGTTCCAACAGAACCTTTAAAACAGGTATGTGTATGTGTAAATGCATGTTTATAAATATACCTTTACATCATGCTTTACAACACAGCCTAAAGTTAGAATTTAAACTCCACATGTCATCTCCAGCCATTCAACAAAACCCTGGGAGTGGTTCCACCATTGTCTTTGTGCTCTCATGCATATCCTCTTGCTGTCAAACATAATCCAACTTCCTCGGCGTCTCTGATCTTTCGACCATCTGTTGTGCTTTTCATTCACATCGTCCAGCCCTTGTGCAAGATCACAAGCCTGCTAAACCCAGCACTGCAATATATAGCATTGCAGAAAAGTTATATAACTACACCTGTGATACATGGGGCACTGGAAAACTGCATTCCTTACTTGTTGTACAAAGTGTACATAATGGCATTTCTGCACAATCTCAAAGGGTTTTGGCCTTGGATAGCACATACATGAACAGGCCATTCAGCTGCCTACCTAATAATGAATATGCAGGCTGACAGGGTAGAGGGAGTATTTCTTCTTCATTCCTGGTTGCTACAGTTACCCTATAAAGTTACTTTTAACCACTATTTAAGCTACATATTTAAAGATGCATAACCATTTTGACCGGCCTTTCGGGAAACCTAGTTTTGACGCTCCGAGCCTCCTTCCGCTTTAAGTGGGCCTATTCCTCCATTAAATATCTTGGCATTTCCCTCGGATCTTAAGGATCTATATGCGCTGAACTTTCCCCCTCTGCTAGCTAAGATTCAGGCGCAGTGTGAGGGATGGACACGGGGATATTTCTCCTGGCTGGGTAGATGGTCCATTTTTAAGATGACAATTCTTCCCAAGCTGCTCTATTCCTTCCAGTGTCCTGTCCGTATTCCCCCGTCCTTTTTTAGGTCAGTGATAACTACACAGCTTAAGTTTATATGGAACAACAGGCCCCCTCACCTCAAGAGGCAAACACTGTGCAGGCCGAAATCTAGGGGAGGCCTGGGTTTGCCTGACGTCCGACAGTATCATGTGGCCGCTTTGCTGACAAGGGTGATTGATTGGTGTCGACACGGGGAAATTAAGCCATGGGTTAGAATAGAACAATCTTTTACAAAAATTGCCCTCAACTGCATCCCCTGGCTTCACCCTTCGCTCCTTGCTGGGCTGCGAACGCATCCTACCATAGGACCGACTATCCAGGCCTGTGCCTCTACGAACAGTCGCTCGCACATGTTACCCCATAGATCCATGTGTTATCCAATTTTGGGGAATCCAGCGTTTCCTTCCAGTCTACAAGACCCGGTCTTTAAGTCGTGGGTCAAGGCGGATAAATTCAGGATAGACACCTTCCGGTCAGACTCAGGCTGGTTGTCACGGGGAGAGTTGCTGGAGTTTTCGGAGCCTGCTCCTCTGGGCACCTGGAGAATCTCACAACTGAGGCATTTCCTAAGTACTTTACCTCTCCCTTCCTCATATGGTACCTCCAGAACACATTTTGAGGCCTTATGCCTGGATGAAGGCCACTTACGTCACTCTCTTTCTTTAAGTTATGCCGCATTGTAGTCACCACCCAATGAGCCTCCCCCAGACTTCTTACTGAAGTGGGAGACAGACTTGAATCTGTCTCTTTCCCCGTCGCAACAGGAGAAAATCCTTACTCATAAATCATCAATCTGCTCCAGCCTTCAGGAAACAGGATACAAGATTCTGACCCGATGGTATAGGGTACCCACCAGATTGCATGCAATCTGGCCACACGTGGAGCCGGTGTGCTGGAGATGCGGCACGGAGGATGGGACACACCTTCATATCTTTTGGTCTTGTCCAATACTGGCCCCCTTTAGGGAGGGCGTGAAGAGAGTCATCCGGCAGGTCACTACTTGTACTGAAGACCTTACGCCGGCCCTATTCCTCCTTCAGCACTGTGCTCTTCCAATCCCTAAATATAAGAAATCTCTTCTTCGCTTTTTAATCATGGCAGCGAGGGCATGCATCCCCTTGTATTGGAAAAAGACGATGTCCCCACCGCTCTTCTTGTGGGCTTCAAAAGTGAATGACCTCATGTTGATGGAGGACATGACTTCCTCCATCCACAATTCAAATGAAAGATTCCGAAACACGTGGTTTGCATGGTTGTCATTTAAAGATGCGCCGGAATACCGTACCCTATTGAGGGATCCGGAGGCTGGCTAGTTGAGAGGTCTGTTCCTTCTGAATTCCCAAGGTTTGATAAATCTAGGGTTCGACTGGAGTGCGAGTTGTCCATCAGGTGGTGATTAGCTGTATCGACATTGATGTTCCTTACTCTACCCCCTCCCTCTCTTCCCAACCTTTCCCTCCCTATCCCCTCCCTACATGTGCTCCTTCCTCTCCCCCTTCCCTTTCTCTCTCTCCGTTTTCACTTTCTTCTATGTTTGTCTGTTTTACTGTCTATTTCGCATTTTATGTTTCTTTGTTCTTCCAGGTTATCCTGGCTGTTTCCTCTTTATTAAAAAAAAAATTATCGGAAGGCGGGGGTGGGTTGGCACGGCCTGGCAGCTTGCCCATAAGTTACAATGGGATAATTGTACCATATAGGTTGTTTTCTTACTGTTGTCATTGGATGTTTAATGATACTATTTTATTGGCTGTTTCTTGTGGGGGCTGGTTGGCCTGTGACTGTACCGCCTCATGTTCTTCCGAAAATAAAAGAATTAAAAAAAATAAATAACCATTTTGACCACCTCCCATTCTGGCATTTTCCTTAGCACTTCCTGTCCTATAGAAAAAAGGAGATTTTTTTTTCTTTAAATCCCCTTCCATTTGGCTCTAGACGATCACCCTATGTGCCTTACCCTCATCCCATCTCTGCATAGTAGGTCTAAGGGTGTGTGCACACTAAATAATGGCGACGGAAAACCGGTTGCGCATCTCCGCCTGTGTCATAGACTCCATTCTATGCACGGGCGGACAACAGAATCCGCCCTTGCATAGAATGGAGTCTATCACACGGGCGGAGACACACATCAGTCCGCCAGCGGGTGTGAGATGTGAAATGCACAACGGGTTATCCGTCGCCATTCTGCAGTGTGCATGCACCCTAAGGCATGACACTGACTTTCCAAAAACTTCATTATCTGGCAACTGATTGTTCGGCCAACATTCGTCTCTACTGCCCTCCCCATACACATGTACGCTTGGCATGGCTGAATATTCCTGTATTCTCTATGGCAGCTGCTTATCTCTCCAAGAACAAAGATGATGTCAGTGAAGATAAGGATCAATAACAATTAGGGATGGTCCGAACCTGCCGAGGTTCGGTTTCGTATGAACCTGAGCTCTCGGCATCAGATTCCCGCTGTCTGCCCACTCCGTGCAGCGGGAGGACCGCCTGGGATACAGCCTATGGCTATGGCTGTATCCCAGTTTTCCAGGCGGTCCTCCCGCTGGATCCACCCTCTCCACGGAGCGGGCAGACAGCAGGAATCATTGCTGAGAGTTCGGGTTCGTACGAACCCGAACTGAACCAGGTTCGGACCATCCCTAATAATAATCCAAATAAGAAGAAATATTGCACTCACCAATATTCGTCAGCATGGAGTGTTTATTTTTTGTAAAAATGCATTTACATGGACATTGTATGGACAAATGTGAGCGGACACCAAAAAGCAAGTAGTAACAGCCTGTTTTGCACACTCGGTACTTCAACAGATCATCTGGGTCATGGTCCACTGAAGTGCATGAAACAGGCCGTTACTGCTTCCTTTTTGGCGTCTGCTCACATTTGTCCATACCATATCCATGTAAGTGTAAAGACTCCATGAAGGTCAATATTAGTGAGTGCAACATTTCTTATTCTTTGGATTCTTATTGGACTTACAGACTTTTCTTGATAGCACTGCCAAGCCTTCTCCAGTTGTCATTAGCAATACGGCATCACATGCTGCTTCATTTGTAGTGCCGTTTCTTTTCTACATTATTACATAGATAAGGGTCATGCTTTCTGGAATTTCACTGCCCTATCCCTATCTCCACCGGTACCATCTGTCACTGTCGTCTCAGAAGACCCCAACACGTTTTATACCCGTTTAGAAGACCCTGACACTGCAAGGTGAATGGTCAACTAGTATAAACATTGTACAAGTATTACCAAATGGACATAAAGGTGCAGAATAGAAGAATTCACAAAACAGAAAAATAAACTAATGTTTCATTAATGGACTGTCAGAAGCTTTAATGAAGTAATATGTTTTTGAGAAATTCCTGCCAAGCAAGGATTCATGGGAATGTATTAAAAATGCAGCAGAGATGCCAAGGAGTAAGGCGACACTCCCCTTAACCAAAACACACACCAACCTCAAAATAGTTTAAACCTCATCAATTTGCTGAAAAGTTCTAGCTGTTCTAACTAAAATACTCAGAGAGAAGCAGAGAAGAGCCAGGATACCGATGATGGTTATCTATATAGTGCTTATAGTAATTACTAGCACATCGCAACTGTCCCCGCCATCATTCAGGTCTTGGCCTATGACATACTCACAGATAAAACCTCCCATTTCCAAGGCACTGTTTTAATTAAGAAATATTTTCGCATTAGGGTTTATTGCAAATCTATAAAAGCCATATTCTCATCTCCAAGGCAGGTTAAACAAAAGTCACATCTGAGTCCTGCAGCCACGTAAGAGACCAAATCAATAAATGTGATTGGAGCTAAAAACCCCAGAGTGCTGAAACTGTACAATGTCTGATGACTGTATTGAGCTTAAGTACGTGGAAGCCTTAGAAGAAGCAGAAGAGACACAGACCTAATGGGCTCAGGAGAAATAAAGGACGGCACCAGTCAGTGATCTATACAAACATGTTATGCCATTGTCCCAGGCTGGCTCTCAGTGAATAAGTGCAGCGGTATTACAGAGGTGACTTCTTTATGGGCGGTCCTGGATAGGATTAGTTAAGGCTGTTGGAGACTTTTGTCATAATCATAAATCCTAAAGACAGTGTGAAGCTTCCACATGCTATCTAAAAAGGAAAACCGGATGGGGGGCGGGGGTGTACAGTGAGATAACAGGCTCTAAATGGAGTCAAAGAGCAAGATGCACAAAATGTACAATTCCAACAACCTGTGCATGGTGCTTTATAGGAATTAATATCAAGTTCTCAGTGATGCCTCACCCCACTACCCCCCCCCCTCCCCCACACCATGGGGCAGAAATCGCTCCTGGCATCAGCTTGATCTCCTCTTTGGACATGCGCCGTTAGGCGCGGATCCCACACAGGCGCAATGATGCACCAGGCTAGTCAGAGAAGGACGGTCGCGCCACTGCGCCGGCGCAGGATCGGTGTGCAACAACGTGCAACAGCGCATGTGCAAAGAAGAGGACAAGCTGACTCAGGCAGCGGGCGGCACCATGGTATGCGGGAGAGGGGGGCGGGGGTTGGTGGTGGTGACAGGTAGGAAAGGCGAGGAAGGGCCATGCGCGTCATCACCATGGGGCGGGGACGACGCTGAGAGGACACACCACATAGGTGGCACTGACCCGGCTACGTCATTGCAGTCGCGTAGGGGAGGTCAGGAAGCGGCGCATGCACACTTACAGCTGACACTGTGCGGGCGGACAGAGGGCAGTATGGGAGGCAGGGGGAGGCGGAGACCAACACCACACAGGTGGTGCTGGCCTAGGGCACGATCGATCTAGGCCACGCCTCTGACATGGCTACAGCTCAACTAAAGTATGATTTTCGGCCTCAGGAAAGCACAACCAGCGTTGATGAACATTCCAGCAGAAAGGACTTCTAAACATCTACAAGAAGGTATAAGTAGTTGGGGGGGGGAGGAAGGGGTCACAAAGTGAGTACAGAGTCTCTTCGGTATTTTCCTACTATAAAATATTACATACTGAGACTTCAAGTGGATTTTGCCATGTGGCCTCTGCTTGAAGTTCCACCTGTCCCATAGACTCAATGATATTCGCCAGTGAATTTCGCCGTCCACTTAAAGAATTGACATGTCAATCCTTTGGGAGGACAACGTAATTTGCCGGCGAATTTCACTGAGTCTATGGGACGGGCGGAACTTCAAGAGGGAACATACCCTTAGAAGGGAACCATTGGTCTAATACAGAAGACTTTATAGTAGGGAACCTGTCATCAGTTTCCTGTAGAGATAAGCAAAGCAAGCTCCGTTAGGGTTTATAAGGATCATAGATAACACCATCCAGAATCAGGGCTACAAGTCATTAGGGAAGTCCCTGGCGGCTTCTCCCCACCCCATTGGCTTTGTTTATAGATGTCTTACTACTTGCATGTAGGGAGAAGTCTATTAAACAAAACAGGCCAGAGGGAAGATGCATGTGGATGGCCCCAGATGGTTTTAATTCCTCTCAAGTGGTGCAACTTTTTAGAGTGAATCATACATCATTGTATTAAAGGGAGCGTCTCCCAGTATCATGCTGTTCTTGGTTCGGGTAGCTTGACAATGTTAACAGGTTCCCTTTAAAAGGGGTCATTTGATCCTTATTAGGTTTATTTCCTTTGATGATCTGTAATTACCTGAGGAGCCATGCCTGGGGCACATGTTTATCTTACAAAATGTCCTAACAAAATCTATGGGAAATGGGAAAGGACTGCATAAACCAGATTACGCCTTTAACATCCACATAGAAGAAGCCATAATAATCAAGAACCGCTTCTGAAAATTACCTATTGTTTAAAATTGAGTTTATATTTTAAATATATATTTTAAGGATTTTAGCAGTGATTTTTTTTTTTTAGAGGGATGTCTGGGAGGAAAAAACAGCCAAAGCCTTCTGTCTCCCGGTGCTCATTTCTTGTGAATACACATTTTGGAAGTAAGCCTTCTGATACTCGGAGGGGCAGGCTTGTGTAATCAGCTTCAGTCATCTTTAGCTCTCTGGACAACAACTTTCACTTCGCATTTTTTATTCCATTTTCAATCTGGCTACTTAGCCTAATAGTAGGCTAACACTTCCTCTTCTGTAGAGACAATTTCTCTGTGGTCTCCTTATCACTGGTAGAATTACAATGACGCATGATACTTCTACATACATAACAAGGATACAGCATTGACAATAGATGATGGTTAGAGCTTTCCTCCATCCCCTCTAGACAGGTCACAGAGCATGCCTGAAAAAAACCTCTCCCACACAAGTCAATTAGGGATTTCTAGATTACAGGTTCCCATGGTTTATGTGGCTGCTACAAAGTATTTTCCTAAATACTGTTAAAAGCAGCTCCGTCAGGATCACTGCCACTGTCAAAGCCATATACAGAAGATAGAATAGGAAAAAAATCTGTATTCAGAGCCAAAGCTGGTAGTTGATCAGATGTGACAGGAAGCAAAAGTGCAACATACTGGGCTATTCTTTGGCAAAAAAGACGGACACAATGCCAGAATCTGGTAGACCTTATTATAAGTAAATGGGTCCGCTGGTGTTAGTTGTTGGTCAATGGTTCTAGCAGTGGCTTTTGCTCTTGTAATAGAAGCCATAGCGTGAACAGAACTTTAAAAGAATAGAATATCTGGTTTTAGTTAGTAGAAAACACTACAGTGATACATCTAACCTGCAAATATGTCCCAATAGAAAGCAGAGCGCTGAGAATGAAGGTAATTTTATTACCTTGATCCTTAGTACCATTTTCAGGAAATTTCTAGTTTATTCCATATGCAAATTAGTTGTTTTGGTGCACTGGGGGATGGGACTACTGTCCACATCTGGTTTATCCCTGGAGACATAGAAGGTACTAAGTTGATTCAGCTCAGCACAGGTGCCCCCTGCCCTCGCCATCTCCACCCCATGACAAACCAAAAAGGCCGAATTAAAGTGGTGCCGAATTAAATTTTTAGCAGGTGCGAAAGAGGATGCATCCTTTAAGGATGCAACTTCAGTAAGGGACACATGTCATATGGATATCACCAAGAAACAGCCTGACATCTCCTGCAGCGATGCATGCTTATGCTATGTTACCGCACCACAAAATAAAACAAATATAACTGCTATAGAAAAATGAAGGGTTTCATTTAAGAATCTTCAGCAAGGTTCATATTGACAGCAAACATACCGATATGATGTAACACCAGAATAAATTCAAGGAAGATGGCAACACTGTTCTCAAAAAGGAAAACAATGTGAGCCTGTCTGTAACACAAGCACATGTAGGGAAATGGGAAGCCTCAAGAATTCTGGCTGAAACATTCAGTTTCCCTATTGGGTCAAGTCTCTGACTCATAAGGCAGTCCAAAATATATGAAGGAGGAATCAGAGCAGACTTATACTCCAAAACAAACGGAATATTCTAAGTTAGAAAGAGAGTTTTATAAAGCATAGCAAAACATTCCCTGTAGTGTCAAAAAGACCCTCTCTTCTATTCCCAAATGTCATTACTTTAGTATATACAGTATATCATACAGCACATTCTATTCTCATATACTATGAAGCATAGTAAATACTCATAGAAACTAATGTGTATACAGACACAACAATGATCCTATAGCTTAACGGAAAGCTAACAGCAGGTTCATATGTACAAACCTGCTGCTATGGCGTTCTGGTGTGGAGTACAAAGATGTCATTTTTTTCCAATCTCCTGTGCTGTTTATTTAGAACTTATAAAACCAAAATATGTAAATTAGGTCATTTGGTGCACTAGGGGTGTTCCGCAACCCCTCAATGCACCAGCTCACTTGCTTGCAGGCCTTATTTGTGCCCCCTAATTATGCAAAAGGGCAGACTAGATGCTGACAATACTCTATGCATAATGTGACATCCTCCCCGGGCCCTAGCGACAAGGACACTTAAAGGGGTAGTGCGGCGGTAAAGAATTATTCACAGAATAACACACATTACAAAGTTATACAACTTTATAATGTATGTTATGTCTGTGAATGGCCCCCTTCCCCGTTATGCTCAGCCAACCGCTGCTGAGCAGCCGATGACGCGGCAGAGGGCGGCCGGCACTCAGGACGGTCGAAGGGATTCGGCCCGGCCGTCCGAAGACGACATCGCTGACTGAAGATCGGAGACGAGTCGGCACGTGACAGGTATGTATAGCGCACCACACTTCCGGGTACACAGGTGGGGGGGGGGGGGGGACATGGGGAAGGGGGCCATTCACAGACACAACATACATTACAAGGTTGTATAACTTTGTAATGTGTGTTATTCTGTGAATAATTCTTTACCGCCGCACTACCCCTTTAAGTCTAACGCCGGTTCTAAATTTACTAAACTTATTACAAAATGTCTAACAAATATCAATCTAATCAATTAAATACTCATCTCCTCAAAAAAGGGTTTCATTGTATGCTCTGCATTCCAAAAACACATGGACATAAACCAAAGAGTCTGGTCTACTTGAGTTCCGATGCAATATACATATGTTGCTAAGATTGTCACTATCAACCACGGTGAGAACTATTTCTGTGCTAGAGAAGCATGAACTCCTCCGACAAATGGAATCTCATTTAGCATAAAAGACATAAATCTTATCATTGGAAAGGTATAATCCTATAACAAATTTTATAACGGCATACTGTAAATTAGTTATTGCAAAAAGTGGAGTTAATATTACATGTACAGGCTGCACTTAACTATTTTAAGATGTGGTTTTCAAGGTCCATTAGGATAAAAAAAAGCTGCCTGGCCATATACTTGTTATCAGCATAGGAAGTCTGCAGTTCATCCTAAAAGAGGATCAGTCGCACAGTTACATACTACAAATGTACATGTACAGCTTATAGGACTACCTAATACAGTCTGCTGGCATTGAAGCTCATGGGGGATGTAAAGCAGATGTTTTATGTTCAGAAGGATAAGGAAAGGATTTCTATTTAAGCGAGTGGACAGTATGTATTGTGATTACAACTCATGAGCAGTTTAAGAAACAAGGCCATTCCTCGCCTTCCTCCTCCCCTCCATAAGTTCCTATACTTGTATGGATAAATGTTAAACAGACGACTGGTAAACAAACTGGAGTAGTCAGATTATAACATATTCTTCACAGCAAACTAAGGAAAAGGAAATGAATTAACTCTCTGTATAGTCTTAATTACCTAAACTTTGACACATTAGACATTGTGATCAGTGGGGTCTAGCTGATGAGACCGCCATGATTGATAGAAATTAGTGTGAACTGGACTTGTCAAACTGTTCGGGTTCAGAGACGTTATCCGAACCCGAATGGTCAGCATTTAACTCCCGGCGTCTGGAGACGTTGGAAAAGCTGCCAGGAAAACATGGCTATAGCTTGTACAGTAGCTGTATCCATGTTTTCCAGGACTCCCTAGGATGGCATCCAACTTCTCCAGTTGCTGGGAGTCAATTGCTGAGCATTCAGGTTTCAGAGAAGTTTTCCAAACCTAAACAGTTTGGCAAGTCCGTTCGACACTACTAGAGATTAATGGGGTTGTCCAGCGAAAATCTTTTACTTTCACTGATCAACTGATATCAGAAAGTTATATAGACTTGTAATTTACTTCTATTAAAAATCTCAAACTTTCCCATACTTATCGGCTGCTGTATTTCATGCAGGAAATGTTGTTTTCTTTCCAGTCTGACACACTGCTCTCTGCTACCATCTCTGGCCGAGACAGCAACTCTGTCACAGTTTTCTATGAATCCCCATAGAAGACCTCTCCTGCTCTGAGAGGTTTTCACTGGACAACTCCTTTAAGTAACAGACGTGCTGGCCTGAGTACTTGCATGCCGTTAGTTTCTGAGTGCATTGTACAGAAAGGTCTATAAGACTTTCCTAAGAAAGCCAAACAGAAACAAAAGGAGGCAAGCACTCAGACATTGCTTCTATACCTTCTATATAATGGTCAGTGGAGCCTCCTCTGTAACTTTGACATGTGAGAAGATGTACGAACCTTTAGGCCCACTTTAAAATTGTGTGTTTGGCTTCCGGTTTGGGCACCATGGTGTAAGGATGCACTGACAAGCAGCTCCGCTCCTCAGCCACCTAAACAGCCGCACATACCCACACTCAAACTGGAGACAAGAGTGCTGTTTCTAGAGGAAAGCGGCCATGTTTTCCTAATTCTGGATAACCCCTTTAATCATCACAAAAAAATCTATATCCTTTAGCTACACTTTTTATATCTATCATTTGATGATGTGATATTCTTTACCCCATAGCTTCAGCCCTTTGATCAACAGTACATTTCTTATATAACATTCTCGTCAGACATTATAACCACAACTTAATAAAACATGAAGATAACTAATAGGTGGTAAATGATGGACATTTAAGGACAGTTTATGTGGGTCAGCTGTCTGATGGAACTGCATCATGCTAACCATTTATATAGAGTCAATTAATACATGACAGATTTTATTGCAGGCAAGAGGTTCAGAGGGAAACTCACTTACATTAAAAATGCATTGAAGATATCTTATTTAAAGGGATCGGTTTAACACTATAGATAGATACAGACAGCAGTTCTATTGAGGTTGTATTCTCATTAGAGATGAGCGCAAGTCGAGCATGCTCAAGTCTGATAATTTTGGCATTGTAATACCAGTGGCTGAAGAAGCTGGATGCAGCCCTATGGAGTCAGGGCTATGTTCACACTACGTAAAAGTACGGCCGCTGTTGCCATCGGCAACAACGGGCGTACTTTAGGCAGTGTGGAACATTGCCTACATTTCTATGGGATGCCGGCAGGAGCGTATACACATCGTATACGTTCCGGCCGGGATCCCGTGCGGACCCGCAAATAACTGACATGTTAGTTTTCTGCAGCCTGCAATTCAATGAATTGCGGCCATAGAAAGACCTGTCAGTTCACACAATGAAGCGAGCAGCTCCGGCCGCTCGCTTCATTGTGATCCGTGGGAGGTCCTGATGCGGGTGCAAAAGATCATCCGGCTGGTACTTAAGTACTGGGCGGGATGATCTGGGCAGAGACCGACCGTTCCATTACCCGGCGGGGTCACGGAACGGCCGATCTCATACGTAGTGTGAACATAGCCTATAGCTGTATCCAGGTCATCCAGGCAGCCTTAGGGCTGCATCCAACTTCTTCAGCCACTAGTATTACAATTCCAAATGATCAGACTTGAGCATGCTCGACTTGCCCTCATTTCTTGTTCTGATCAATCCTGTTCACAACAGCTGCGTTGTTTGACACTATGTTTACATGTTAAGGTTTTATTGTAGCACTATAATGGTGTTACTGCAACAGTACTTCAATGCAGCTGAAACTTGTGAACACAACCTAAGAGAAAACCTGTTGTGAATAGGATAAGGTGGGTAATTGCCTCCTAAAATACATACACTGGGGGAGATTTATCAAACATGGTGTAAAGTAAAACTGGCTCAGTTGCCCCTAGCAACCAATCAGATTCCACCTTTCATTTTCCAAAGAGTCTGTGAGGAATGAAAAGGGGAATCTGATTGGTTGCTAGGGGCAGCTGAGCCAGTTTCACTTTACACCATTTTTGATAAATCTCCCCCAATATTCTAATAATTGTTTCAATGTTGCCACTTACTTATGTTTCAGGAAATAAATATATGCTGGTGTTTTCTCAATCAAACACCTAATAGAGTCCAGAAATGCATTTCTGCAATTCAACTGCAATGTGAGAACAAAGCCTAAAGCACGTGAGGGGTCAGGAGTGAATTGATTTGCCCAATTTACCAGCAATTAGTCTACAAAGGAAAATCCATCTGCTGAATTTAAGCCTCAGTTTACCAAAAGAGATCACAGGAAATCAATGTCGCCGTGATATACTAATGTCTGGCAAATCACACATCAATTTGTGAACCAGACAGATCAATTTGTTTGACTTGACACTGAATGACAGACTGCTAAATGGACCAATCATCAGTTTCTTGGCAGTTACTTGTATTTTATTCAGGTCCTTTACAGTTTAGCTCTTTACGGTAGACTCAAAGTTTTTCTAATTCTGAGACCAGTCAAGTGACACAGTTTGTCCTCTTCAAGGATCTTGTAGATCCCATTCTGCACATTCACGTGAGCTTTCCTGGCTGACTGCTTCCCCCAAAGGAGATGTAAGGGGGTAAAGACCCTTGTATGGCAGACAATGTAATTTGGAAATTGTAGTTGGAAACTCAATATTAACTTGTGACATGTCCACAACATCGAAGTGCTAGATCCTTAGACACAATTCACCACTGGAGTACTGGGTGATTTCACATGACAAGATATTTGTATGCTTATGGCTATGTTCCCAAAACGTCTTTTTTTTTTTACCTTAAAAACATTTGTCTTTTGATAAAGATGGATGTTTTTAATGATCATGAAAAACGTCCATCTTTATCAAAAGACAAACGTTGTGGAAACATAGCCCACATTAGTTTTGCAATGTCCACAACATTAAGCAATGACACATACAGCATAACAAAGGTAGGTAGGTACCTATAATTCTTATTAGCACCAAAGTCTGCATACTGTAGCTGGCTTGAAAGAGGGCATGGTGGTGGTGTACAGATGTGCCAGTTTAATTTAAAAAAACAAAACAAACAAAAAAAAACAAATATTACTAGCCATTCCCACCCAAAAAAGGTAAAGAAAAAAGCAACATTTAGACATTAGTTACTGTTAGGCTGGGTCCATACTATGTTTTTGCAATCCAATTTTTTTTAACAGTTTTTGAAAAAAAAAAAAAACGGATGGAAAATAGGTGGACAAAACGGATGCAGTTGTGTGCATCTGTTTTGATCCATTTTTCCATTGACTTCCATTATAAAAAACAGATCAAAACGCATCAGGTTTTTTTTAACATACACAAAATTGTGGCTGACCTTACTGAAGTCAATGGAAAACGGATCAAAATGGATGCACACAACTGCATTCATTTTTTTCCATCGTTTTTTTTTTGGGAAAAAGGGATTGCAAAAACATAGTGTGAACCCAGCCTTAGAGATGAGCGTATCTACAGTAGGAATGAAGCAAAGGGCTTCGTTCTTATCTGCATACTGCTCATCAGGCTGCAGGCTTTGAAGTCTGCTTCGCATTGTGCCTCTCCTTCCCTGGGTGCTGGAAAAAGATGGATCCAGTCTTGGGAAACTTCTCCCAGTTTCTCAGGACTGGATCCATCTTTCCCAGCACCTAGGGAAAGAGCAGCACAAAGCTAAGCAGAATGCCGATGCGCAGAATGCAGATAGGAACGAAGTGCTTTGCTTCTACTGTAGATTCGCTCATCTCTAGTTACTGTGTATGCAAGAAGAGGAGAGCAAAAATTTCCTTTAAAAATAAGTCGACAGATTACAAGACAAAGAAACAGACCTCAAGCATAATGTATAGTGGTAGCAATGGCTAATAAATACACACCCTGCCTGCACAGTATTTGGAAGGCTGTCTGGATATGGCACCAGCAACATGACTCTTACTGACACTAAGGGTATGTGCTCACTGCTTAAAACAGACGGAAACTCTGTCGCGTAATCCGTCGCTTGCGGACAGCGGCGTGCGCACACGTCTCCGCCGTGTCATAGACTCCATTCTATGCACGGGTGGATTCCTTCCTCCGTTCACAAAGAACAAGTTCATTCTTTGGACGGAGGAAGGAATCCGCCTGTGCATAGAATGGAGTCCATGACACGGGTGAAGACGAGCAGGCACGAGCAATGGATTATGTGACGGATTTTCTGTCTCTTTTAAGCAGTGTGCCTTAAAGAGAGAAGATAGTATGGCACTATAGATCCCTAAGCAATGAACAAATCCATCTCTTCAACCTTCCAGCTACATCATTCTATGACCTTGCATGGTTCCAAGAACATGGCAGCCATATATTACCACATCTCAACCTATCTCCAGGATTAGGAAGGAGAAGATATCAAAAACGGATTAATCTCCAGCTAATTTGAAAAGCCCAGGGAACATATTGATCTAATGACATCATACATTACAATCATTCCAGAATTCAGCTGGTAAGAGCTAATGGGTGTAGGATCTAATAAATTACACAATTAACCAACTGCAACATGTTATTTAATAGAGAAAGAACATTTTCTTACAGATATTGTGTTATTTACAGAACTTCTAAAGTTACGCAAACAGCATAGCTCACAGAGCTACACTATTTCTGCAAATCTTATTAAAGGGGTTGTCCAGCGAAAATCTTTTTCTTTCAAATCAACTGGTTTCAGAAAGTTATATAGATTTATAATTTACTTCTATAAAAAATTCTTTTTAGTCTGACACAGTGCTCTCTGCTGACATCTCTATCCGAGACAGGAACTGTCCAGAGCAGGAGAGGTTTTCTATGTGGATTTGCGGCTGCTCTGGACAGTTCCTGTCTCGGCCAGAGATGTCAGCAAAGAGCACTGTGTCAGACTGAATAGAAAACAACACTTCCTGCAGGACATATAGCAGCTGATAAGTATGCAAGAGTAAAAAGAAAAATCCCCAAAAATTGTATCATTACCAGCGCTGTCACTGCCAGAAAATCCAAGTGCACTTTGGTTCTGAGGAAGGGAGGATACTCTCCCGAAACATGTTAAAGTTGTGCAACCAAATAAACAAGTTTTTCTTCATTCGCCTGGTGAATTGGATTTTCTGGCAGTGACAGCGCTGGTAATGATACCATTTTTTTGCATTTTTCTTTTTACTCTTGTTTACACATGGGCCCCCCCTGGGAGCA